>NC_086452.1:301619546-301932046 GCF_028390025.1 Pseudophryne corroboree
CAGGTCCTGACTCTACAATTTAATGAGATGTCCATTAAAATGAACACCCCGCAGGCCGCTAGCGGAGCTCCCGCAGCAGCAGCGGCAAGTTCAGGGGTTAAGGAGCCGAAAGTAAATCTCCCGGATCGTTTTTCTGGAAATCGCTCGCAGTTCTTTTGTTTCAGGGAGAGCTGTAAGCTATATTTCAGGCTTAGGCCCCAGTCTGCTGGGTCGGAGATTCAGCGGGTGGGCATGGTGATTTCCTTGCTACAAGGAGACCCACAGGTCTGGGCATATGGGTTACAGCCTGACTGTCCGTCGCTTAAAAGTGTTGATGTTTTTTTTACGGCACTGGGCATTTTGTATGATGACCCTGACAAGATGGCTTCAGCCGAGGCTCAGATTACGGTTCTTAAGCAAGGGCTACGGCCAGCTGAGGTTTATAGTACGGAGTTTCGGAGGTTGGCTCATGATACCCAGTGGAATGACCCAGCCCTGAGAAACCAGTACCGAAGGGGCCTTTCTGACCAGATAAAGGACCAACTGGTACAATATCCCTCGCCTGATAGCTTAGATCAGCTCATGCAGTTATCCATCCGGGTGGATAGACGGCTGAGAGAGCGTAGGCTTGAAAGGGAGACCGCAGTTTCCTTTTTTCCCAAGGGAACCTCAGACTCTGAGGAATATTCCGAGGAGCCTATGCAGATTGGGGCTACCCGCCTCTCCTCGCGTGAGAAGACGGGGAGGAGACAGCAGGGTGTGTGTTTGTACTGTGGGAATAAAGGTCATGTTGTAGTATCATGCCCAGAAAAACCGGAAAACTTCAGGGCCTGAGGGTGATGGGAAATATCCTGTCAGGCCAGAAGTCAGAATTTCCTAAAAAGACTTTTCTCATTCCGGTGACTTTGGAGATCCTCGGTCAAACTGTCAAGACTGAGGCCTTTGTTGACAGTGGGGCCGATGGGGTTTTCATGGACCGTCAATTCGCCCTGGAACACTCTGTTCCCTCAGTACCTTTGGCATCAGAGATTGAGATCTGTGGGTTAAACGGGGAACCATTGTCCCAGGGTAAAATTACCTCCTGCACCAGCCAAATTCCTTTGTTTATTGGAGCCACACACTCTGAAAAATTGTCTTTTTATGTGACTGTCTGTTCTTTTGCCCCATTGGTTTTGGGGTTACCCTGGTTAAGGGCCCATAACCCTCAATTTGACTGGGTCTCTGGGGAGATTCTTAGTTGGGGTAGTGATTGTTTCAGGAGTTGCTTGAGCCTTCCAGTCAGGCTCTCGCAGCTAAGTTTGCCAGGATTGCCAGGATGTTATGCAGATTTTGCGGATGTGTTCTCCAAAAAAGTTGCGGAGGTACTACCTCCCCATCGCCCCTATGACTGTGCCATTGATTAGTTGCCGGATGCTAAGCTTCCCAAGAGCAGGTTGTACTCCCTGTCACGTCCTGAGACTCAGGCTATGGCAGAGTACATTCAGGAGAACTTGGCTAAGGGATTTATCAGACCCTCACAGTCCCCAGTTGGGTCGGGGTTCTTTTTCGTGGGTAAAAAGGATGGTTCGTTGCGACCCTGCATCGACTTCAGGGAATTGAACCATATCACGATTAAAAACTCGTACCCACTGCCTCTCATTTTGGTTTTGTTTGACCAGCTTCGTACTACCACCATTTTTTCTAAGATTGACCTACGCGGTGCTTACAATCTAATCCGAATAAGAGAGGAAGATGAATGGAAGACTGCCTTTAATACCCACTCAGGGCATTATGAATATTTGGTGATGCGTTTTGGGCTCTCTAATGCCCCGGCAGTCTTCCAGGAATTCATGAACGATGTGCTCAGGGAATATTTGGATAGATTCTTAGTTGTTTATCTAGATGACATCCTAATCTTCTCTCATTCCCTGGAGGAACATCGGAAGCATGTACGCTTAGTCCTCCAGAAACTCAGAGACCACCAGCTTGGGGCGAAGCTGGAGAAGTGCGAGTTTGAAGTCCAGCAAATCGCATTTCTAGGGTATATTATCTCCTCAGAAGGTTTCCAAATGGAGGGTTCTAAGGTACAGGCAGTCCTGGATTGGGTGCAGCCCACTAGTTTGAAGGCGCTTCATCGTTTTCTGGGCTTTGCAAATTTTTATAGACGGTTTATTGCTGGATTTTCGTCTATGGTGGCCCCCTTGGTGGCACTCACTAAGAAAGGGGCGGATGTTGCTCACTGGTCTTGTGAGGCCAAAGCGGCCTTTGCCCGTCTCAAAAGGGCATTTGTCTCGGCCAAGGTGCTGCGACACCCAGATCCAGAGCGTCCTTTTGTGGTAGAAGTGGATGCCTCTGAGATAAGTATTGGGGCAGTGCTCTCTCAGATGGGGGTGTCTGATAATCACCTTCATCCCTGTGCTTACTTTTCCCGTAAATTTTCGTCTGCCGAGATGAATTATGATGTGGGTAACCGGGAATTGTTGGCTACACTGGGGAGTGGAGACACTGGCTTGAGGGGGCTAAGTTTGTGGTCTCAATTCTCACCGACCATAAGAATCTGGCATATTTAGAGTCAGCAAAGCGGCTCAATGCCAGGCAGGCACGATGGGCTTTGTTTTTTGCTCGCTTTAATTTTTTGATAACATATCGCCCTGGGTCAAAAAACATCAAGGCTGATGCGCTCTCGCGGAGTTTTGCTCCAGTTCAAGAGACCACCGAGGAGCCATTGCCCATTGTGTCCCCATCATGTATTAAAGTGGGCATTACCCAGGAACTCTTATCATTAGTCCTTAGAGCACAGGAGCAGGCTCCTCCAGACCTTCCGGTAGGTCTCTTGTTTGTGCCTCCTAGGTTAAGACAGCGAGTGTTCCTGGAATTCCATGCCAAGAGGTCGGCAGGGCATCCGGGTATTGCCAGAACTCGGGAGTTGCTGTCTAGGGCGGTGTGGTGGCCCTCGGTGGCTAGGGATGTGGATCAGTGGGTTCGGGCATGTGACGTTTGTGCCCGAAATAAAACTCCTGGAGGGGTTCCTGTCGGCCCATTACATTCACTCTCTATTCCGTCTAAGCCATGGACCCACATTTCCATGGATTTTGTGGTGGACTTGCCCAAATCCTCGGGGATGACAGCCATTTGGGTTGTCGTTGACAGGTTTTCGAAGATGGCGCATTTCGTTCCACTGGTTGGGTTGCCATCGGCCAGACGCCTGTCTGAGTTATTTATGCAGCATGTTGTGCGCCTCCACGGGTTGCCACTTGATGTGGTCTCTGACCGTGGATCACAGTTTGTGGCCAAATTCTGGAGGGCATTTTGTTCTGATCTCCAGATTTCTGTGAGCTTGTCGTCAGGCTACCATCCACAGTCTAATGGGCAGACTGAGAGGGTGAACCAGTCCTTGGAGCAGTTCCTCGGGTGTTATGTCTCCAAGTGTCATACTGACTGGGTTGCTCATCTTTCCATGGCGGAGTTTGCCTATAACAACGCGGCTCACTCTGCTACAGAGATCTCTCCCTTCCTTTGTGTGTATGGGCATCATCCTAAGGCCAATTCTTTTGACCCCCTGGATTCCACGTCTGGTGGTTCCTCTGTTGTTTCGGTCCTTAGGGGTATTTGGGGGAAAGTGAAGAAAGCCCTTGTGTCTGTGTCATTAGTGACCAAAAGGGTTTTTGATAAGCGGAGAAACCCTGCAGCTTCAAATTAGGAGACTTCGTCTGGTTGTCCACCAAGAATTTGAAGTTGAGACAGCCATCTCTTAAGTTTGGCCCCTGGTTCATCGGCCCTTATAAGATCACCAGGGTTATCAATCCGGTGGCATTTCAGTTAGATCTGCCCCATTCATTGGGTATCAATAAAACATTTCATTGTTCCCTTTTAAAACTGGCGGTTAGTAATCCTTCTTCCAGTGGAAGACCTTCTCCTCTTCTGATACAGGGTCAGAGGGAGTTTGTGGTTGAAAGGGTTCTTGACTCCAAGACGGCTGTCATTTTTGGTGCACTGGAAGGGGTATGGCCCGGAGGAGCGGTCGTGGGTGCGCAGTTGTGATCTTCATGCCCCCAGACTGATACGCTCTTTCTTCTCGCAGTTCCCCGATAAACCCGGTGGTAGGGGTTCTTTGACCCCTCATCAGAGGGGGGGTACTGTTAGAATCTCCTGCTCTGTGCTGCCACGTCGCCATGGCAACCGGGAGGCAAGTGTTAGCGAAGTAACCTGAGCGCAGCTGATACTCCGGTCCGGGTTTTTACTGTGTAGTGGTTACAGGCTCTGTGCACGGCAGGGAATCCGGCGCTGGTTTTGTGCTCACAGTCTGCGAGGTCTGAGTGGGGCGTGGACAGCACCTGCTATATAAACCATCCTCTCAGGCTAGGCAAATGCTGCTGAATCTTTGTTTGTTAGTCAGTTCCAGAGAGTTAGCTAGTACTGTGTGACTTTGTATTTACTTGTTGCTTACTGCGAATAGGCCTTGGGATTCGGTACTTCATTCTGCCAATCCAGACCTAGCAGTAAGACTGGAGTCAGTTGTTTGACCTGCTGTGGTTCTTTTGCTATTCTGTGAACCCAGCAGGTTTGCGGCTGTACTCTCAGACCTGCTTGCTTAATCCTCCCTCACTGTGCAGGGCGTCCAAGTGTCAGTTTAGTGGCAGTAAGCTGAACCTGTGCCCTGCAAGTGGGGGTTAGGATTGTGGATACTCTCCTTGTGTCTATATTTCTATCTCTGACCAAGGAGTTTATTCCCACACCCGTTGGTAACCCTTTGGGGTTTTTTCTGTTGCTCTTAGCAACATCATTTCAGGTGCTCCACATGTTAAATCACTACACATCACTTCATTGTCCGCTCTATTCCATCTGAGCATTCCTGACACTAGGGAGACACCCAATTCCTGAGCCTTTGGGCTTCTCCGTTCACTTTGTGTTTATTAGTTATTCCATCACCTCCTGTGTATGTTATGTTATACTGTCTGTGAGTTCGTTTGCTTCGCTTCCCTCTCTGTTCATACACCGGTATATTCCTGTTAGCACTGGTGTGCGTAACACTGAGGAAGGTCTTAGGACCGAAAACGCGTTTAAGCAATAGATCAATATTTTCGCTTGGTACTCCTGAGCTTATAGTACCTGATAACCGGCTCCACACCAAACGTCTTTGACAGTTGGGATTTCCATTTGGATGCAGAGGGATTCCGGGTCGATACAGTGGCGGGATACCAATTGATACACTATCTGTTTGGTGATATAAGCTTTTTATGTCTTTTAAATTGTGAGTGCATTTTTTTTTATTAAATTCTGTTCCTTTTAAGGCTGTATTGCACTATATTCATCTTTTTTAAGCTTCTAGTACCCTGCTGGTGATTCCTGGATATACCTCCTATGAGGATGATATGCACAGATTAATCTCAGCTATGTGAGTGGAACCAATAAAAGCACGATTTGGATCTTTATCATCTTTTATTACACTATTGTCTTTATCTCTTTTGTTGTTTTAGAATCCAGTTTTAATTTGTGTAAGTGAAGGAGAATTGAATTTCATCCTGGTTCTTGTGAATATTAGCCCACCATTTTCCAAATGTGATTGTGGTTACGGTAGCGCCACGTGTTCTCACTTTTGTATTTTATATAAATTCTCTCTACTTGATAGTATGAATTGTTAATTTTGGTACATATTGCATATGAGACCTGTACATTACTGTTGTTTTCTGCATGATATGTTTGAAGAAACTGGTTAAAACAGAAATACAATTGTCCCATTTACTTGTAAGTAATTATTATGGTTGCTTGTATTCTCATATGACAATGTCTAATATTTTAACATGTGACTGACTGCTAGTATGTGTGCTGACTTTTATATGTTGTCAGTTCTGTTCTGAACCTCAATTCAGGTGCACGGTTGTGGTCAGATTGATCTCACTTCTATATATTTATATATAGGTGATTTTCAGTCACAAATTGTGTAGTTATAACAACAGAATATTACTATGTCTGTGAGCGGCAAAAGTGACGATGAGAACTTATCAGGCACTCCTACATCCTTAACATGTTTATCTTGTAAAACAGGGTTAATTGGAATAGGCCAGATGGTCACTTATGAGGGGTTATGTGCAAACTGTTTTGCTTATCGGCAAAGTAAAAAGCAGGATTTGGTTCAACAACCAGCAGAGCCACCATGGAGTATGTTCGCGCAGACTTTGTCTTCAATAGCATACAGATTAACTCCTGCAGTTCCACCCCAGGGAATAGGTTACACTATTAACCCATACATGCAGCTCTCTCCTTATGGTTTGGTTCCTGTAGCTTCTACAAGTAACCAGGCTAGTAACCAAGATATAGATATACGTCTATGTTGCAGACTACACAAGATGATATAACAGATGATGATACAGTATATTCAAATACTCCGTATGATGATCAGTTGCAGAGTTTCAGTTCAGAGGCTGTAGCTGAACTTATTGACACAATGAAGGCTATTCTCTCATTTGAGGAATCAGCCAAACAGTGTCAAAATCTAAAGCACCTGTGTGTAAACGAACAAAAACACTTAAAACTGAATTCCCAGGGTCAGAGGATCTGCCGGAAATGATGGAAGAATCCTGGGCTACGCCCAGTAAAAAATATAAGATTCAGAAAAAATGGGATTCTTATTATCCATTTCCAGCTGTCGATTGTTCAAAAAGAGAAGTTCCTCCTAAAGTAGATGCACATGTACTGCGACTTGTGCATAAATCTGCTTTGCCATTGTCATCTACCTCACTTAATGATGTCACAGAAAGAAGGGTAGATAGCTTCTTGCAAAATATATTTTCTCTTTCGGGAACGGTGGTAAGGCCTGCTATGGCTTCAGCCTGGATGGCAAAGGCAATGGGAGAATGGGTGGAGGAACTAGAGAATGGTCTCTCTCCTCCTAATAGGGAGCAGGAGTATCATCTAGGCCGTATAAGACAAGCTGCCTAATATTTGGAAGAAGCAGCAATTGATATGGGTACGATTGCTTCTAAAGCATCAGCCTTGACAGTAGCTGCTCATAGAGCAGTTTGGCTACATACTTGGAAAGCAGATGCAGAATCCAAGATAGCTCTGGAAGCATTGCCTTTCTCTGGTAATATATTGTTTGGAAAACAATTGTCAGATAATCTACAATCGGAAGCTGAATCCAAAAAAGTCAGATTTCCGGCTAGTTATAACCCTAAGACTAGGGGTTCAAAATTTCGGCCATTTCGATGGCAAGGCAAAGCAAAAGCTAAAGAGGAGTCTAGGCAACCCCAGTTCAATAGATCAGCCAGGGGTAGGAAGCAATGGGCTAGTAGAAAGCCAACTTCCAACCTGAACAGAAGCCATCTGTCACGAACCGGTCTCTTACCTTTGCGGGTTCTGGGGTTCATCCGTTGCCAGTGCGGTTGCTCGTGGTGCTGTGCGCCCGTGTGGGGACGCGGCATGATCAGTGGCACAGGTAATGCAGAGTCTGGGAACTGTGAGTGCGGGGACCAAATGGCCTAAGGCACTGCGGTGTGTCTGCTGTATAGGAGGTGGCCATGTTGGAGACCAAATAGGTAATACAGAGCACTTGTGAAAACACCTGTGGGCAGGTGTAAGCCAATCCCGTGCTTGTGCTGCCTTTAAGTAGGCTGGGATTATGTTACTCTGGGCCAGTGCTTTGTTGTATCAACGCTGTGCTCTAGCTCTGAGCTCTCTCCGTGCATTCCTGTGTGATTCCCGAGGTCCAGATATCGCCTCCGTTCCCAGAGGCCCGTCTGCAGCCTTCACTGCTAAAGATCCACCGGCTCCCCGCTGTGCTGTCAGTTAATCACGCACCTACTGGTAACAATTGGATTCCCAGAGTCTTGCATGAGGAAACCCTGTCTGCCTGCTTTCAACCATACAGAGTTTGGAGGATTCCACTAACTTCAGCTGTTCATTTGTTCTGCTCTGCATTTAACCCGTTCATCACTTATATCATCTGCTACAGTCTCACAGTGATCTCCGGAACTCGCAAGTAACCCAATTTAGTACTTTTACTTTCTATGTTGCCATTACAAGGATAATTCTTCTTCACAGTCTCTCAGTTACCTCTCAAAACTTCATTGCAAATCCTCACAGTTATTTCTTCATGTCTGCATTACCCAGTTAAACACATTCTACAGTTCAGCATCAAAGCTTGTGTATATTTTGACAATTCAACATTTATTCTCCAGCCTGTTTTAAACGCAATTCCATGAACATTTCTTTTATTTTTTCTTTAAGATATATCCTGCATATTATTTCTATTATTCATGCAATACGTCAGTATATTATGGTGATTAATAACTTGCCATTTACCACTTTACTGAATTGTTATTTTCAATAAATATATGAAACGGAACTTTCTTCGTCCTCCCTGCTTTCTTCATACCCCAGCACCTACACCTGTGCTTGGTCCCGGGTTAACGGATTCACAAAAACACCCGGACCTGACAGTAAGCACTGGCCACATGGATCCATCAAGTGACCAATTCGCAGGAGGCGGTGCTACGTCAGATATCCTTTCCCGTCTGGAAAACCAGGAGTCTATACAGACACAAATAGTGCAGTTTATGCAAACTATGGCAGACCGTTTAGAGACTCTTCATACGGCTATTAAAACGTCTCAAGTCCAGATTCCAACTCCGGTTGTCCCAGTTACCACTACAGCTTCTCCTGTGACTCTGCCTACGTCCCGCTTGCAGTTACCCTCTCCGAGTAAGTTTGACGGAACTCCAAAACTTTGCAGAGGATTCCTGAATCAATGCGAGATCCAGTTCGAACTGTTGTCCGCCAGTTTCCCATCAGCTCGTTCTAAGGTTGCATATATTATTGCCCTCCTCTCCGGTCAGGCTCTGGAGTGGGCATCACCATTATGGGAAAGAGGTGATCCTATCCTCTCTAATTACAAGGAGTTCGTATCATCCTTCCGGAGAATCTTTGACGAACCAGGCAGGACCACCTCAGCATCTTTGGAGATTCTCCGTCTACGTCAAGGTTTACGTCCTGTCAGTCAATATATTATTCAGTTTCGCACGTTGTCTTCAGAGTTAAACTGGAATGAGGAGGCCCTGATCGCCGCGTTTTGGAATGGACTTTCAGAGAGAATCAAGGATGATTTAACTATCCGGGATGTGCCAACTAAACTGGATGAATTGATTTCTCTCTGTAACAAACTTGACCTACGCTACAGGGAGCGATGTTTAGAGAAATCCAGGGCAGAGCGATCCAGTCCACGTTATCATCCTAGGCCTCGACAAGATTCTTAATCACAGTCTCAGGTAACGACAGAAGAACCTATGCAGATTGGGCGCTCTCGCCTCACAGAGGAGGAACGACTTCGTCGTCGACAGGGTAACCTCTGCATGTACTGTGGGTCCTCCGAACACTTAGTTAAATTCTGCAAACTCCGACCGGGAAACTCTCGCTCCTAGCTTATTCAAGAGAGGTTAAGCTAGGAGTTACTTTAGAATCACGTTCTGGGAAAGAGCCGACCTTGTCTATTCAATTAGAAGTTCCAAGTTCTACAGTGAAAGTTTCAGCTCTCCTAGATTCCGGGGCAGCCGAGAACTTCATATCCTCAGCCTTTGTCTTACGGTTTAAAGTTCAAACCATACCTCTGGAAGCAGCAGTTGCTGTTACAGCAGTGGATGGAAGTCGAATTCCAGATGGTATAATTACTCATCGAACCGTATGTCTCAAGATGAAAGTTGGTGTGCTCCATTCCGAATACGTCTCCTTCTACGTGATTCCCAAAGCCTCTCAAGATGTGATACTTGGTTTACCTTGGCTGCAGAAGCATAATCCTCAACTTAATTGGCAAACCATGGAAGTCCTTTCGTGGGGTAAATCTTGTACCAAGGACTGTTTAGCCTCAATTTTACCTCTCCGGTCAATTAGCCTTCCCGACCTACCTCCGGTGTATTAATCTTTTGCGGATGTTTTCAGTAAACAAGCAGCAGACTCTCTACCTCCTCATCGCGAATGGGACTGCCCAATCGTCCTGGTTCCGGGTAAAACACCTCCTAGGGGACGAATTTATCTGCTATCCATCCCAGAGACGCAAGCTATGTCTGATTATATACAGGAAAATCTAACCAAAGGATTTATCAGACCATCTTCTTCACCTGCAGGAGCCGGATTCTTCTTCGTTAAGAAGAAGGACGGTGGGTTACGACCATGCATAGATTACCGCGGACTCAATGAGATCACTGTGAAAAACAAGTACCCATTACCCTTAATTCCAGAATTATTTGATCGGGTTAAAGGAGCTACTGTGTTTACAAAATTGGATCTAAGAGGGGCCTACAATTTAATCCGCATCCGGGCAGGGGACGAGTGGAAGACTGCTTTTAATACCCGGGATGGGCATTACGAATACCTTGTAATGCCTTTTGGTCTTTGTAATGCACATGCAGTTTTTCAAAGCTATGTGAATGAACTTTTTCGTGATCTTCTCTACAAGTGTCTAGTAGTGTACCTGGATGATATCCTAATATTCTCTAAAGATCTAAAGTCTCATCGTCACCAAGTTAAAGAGGTACTGACACGTTTGAGGAAAAATCAACTTTATTGTAAGTTAGAGAAGTGCACCTTTGAAGTATCTTCCATACCGTTCCTTGGTTACATCATTTCTGGATCTGAGCTATGTATGGATCCCGGTAAGGTACAAGCTATCCGAGATTGGTCCACTCCTACAACTCTCAAGGGGATTCAGCGATTTCTTGGCTTTGCTAATTTCTATAGGAGATTCATTAAGAATTATTCTTCGTTAGCTGCTCCCATCACAGCCCTAACTCGCAAGGGAGCAAATCCTACGAACTGGTCTTCTGAAGCAATCAAAGCCTTCTCTGATTTAAAGCAAGCCTTTGGGTCAGCACCCATTCTTCGACAGCCTGATTTGAATCGTCCCTTTCTACTAGAGGTGGATGCATCTACAGAAGCAGTAGGAGCTGTGTTGTCACAAGTCTTTGAAGATAAAAAGGTCCATCCCTGCGGATATTTCTCCCGTAAGTTCCTCCCGGCAGAACGTAATTATGCAATCGGTGAGCAAGAATTACTTGCCATCAAGTTGGCATTTGAGGAGTGGAGATACCTTTTAGAAGGAGCACAACATCGCATTACAGTTTATACTGATCATAAGAATCTTCTATATCTGCAGTCAGCTCAGTGCTTGAATCCACGACAAGCTAGATGGGCGCTTTTCTTCACACGATTCAATTTCAAGCTCACCTATCGCCCAGGGTCTCAGAACAAAAAGGCAGATGCCCTTTCCCGGTCCTTTGCTTCTTCTGAATTAAATGATGCTACCACGAATCAAGCCATTGTGAATTCTACGTCCTTTTTAATGACTCGAACCTCTCCAGTTCCTCCACCTGGCAAGACCTTTGTCGCCACAAGTCTTCGAAAACGGCTGCTTACCTGGGCTCACTCCTCTTCCTTCATGGGTCATCCTGGGGTTCTAAAGACTCTCAAATTTATTCAACAATCTTATTGGTGGCCACGTCTCAAAGCTGATGTCCAAGAGTTTATAGCAGCATGTCCTAAATGTGCCCAACATAAGAGTCCAAGAAGTTCTCCACCAGGTTTATTACATCCATTATCCATACCCAAACAACCATGGACTCATATCTCAATGGATTTCGTGACCGATCTGCCTCCATCAAAAGGGCGAAATACCATTTGGGTGATAGTGGATCGATTTTCGAAGATGGCACATTTCATTCCATTAACTGGGTTACCATCAGCCCCTTTACTAGCCAGATTGTTCATCTCTGAAATCTTCAAGTTGCATGGCCTTCCTCGAGAGATTATCTCTGATCGGGGAACACAGTTTGTGGCCAAGTTTTGGAGGTCGCTTTGTTCATCTTTAAATGTCAAGTTGAATTTTTCTTCTGCATATCATCCTCAGACAGATGGACAAACTGAGAGAGTCAACCAAGACCTTGAAACATTTCTCCGGCTATATATATCGTCCTCACAGGATGACTGGGTTGACTACCTTCCATTGGCAGAATTTGCTCATAATAATCTCTTCCATTCATCTTCAGAATCTACGCCCTTTTATATTAACTTCAGCTTTCATCCTCGTGTGCCAGAGTTCCATCCATTGCCAGCCCTAGAGGTTCCAGCGGCAGATCAAGAGCTTCAACGTCTATCTAGAATCTGGAGTTGTGTACGTAAGTCCTTGGTCAAAACTTCCGCTCGTTATAAATCTTTTGCAGATAGAAAACATAAAGCTGTACCGAATTACAAAGTGGGAGACCAAGTTTGGATTTCTACGCGCAATCTCAGGTTCAAAGTTCCTTCCAATAAATTTGCTCCCAAGTTTATTGGTCCATTTCCCATTGTAAAGGTACTCAACCCTGTGTCATACAAAGTCAAGTTGCCACCGTCTTTGAGAATTCCTATCGCCTTTCATACATCTTTACTGAAGCCTTTGATTCTCAATAAGTTCCGTACTACCCAGTCCAAATCTCCTAAAGTTCACTCTTTGCAGAATGAGGAATTTGAAGTTAAAGAGATTGTGGACTCACGTTCCCGATATGGACGTTTACAGTTTCTGGTCGACTGGAAGGGTTACGGTCCGGAGGAGAGATCCTGGGTTTTCTCTGAAGATGTTCATGCTCCAAGACTGGTACAGAAATACTTCTCCAAAAATCCTGACGAGGTTCAAAGGTGTTCGGAGACCACCCGTAGAAGAGGGGGTACTGTCACGAACCGGTCTCTTACCTTTGCGGGTTCTGGGGTTCATCCGTTGCCAGTGCGGTTGCTCGCGGTGCTGTGCGCCCGTGTGGGGACGCGGCGTGATCAGTGGCACAGGTAATGCAGAGTCTGGGAACTGTGAGTGCGGGGACCAAATGGCCTAAGGCACTGCGGTGTGTCTGCTGTATAGGAGGTGGCCATGTTGGAGACCAAATAGGTAATACAGAGCACTCGTGAAAACACCTGTGGGCAGGTGTAAGCCAATCCCGTGCTTGTGCTGCCTTTAAGTAGGCTGGGATTATGTTACTCTGGGCCAGTGCTTTGTTGTATCAACGCTGTGCTCTAGCTCTGAGCTCTCTCCGTGCATTCCTGTGTGATTCCCGAGGTCCAGATATCGCCTCCGTTCCCAGAGGCCCGTCTGCAGCCTTCACTGCTAAAGATCCACCGGCTCCCCGCTGTGCTGTCAGTTAATCACGCACCTACTGGTAACAATTGGATTCCCAGAGTCTTGCATGAGGAAACCCTGTCTGCCTGCTTTCAACCATACAGAGTTTGGAGGATTCCACTAACTTCAGCTGTTCGTTTGTTCTGCTCTGCATTTAACCCGTTCATCACTTATATCATCTGCTACAGTCTCACAGTGATCTCCGGAACTCGCAAGTAACCCAATTTAGTACTTTTACTTTCTATGTTGCCATTACAAGGATAATTCTTCACAGTCTCTCAGTTACCTCTCAAAACTTCATTGCAAATCCTCACAGTTATTTCTTCATGTCTGCATTACCCAGTTAAACACATTCTACAGTTCAGCATCAAAGCTTGTGTATATTTTGACAATTCAACATTTATTCTCCAGCCTGTTTTAAACGCAATTCCATGAACATTTCTTTTATTTTTTCTTTAAGATATATCCTGCATATTATTTCTATTATTCATGCAATACGTCAGTATATTATGGTGATTAATAACTTGCCATTAACCACTTTACTGAATTGTTATTTTCAATAAATATATGAAACGGAACTTTCTTCGTCCTCCCTGCTTTCTTCATACCCCAGCACCTACACCTGTGGTTGGTCCCGGGTTAACGGATTCACAAAAACACCCGGACCTGACACCATCAGTCTGAGGGTACGGGCCTCCGCCTGGCGGACTCCAGCGTTGGGGTCTGGCTCCTTCAATTTGCACACATATGCAACAGTCGACGACAGATGCTTGGGTGCAGAAGGTGGTATCTCTCGGTTATGGTTTCCCCTTCAGGAGGCAGCCTCCTCAAAGTTTTTATTGCACCAGTCCATCTCGTATAGAGTCGAAGGCCAATGCCTGAAGCAGTTCAGAAATTGCTTCAGTCCGGTGTGATTATCCCAGTACCCCCGTCGCAACGGGGACAGGGTTTTTACTCCAATCTATTTTTGATTCAGAATCCAAATGGGTCATTTCGACCAATTCTCAATCTCAAAATGTTAAACAAATACATTTGGATTCCAAGGTTTACATGGAGACGTTACACTCCATAGTGTTGGCTATGGAACCGGGAGATTACATGGTATCTCTGGATATACAGGAGGCTTACCTACGTGTGCCCATAGCACGGTCTCATCAATGTTACCTCAGGTTTGCCATCCTCCAGCAACATTTTCAGTTCCAAGCCTTGCCCTTCAGGCTAGCAACAGCTCCCAGGGTATTTACCAAAATTATGGTGGTTATGGCAGCTTATCTCCGCAAGCAGGGGATAAGAATATTTCCATACCTCGACAACCTTTTAATACTAGCACATTCGCAGGAATTACTTTTGAGCCATCTTCAACAGACAGTAGTTTGTCTACAAGGACACGGGTGGCTCATAAACTGGGAAAAGTCGTCTCTGAATCCGTCACAACGGATGGTTCATTTGGGGGCCATATTGGATTCAGGTATACAGAGAATTTTCTTACCAGAGAAAAAGATAGCCAAGGTGCTGGTCATGATTCAGGAGTCGATGCACACTCAGACAATGTCAGTCCATGCAGCAATGCGACTGTTGGGTCTAATGGTGTCAACCTTTGACATGGTGGAATATGCACAATTCCACTCCAGACCTCTACAGCACCTCATTCTGACCAGATGGAATGGAAATTATCAGACAATAAAAAGACAGATGATAAAGTTTCCGGTAAATGTAAGAAGGTCTCTAGCTTGGTGGCTACAGAGGGACCATTTAAACAAGGGGAGACCCTTTTGGATAAAGGAATGGCAAGTCCTGACAACAGATGCCAGTCTTCAGGGCTGGGGGGCGGTACTCGAAAGCCTTTGGTTCCAGGGAAAATGGACCATAAGGGAAAGTCGCCTGCCAATAAATCTGTTGGAAATAAGGGCCATATACAGTATATGGCTCTAGTTCAGGCAAAGGACAGTCTGCAAGGAAGATCAGTCCAGATCCGCTCAGACAATGCAACAGCGGTAGCGTTCCTCAATCATCAGGGAGGAACTCACAGCAAAAGATTGATGGGGGAAGTAACTCACATACTAAGGTGGGCAGAGCTCCATCTTCCAGCATTGTCAGCAGTGTTTGTTCCAGGTGTACTGAACTGGGGAGCGGATTTTCTCAGTCGACACACCATTCAGGAAATCGAATGGGCATTACACCCAGAAGTGTTTCAGACTATAGTGAACAGATGGGGTCTGCCAGAGATAGATCTCATGGCGTCTCATCTGAACAACAAAGTTCTGATGTACGGATCAGGAACAAAGGATCCCGGAGTGATCCTTGTAGACCACTGTCAGTAAAATGGAAATTTCATCTGGCATATCTGTTCCCTCCAATCTCTCTGTTACCCAGAGTAGTGAGGAAAATAAAGCAAGCAAAGGGAGTCATAATTCTAATAGCTCCAGCTTGGCCCAGAAGGCATTGGTACACAGATCTACTAAGGATGTCCATGGAAGCACCAATACTGCTCCCTCAATGTCCAGATCTGCTAATGCAGGGTCCTTGTTATCACAGCCATCTGGATCGTCTGTCTTTGACGGCATGGCTGTTGAATCCTGTATCCTAGAAGCTAGGGGATTTTCAAAACAAGTAATTCAAACTATGCTTAGAGCAAGAAAACCATCTTCAGCTCGTATTTATCATCGAATATGGCAAGCCTATATTCATTGGTGTAGTGGAAAAAGTTTGAATCCAAGATCATTTAAAGTATCCAGGATTTTGGATTTTCTTCAAGCAGGATTGGATAAGGGGTTAAAAGTAGCTTCCTTGAGAGTTCAAGTATCATCATTAACTGTATGGTTTCAGAGAAAGATTGCTGACATACAGGATGTGTGTACTTTCTTTCAAGGAGTTGTACACATTCAACCTCCGTTTGTTCATCCAGCAGCTCCCTGGGATTTGAATCTGGGCCCTCATTCCGAGTTGTTCGCTCGCAAGGCGAATGTAGCAGAGTTACACACGCTAAGCCGCCGCCTACTGGGAGTGAATCTTAGCTTCTTAAAATTGCGACCGACGTACGCGCAATATTGCGATTACAAACGAGTTAGCAGTTTCAGAGTAGCTCCAGACTTACTCTGCCTGTGCGATCATTTCAGTGCTTGTCGTTCCTGGTTGACGTCACAAACACACCCAGCGTTCGCCCAGGCACTCCCACCGTTTCCCCGGCCACTCCTGCGTTTTTTCCGGAAACGGTAGCGTTTTCAGCCACACGCCCCTGAAACGCCGTGTATCCGCCCAGTAACACCCATTTCCTGTCAATCACATTACGATCGCCGGAGCGAAGAAAAAGCCGTGAGTAAAAATACTTCCTTCATAGTAAAGTTACTTGGCGCAGTCGCAGTGCGAACATTGCGCATGCGTACTAAGCGGATTTTCACTGCGATGCGATGAAAAATACCGAGCGAACAACTCGGAATGAGGGCCCTGGTTCTTAAAATCCTTCAGGGACCTCCGTTTGAACCACTTAAGAGAGCAGATCTTAATGGTTGACAGCTAAGGTGCTCTTTCTGCTGGCAATGGCGTCATCTAGAAGAGTGTCAGATTTAGGAGCACGTGTCGTGTAAGTCTCCTTTTCTAAGTTTTTTTTCCAGTTAAGGCAGTTCTCAGAACTAGGCCTGGTTATCTTCCGCAGGTGGTTTCAAAGTTTCACCTTAACGAGGAGATTGTAGTCCCAGCTTTTCAGGTATCGGTACTTTCTGCGGGAGAAGCGTCGCTGGACGTGGTCCGAGCGTTAAGAATCTACATAGATCGTACTAGTGCCATCAGAAAGACAGATTCTCTCTTCATCCTCTATGGATTTCACAGAAGAGAATGGTCTGCTAGTAAACAGACGCTGGCAAGATGGCCCCGAATGGTAATTTCAGAAGCTTATTCTCGTGTTGATCTCCTACTCAGGCTAATGTCACTGCTCACTCTACACGTAAGGTAGGTCCTTCATGGGCAGCACAACATGGTGCTTCAGCAGAATAGATTTGTAAGGCAGCCACATGGTCTTTTATTAACACATTCATTAGACATTATGCCATGGATACTTTTGCCTCTCATGACGCTGAATTCGGGCGAAAAGTTCTCCTGTCTAATTAGGAGCGTCCCTACCACTAAAACTGGCTTTGGGAATCCCAATGTTATCCTGTGGATAACCTGTGGACCCAGCCGGAGAAATATACCGTTATGGTAAGAACTTACCGTTGATAACGGGATTTCTCCTATGTCCACAGGTATCCACAGGGGTCTCACCCTGACGCACCTGATTTGAGGATCTTGACAATCACTAAACCTCTTCCTCTTGCATGGAAGGGTGTGCATGTGTGTTCTTATCGCCTGAATAGGTTTCTACCTGATGCTCCTGCCTAAATTGCTGTGGAAATAACTGATTTGACTGAGTCAGTGGGCGGGATTATATGGAGAAGCCCCGATGCATCCTGGGAGGCCAGAAAGCTCGTGACCGTTTGGTGCCATTTCCGCTGTCGCTCCGGCATATCCCAATGTTATCCTGTGGATACCTGTGGACATAGGAGAAATCCCGTTATCAACGGTAAGTTCTTACCATAACGGTATATTTATTACATATTGCCACTATAAGTGTCTGGACAGGACCTCCCCAACGCTGCATCGATGCCCACAAAATGCCATGCCACCACCCAGTCGCCGCCTCCTGACAGCACTTAGACTGCGATCGCATGCTATTGCAATTTAAGTCCTCACACATGCATGCAGCAGCATGAGCGCATGCACAGAAGTGCGGAAATCACCAAATTCCACACTGCAGCATAAGATACTGAATCAGAGCCGCAGTCTCACCTGGACTGTCTGATTGCTAGAACCCCAACTGGGTTATGTCTCCACAGGGCAGCCTCTAGGTGTGTTCACACACACCATTTCTTCTCGGTGTGGGTATACCCATCCAGCCATACACAATCTCACCTGTTTTCCAGCACAATCCCTACTGATAATGCCACACAATGTATTCATTCAAATACATATATTTTTATTACAGTATATTGACTTAATTGCTGGTGCACTATTAATGCTTGTAATTAGTAATAATACTACTAGTAGTAATAATAATAATCATCATCATCATCATCATATAGCAGTAGTAGTAGTAGTAGTAGTAGTAGTAGTAGTAGTAGTAGTAGTAATAATAATAATAATAATAATAATAATGATGATAATAATAATAATAATAATAATAATAATAATAATAAAATAATATTTAAAGTCTCAAAACTTTAAATTCAGTACTTGGGCTAATGTTAGGTCCATGTAAGGATTATATGTATGGCAATACAGGTTACAGTTAATTTAGGATCCTATTCCTCAGCAAAAATAGGATAAAGTCTACATTGCTGAGAAGTTAAAGCTGAATCATTTGTCCCCTTGTGATCAGTGCAGCATCCCTTTATAAAAAGGAGCCCTTATACTGACGCACAAACAGACACTGATGCTGACACATACACTGACACACAGACAGATGCTGGCACACTGATGCTGACAGACACACTGACACAGATGCTAACACACAGACACTGACACACAAACACTGACACACAGAAACTGACACACAGATGCTAACCCACAAATAGATGCTGACAGTTTCACCTTCCCATTCTGTGTGTCCCCTGCCTCTCCACATGCAGCCACTGTGTGGGAGAGAGGGGAGGTTGGGGCACAGTGCAAGCAAGAGCCTGTTCATGCCAGGATGGACAGAAGATGCTGGCTGCTGCTGGGTCCTAGTACCTGCTGGCTGCCACAGCACTGGCTTCAACCAAGGGATTTGGTGCCATCAAAGGGAGTATTGAAAAGAAGATAGGTTAAGTAAGAGATGTAAAAGCACATGAGGGAAGAGGGCCCTGCTCGTAAAAGCTTACATTCTAAAGGGAAGGGGCACAAAGAAAGGGGTGACACAGATGGGGTAGAAAGTGAGCATGGGCCACAGAAGGCTTAGGATGCGTGATGAAAAAGTGTGTCTTGAGAGCCCGTTTGAAGTTTTGTAGAGAGGTGGAGAGTCTGAGGGGGAGAGGTAGAGAATTCCAGAGAAAGCGAGCAGCACATGCAAAATCTTGGAGGTAGGAGTGGGAGGAGGTAATCATTAGGCAGGAGAGGCTGTATGCATTACCAGAGTGAAGAAGACGGGTGAGAGTGTAAAGGGAGATAAGGTTAGAGATGTAACTGGGAAAGGAGTGGTTGGAGGCTTTGTGAGTGTGTGTGAGAAGCTTGAAATGGATTCTGAAGGGAAAGGGAAACCAGTGAAGGGCTTGTAAGATAGGGGAGATGGATGTAGTGCATTTTATGAGGAAGATGAGCCGGGCAGCAGCATTGAGGATAGATTGGAGTGGAGAGAGGTATGTGTCAGGGATGCCAGTCAGGAGGAGATTACAGTAGTGTAGTCTGGAGATGATCAATGAGTGGATAATCTGTAGATGAAGGACTTTTAGGAGTACCTAGAATCTCCCGTAATTCATCTGGGAGTTGAGCTTTAAGTCATGCGGCTCCGACTCTATGGAACTCACTTCCCCGTACAATGCGAGAGGCCCCAACTATAGAATCCTTCAAAAGTAGACTCAAGACTTTTCTGTTTACTCAAGCATTTCCATGATGCCCCTTTAGTATCTACATGCTTCTGTATTTTATGAAAAGCTTTTCTGTACTTTATTATTTTCTGTACTATATTATGCTATGTATCTGTTAAGCGCCTTGAGTCCTATTGGAGAAAGAGCGCTATACAGTATATAAATACAATTATTATTATTATTATTATTATAATGGTCTTACTGGTATCCTGGGTGGGAAAGGGTCTGATCCTGGAAATATTTTTGAGATGAAAATGACAGGTTTGTGAGAGGTGCTGAATGTGTGGTTTGAAGGAGAGGGAGGAGTCAAGGATTACTCCAAGACAGCGCACTTGGGGGCTTGAGGAGATAGTAGTGCCATCAATAGCTAATGAAATTATGGGAGGTGAGGTTGTGCAATAGGGTGGGAAGATGATCAGCTCAGTCTTAGACATGTTAAGTTTAAGAAAGCGCTGGGGCATCCAAGAAGACATAGCAGAGAGACAGTTGGATACACGAGTAAGGAGAGCAAGTAAGAGGTGAGGGGAGAAAAGGTAGATTTGAGTAACATCGGCATAGAGATGATATTGTAAGTCAAAAGAACTAATGAGTTCACCTAAAGAGGATGTATAGAGAGATAAAAGGAGAGGACCAAGAACAGAACCTTGGGGGACACCTTCATTTAGTGGAAGTGGGGGGCAGGTGGAGCCATAACAGAAGGCAGATAAGGAACAATCAGAGAGGTAGGAGGATAACCAGGAGAGGGTAGTATCATTCAGACCAAGGGAGTGAAGGATTTTTAGAAGGAGAGGGTGGTCCACAATGTCAAAAGCAGCAGAGAGGTCAAGGAGAATAGGCAAAAAGTAGTGACCCTTGGATTTAGCAGAAAGGAGATCATTTCAGACTTTTGTGAGGGCTGTTTCAGTGGAGTGGAGGAGACGGAAGCCAGACTGGAATGGATCAAGCAGTGAATTGGAGGTAAGAATGGCAGTAAGGCGGTTATAGACAATACGCTCAAGGAGTTTGGAAGCAAAATGGAGGAGAGATCTCGGAGAGAGTGTTGAGAGAGTGTGTTGATCAAGGGTAGGTTTTGTAAGAATAGAGGAGACGAGTGCATGCTTGAAGGCAGAGGGGACAGTCCCTGATGAGAGGGAGAGATTGAAGAGGTGGGCAACATGGGAGCAGGCAGAGAGAGAGGTAATGGAGGAGGCGGGAGGGGATAGGATCAAGTGGGGAAGTGGAGGGGGATGAGGAACAGATTAGGGCCATGACTTCCTCACCAGATACATGGGAGAAAGATGTCAGAGTTGATAAGAGGGAAGGGGAGGGGTGGTCAGGGAATGGAGGTGGCTGGTTGCTGATTCTTTGGTGGGATATGATGTCTTGACATATGGAATCAATTTTGGATATGAAGTAAGTGGCAAAGTCAAGAACAGAGAGTGAGGAGGGGAGACGAGGTGGTGGTGGGCAGAGGAGGGAGTTGAGAGAGGCAAAGAGGCAATGAGGTTTGGACGACTGGGAGGAGATGATTTTCTTGAAGACTGTTTAGTGAGGCAAAGGGCAGCACTGAATGATAAGAGCATAAGTTTGAAATGGAGGAAGCCTGCCTTAGAGCCAGATTTCCTCCACTGTCGCTCAGCAGTACGTGAGCATTTTTGCTAATATCTGGTGAATTTGGTGTACCAGGGTTGGTGTGTTGATCTGCGAGGAGGAATAGTGGTTGGTGGAGCTATAGAGTCAAGAGCAGAAATAAAGGAAGCATTGTATAGTGATATGGCTTGTTCATGGCATGAGAGAGACAGTATAGGAGAGAGAAGTGAGGAAGATAGGGAAGTGATGTCGATAGCCTCAATGCTGCATTCATTTAGTGATGTTAGCCTTAGGAGGTAGAGATGGAGTAGCAGAGAGAGATAAGTTAAAGGAGAGTAGGTGGTGGTCTGAGAGGGGAAATAGGGAGTTTGATAAATCAGAAATATCACAGCACTGAGTGAAGACTAGATCCAGAGAGCTCCCATTCACATGGGACGGGGAGGAGGTCCACTGGGAGAGACCAAGCAAAGATGTAAGATTAAGGAGTTTAGAGGCAGGGGATTATGAGAGGATATCAATTGGGATGTTGAAGTTGCCTAAGATAATGGAGACAATGTCAGAAGAGAGGAAGTGGAGATGCCAGGAAGCAAAGTTGTCAAGGAATTTGGAGGGCATGCCAGGGGGGTGGTAAATGACAGCTACTCATAGATGGACAGGTTGGAAGAGGCGTATAGCATGGACCTGAATGTAGAGAATGTAAGGGACAGTTCTGAGGGTAAGAGTTAATTGGATTAAATAGAGGGTAAAAGGATCCCAACACCTCTGTCTTGGCGACCTCCGGGTTGAGGTGCATGTATGAATGTGAGGCCCCAGCAGATAGAGAAACAGGAAGAAGTGGTGTCATCGGGCGTAATCCAGGTTTCTGCAATGGCCAGGGGATATCTTTGTTGGTGACATTGCAAATGGTATTGAAGGGAAAGTATGCCTTTTTGCAGATGATACAAAGATATGCAACAGGGTAGACACACCAGGTGGGGTAAAACAAATGATTGATGACCTAGCTAGGCTTGAAAAATGGTCAAGAACGTGGCAGCTACAGTTTAATGCTAAAAAATGCAAAATCATGCACTTGGGTCTCAAAAACCCAAAGGCTAAATATAGTATTAAGAGTACTATAATGGAAACTACTGAGGAAGAATGGGATTAAGGAGTCACTATTTCAAGTGACTTAAAGGCAGGAAAGCAATGCAACAAAGCAATGAGAATGGCAAGTCAGATGCTTGGTTGCATAGGGAGAGGAATCAGTAGCAGGAAAAGTGTTAGGTGCCGCGGTCTGCGGCGCCGCTCGGTCTGCTTCCGAGCGACGCTCACGGCCGCCGCACCTCCCTCCCTGCCCGCCCGGCGCCTAACAACGCCAGGACGCCGTGCGTACTGTAGCCGCCGGGTCCCTGGCAACGCTAAGATGCCGGGCGTCTTCAGCCGCTGGGTCCATAGCAACGGGGACGCCATTGGCGGACCGCGTTCCCCGTTGCCAGATAGGATTGATTAGTTGCTCATGCAGCAGGGCAGCTGCACGGCAACTAGTAATTAGGGTCTGGGGGCTGGTCTTGCTGGCCCTCCTGTCATTGGCCAGCAGGGTCTTTTTATGGGAGCCAGCACACTGCAGCCTCGCCGGTGATAGCTTCCTGTATGCTGTTCCTGCCTTGCAACGTCTGTTCCTGGTCAGCTGTATCTGGTCGATCCTGCTACCTGTGCTCCTGAGTTCTGGAGTTCTGAAGCCGGTCCTGGGAATCCTTCCTGTCCAAGTGAACCTGTTGCGGTCATCTGGGGGTTCTCGCTTGTTGGGGTTCTCTCCCGGTTTCATGAGTAGCGGCTTCTGCCGCATGTTGCGGCCTAGGCCGCTTAGTCCTTGTTTTACTTTTGTATTGGTGGTTTTTGCGGAGCTTTCCGCTTTTCACTGTCCTCCCCGGAACTCGGCGGTGCCGTGTGGGGGAGTGGACAGTGGTATCTTTTGTTGTTCTTTTCCTTTGGCGGCGTGCCGCACATATATTTAGTTTTAGGGTAGTTAGTAGCCCCTAGCTTCTGTTTGCTTTAGTTAGAGGTCCCCTTGTTATTAGCCTGTCTCGGTTCACGCCTTGTCTCACTCTAAGACCTGGGGGCATCGGAGTTGGGCAGACCTAATCCGCCCTTCAAACGCGGCTGCCGTGGGCCCAAGAAACCATAGTCACTCAGGCGTGAACTGACCACACTGGTAAAACAACGGAGGTAGGGTGCTAGGGGCTATTCCCGTACCATCCCTTATTTCAGCGTCACGTCCTGGTGCTCTGGACTCTCTACACAAACATCTCTCCAGTTCTGAGCATCAGGAACGTAACAAAAGAGAAGTAATAATGCCACTGTATAGGTCATTGGTGCGGCCTCATCTGGAATACTGTGTCCAGTTCTGGAGACCATATCTCCTGAAGGATATAAATACATTAGAGAGTGTACAAAGAAGGGCAACTAAAATGGTGCATGGCCTACATCACAAAACTTACCCGGAAAGGCTAAAAGATCTTAACATGTATAGTATGGAGGAGAGAAGGGAAAGGGGAGACATGATAGAAACTTTCAAATATACCAAAGGTTTTAACAAAGTTCAGGAGGGAAACATTCTTCAAAGGTAGAGAAGTATTAGAACTTGAGGACATACACTGAAACTGGAGGGAGGCAGGTTCAGGGGAAATTTTAGGAAAAATTATTTCACAGAAAGGGTAGTGGATAAGTGGAATAGCCTCCCATCAGAGGTGGTAGAGGCTAAGACTGTAGAGCAATTTAAACATGCTTGGGATAGGCATATGAATATCCTTACAAATAATTAAGGTTCAAAAAGGGTTGCGATTACCTAAAGGATAAAAAAAATGGGCAGACTAGATGGGCCAAGTGGTTCTTATCTGCCGTCAAATTCTATGTTTCTATGTTTCTATGATGCAGGGAGTTGGAGATGAAAATGTCATGTGTGGGCACCAGTTTGTTACAAACAGATCTGGCATTCCATAAGGCACAGGATAGGGGGTTTGAGAGAGAGATGCAAATTAGGGACTCGATCACTGTGCTGCAAATTTGCAGAGGTCTGCGATCAGATAATCGCCGCCCAGGGACAGTGAAATCCCGCCATGTGCGAATACATGAGTACGCCATGCAAAAACTTTACCTGGCAGCAGACATCTGCAAATCCGTTCGCAACTCACTCACCGTCAAATTATTTTTCCATACTGTGCAGTCTGTGCGTAGCCCAGGACTTACTCCTACAGTGCGATACAAACAGGCTGATCGGGCTGGAGCTGACATCACACACCCTCCCAGAAAACACTTGAAAAGCCTGCGTTTTACCTGACACTCCCAGAAAATGGCCAGTTACCACCACCAAACATTCTCTTCCTGTCAATCACCTTGCGAACGCCTTGCGATCAAAATTTTTGCACCATCTTGTCGCTGTTTTGTGTTGCACCTGCGCATTAGTGGTGCAAACGCAAGCGCAGTCATTCGATAATTGGGCTCTGTATGATTTTGCACAACATCGATCAGGTCTGAATCGGGCCCTAGATTATTAGGGTTGCTGTAGCATTGAGGTGATACTAATTTGGGTGGAAGGGAAAAAGCAGGCATAGTGTTGGTGTGGGCTTCTGAGCTAGGAGGGAGACTGCAGGAGGAGGGCAGGGAGGGAGTGCAGTATGATGGATATGAGGTGAGGTGACAAAGAATGGAGGGAGCGAACTGGGCTAAGTGGTGGGGTAGTCAGGGCCGTCTTTTTGTATGGGCTCAATGGGCTCTTGCCCAAGGGCCCCAGGAGTCTAAGGGTACTGGACTGATAGCTGAGGGTCCCCTCTTTCCAGGGGTACCAGATTTTTTTAAATTGGCCCTGGGAAAGCGGAGATATCTGACTTCGAAGCAGTGGTCCCCATCCAAGACTGTTAATTGCTCTTCTGAGTTTATATGAGGCTATTCTCCAAAATATGGGACTCTCCCCTTTCAGTGGACACTGGCAGCTTGTCCCTACTATGCCCAGAACCAGAGATATCAGCCTTCCAGCAGCCGGTCCCTGCTCCAGCTCCACACACCTGGTATGCAGTTTTATATTTTAGCCGGTGGATTGCTCTGGCTCCTGAACTCTGATCCCCAAGTCCACAGCACTTTCTGAAAGGTGGGACTTTCTAGTTTTTATCACATTCAAAGCTAAGAAATCTATTTCCAGGAACTGGAGATATCTGCAGTCAAGCAAGCTGCCCTCCCACTGGAAAATGATGAATATTAAGCCCACTCCATTATTCACCCCTCCGCTGCGTATTACACACCCCCTACCACCCTGGAAGTCATGTACTGGGGCCCCTTCATTCATCCCAATGCCTCTTCTACAGTTTAGTGTTCTCCCTCCCTCCAGGCCCTACATGCTGAGCAGAAGATAGAACACCCGCTACCGCCCGCGGGACATCTAAGCTGTTGCTGATAGCACCCCCCCAACCAGTGCATTGCTGTGCCCAGGGGCCTACACTGCTGTTAAGACAGCCCTGGGGGTAGTGGGACCATGGTGGGGCAGAAGTGGCTGAATGTGGGGTGACAGGAAGGGAGGAGGGGAAGGGAAGCAGAGGGGTGGATGGGAAACAGAGGAGGGGAGAGAGTAGGAGATGTAGAATTAGGTAAACAAGGGGTGATGGGGAGGGTTGATGAAAACCTGGGTGAGATAAATGGGTGTACAAATAAAAATTTTAATGTCTCTACATATATTGGAAAAAGGAGTGGAGACTGTTAATGAACTTCATTGCTGGTTACACATTTGCTTTAAACTACTAAGGGACATTGCAATGTTAAATGATGCTGTAGTATTACGATTACGATTATGATGATGCTGTAAATAGATATTTGCTCAGAGAAAACTGATTCTGAATAAATGTGGTGATTTAATTTGTGTTATTTATAAAAGTGAATCACATTTTCTAAGTCGTAAGGCAACTCTGAATAGCAGATATTGACCTTTTATGTTACTGTAAATATGCATGTGAAGCAGATACAGAAAGACCTGCAAATGAAGGTCACAATTTCTCATGTAAGCATGATATTTTATATTTGAGGAAAAATAATCAGCACAGTGCAAGTTACAGGACATCCTGGTCTTTTCTGCATACTTAAAGAACCCCAAGGGACATGCGATCTTCTGGGTAGACTTTCATCAACATCTGTCCTTAAGTGTCACAGCCCTATGTCACTAGAAAGGTTAGATCTGTGCTGCCAAACTTTCTTGTTCTTTCCTTTGCAATAGCAAAAAGTTCTTCATGATTTTTCCATTGATACTTCCTGAATCAATGGTTCTGAAATGTATATCTATCCATCTGTGCATTTATCCTTCACGTAAGCTAATGCTAAACCAATATAAACTAAAATCAACATAACATACTAATCAACTGTTTTAATAAATATGTTTCGTTTGGTGGTGATTTTTGAGCTATTTATTATAGCTCCCAGTGCAATTTTTTCTGCCTGTCCCTGTAAACACATAACAGACATAGGCCTTTTGATCACTGCGTCCACAACAGTTATATTTATCTAACTGATTCTTATTTTTAAACAGCTTTTAATGGAGACCTTGGCCAGTATTTACTAAAAGTAATGTGGTGAATGCAGCCATGCGCTGTTATATAAGCAGCTAGTTTTAAATCAATGGAATTCACCCTCAAAAATTCCACAAATGCAAATGTTTGTATGTAAAAAGAGATAAAAACTAGCACTATTACTGTTTTAAAATAGAAACAATAAAAACATTATATAAAACGTCTGACTGAGCTGTTATGCGAGCTATTCCAACGGAATCGTCAGGATGATTCAACGTAATCAGAAAGACACTCACTTTCAAATTCAGTCTCGCATTCCCATAAAGGTATCTTTTATATTGATAGCAGAATAAAAGATGTTTTTTTCCAAAAACAGCAGACAATAGGAATAAGACTTACATTAAAATTCAGTCTCGAGTGCGCTGAAAGGTTTCTTTATTCATCTCCCACACAGTGTAGACAGGAGACCAGCAGACCATTGTAGTTAAAATCACACACAGATTTATTTCATGAGACTTAAACAAACATGGATTCTGCAACAAAAGAACGTCCCATAATAGATGGATGTTGGTCACAGCATGGATACTTCAACGCGTTTCAAGGATTCTCTCCCCTTTGTCAAGAAGTGCCTTCTTGATAAAGGGGAGAGAATCCTTGAAACGCGTTGAAGTATCCATGCTGTGTGTGATTTTAACTACATTGGTCTGCTGGTCTCTACATTGGTCTGCTATTTGCATACAGAGTCCCGTACGTGGTACTGTACGTACTTGGCGTACACACGCCGCGCTGAGTGTACAGAGTACGCACAGCACGCGCACACACAATTGATTACCTTTAAACCTTATTAGTAATACAATGTAATAATATGGTTACACTTTAAACCTCTATGCAGCAAAGCACTGCAATGATGTTATACCTTAAACCTTAAGTAGCGCTGACGGTATAAAGTACCCGCAGTGCGTACACCTTATCAATACTTATAAACCTTATACAGTTAAATACGCTTTAAACCCTAGCAGGGAAATGAGGACACAACACCGATATGTAGTTGAACCACAGGGTTCAAAGGCCACAGTGGATTATTTCAAAAGGTAAAACAGTACAAATTATACACTACAGGCTAATAAGATAAATCTAAACAGAATAATGGCTACAGAGAAAGTACATACGTGAGAATGTTCGCAAGCGCAACCCGGCCGGTCCTCCGCTTGTCAGGTAGAAAGCGTTCAGAGTCTTCTGACCGGCCAGGCAACAACGGGCTTTTTATACACAACTTACATACGCAATACAATGGTCACTGTAATCTCATCGTTTCTATAGATGGATCATAAATTAAATCTGCTACTGTAGCAATGCCCCCGCTCCTTAAACTCATCACTTTTGTACTGCGCTTGCGCCACGTTAAAATTCGAACACATCTAAATATCAAGCCAATAATTATGACGACTCCCAGGATACAAAGGAAAACTTCCTACACTCATTATAACATTGTGAGCCCATTCTACTAAACCTGAGAACCAATTGCGTGGGTTCAACCATGAGACCCAGCCGGTCAGTTCATTACTCACAGCAGTCAGGGTAAGGTTGTGTCTCCTTCGGAACTCCCACTTCAACTGCAAGATATCGTCCATCTTTTGATCAATGATCTCAGTTGGGTCATCAGTGCTGTTTGTAATATACGTGCAGCACTTCACACCATATTGAGTTGCCAGTGTGACACAGTACCCGCCTGTCACCGCTGTGATATAATTGAGGACCATCCTGTGCTGGATCAGTTCCGTTTTGTAAGCTTGCAACTCCCTTCCCGTATACCTGAAGGTGTCGTCATACATCTCAGTGATATTATCTATCAGGTTCGCTAGCGCATGGATGTACCTATAATTTATAATTCCTCTGGCAGTACGGGTGATATCTAATGCGAGAAGGAATTGAATCCCGGTGGATTCGTGGATCAAATCAGAGGCTACGTGCTCTGTCCTATCTATAAGGTGTCTCTTAACGATGTGTTCATAATGAGTATGAGTATAAGGAGCTTGAGCACTGCGGTGAACGTCTTTCATCTTATCATGGGTTATGGTCATAACCTCTGGCAACACTCTTCCAATGTAACACAATCCCTCTGAGTTTGGGGCAAGCCACTTATACGCCTTCCTCCCACATATGAAATAAGCATCATCGGGGAGAACATATGGGACAGAATATGACATTACCATATTGCAAACTTTCCAAGTGAAAAATCTTATCCCTATCTCTCTCAGCTGTTCAGTACACGTATCAGGCTGTATGATATGCGCACAGTACCCTTGTGATACTTCTCCAACCCGCATGGTCTTACTTCCTTGAGTATACCTGTACCGAAAATACCTTCCACTGTTGGCTATTTGGCGTATAAGTTCAGAATCTACGGGTGTCCTATCAGCTCTGTGCGAGAATGCCATGGTTTGGTTATTCCATGTCACTTCCCAATTTCCCGGCTTTCGGGAATTGGAAATGTTGAAACACACTAAGGATCTATCCACATGGTACTGGTGGAGCTTCAAACTAGGGGGCCTAGAAATATTAAATTTCTTGTCCACCGGTCTCCCACCCCGTAATTCAAGTACCTCATCTATCGTTAACGGGTACGGTACTAATCCTGACTTGCTCTGACCTTGAGGTACTTGTGAGCACACCCAGCATTCTGTCTGGTTTAAGACCTTACCCACTAGTGAGTGGTAATCACTCAATGGATGACGGTCCATGTTGATATTAAGGCTGGACTGACATCTCTGGATGCACCTATCCTCAACTATGTTTTCACAACTCCTACAAATGCATTCTTCCTCAGCCAATAACCCTTCACAGTGCCTCCTAGTTTCTAGACTACCAGATCGTTTTCTGATACTCGCCTTTGCTCGATGGATGTGTTGCTCTTGGAATTCTACAAATCCGTCCTTGCCATCAGAACCCATTCCAGATCCTTTCTCGACCTCTCTGGTACTCTCACCGAAACAGACTGCTCTGGTCAACAACAGGGTCAACAGGAAAACCCGGAACGCAGTCTCTTGGGGGTAAGTTCATCTTGTTAAGGGGAGAGAAAAGGGAGCAAGAAGGGGGGGAAGGAAGGTAATGGGAGATGGAGAAAATAATAAAAAGGAAAAAGAAAACTGGTGCGACAACCGCCTGTGGTCTTGTTGTACTCCGTGCTCAGGTGCCGTGACAACAGTCCTGCCTCTCAGCCTTCCCGGAACAGACACTCCAGTGATACGGTGTTCTCTCCGAGTCAGCGACCTTTCTGAACATAAATCTTGCATTACAATGTGTTTAACTGTTGTGTATTATCAGTTGTGTGAAGTAAACCATCCGCAGAAAGTGAAAAAGAGAGAGAGAGAAATAATAAAAATAAAATTTTTCAGATTTGCGTTCACCATCAGGCTGTCACATCATCATGTCTATCGGTATCTATGCACAGTCTCCCTTCACCAGTATTTCCACTCTCCACCCTTTGTGCATGGCCAGGCACAGTGATGCTGGTGAGATATACTGGGTTTGGGCAGACTTCTGAAAAGACCGAGTAGACATGTGACGTTTGAGCTGTAATCTTGTCGGTGATCGTCAGAGATGAAGAGGAAACTTTGAAGAGAACTCACAGATTTTACCTGGCCGCTCCTGTATCTACAAGGAATGATCTACCAGCTACATCAACTGTGACCTAAGGTTCACTACCAAGGCTAGCAATTAACTTCACTGGCTGCAGACTACAGGTGTGGCCCAAAAATTTTTCTATGTGATCCCTGATCCCAATTACGTGTATCATAACTTTGCTCGTGTTCTTGTCTAGGGGTTCTGACTTTTTGTGTGCTGTTACAATTGCTGGCATAATGCCCTTCCCTTTTACACAGATAACAAACTCTTGGCTTTCTCCATGAGTCAGAGGCCTGGGGTTTTGGCTGATGGGGCTTTGCTGTAAGATCCTGTATACTTACTGTCATCAGCCTTTCCCCCTATTCCTCCCTGTGCCTAATGATGTTCCTATCATGCTCGACAGCGGACTCTCTCAATGCAGCTACCGAGATACCTCTACAGTTTGGTAGAGAGGTCTGTACCCTGGTTCTTAGTGTGTCTCTTAACCCGTCCATTAATACTGACACGGCTACCTCCCTGTGATGTACATTGTCCTTAATGTCCTCGATCCCAGTGTATCTAGACATTTCCTGCAGTGATCGATGGAAATATTCAGATGCCGTTTCACCTTCTTTTTGTCTTATGGAAAAGATTTTGTTCCATTTGACAACCGTAGGGAAATATACTCCTAATTGCAGATTGATTTGTCGTACATTCTCCTGAGTGTACTCTTCAGTGAGAGGTACTTCTGCGTCTAATTTACAATCAGTAATTAATTTCGCGGGGTCAATATTGGAAGGTAAACATACTCGTAGCACTGTTCGCCAATCTTTGTTTGTGGGTTCGGTGGCATTACCTAATTCTTTAATAAACCTCTGGCATGCGGCTAGATCCTTTCTGGGATCGGGAAATTCTGTCCGGGACCAAGGACAATGCATAGCAATGTTCCTGATGGGAGTGACTCCCTGAGCGTCAGTCCTCCCATTGGGGACTGCTATCACCCTGACAGGATTTAGTTCAATTACATCATTCTGAGTTGCTTCTACAATGTGAGGTGCACTTGTCTCTGCATAATGTACTGTACCGTACTTACCTGTGGACACGACCTCACCTACTCCTCCGCTAGGGGCCTTTACTACTGCTCTTACTGGTTGGGCTGTGCCCACCTGAGTGTTCTGTATGGTGGCTGCTAGAGAGAGTGCCGATATCGTGCTGGGTTCATCTTCTTGCTCGTAGTCCTGAAGGAAGTTTAAAATGGGATACAACTTGCACGGGTTAGCATTAATACATTTATCAACTTTACTCTTATCATCATTAATACATTTATCAACTTTACTCTTATCATATATCAGTATGCCATTGTCTGTAGCCACTTTCTCCCCTGTAATATACGGTGGTGGTGGTGCGGTTGCCATCAGTTTCCTTCTAGGTTTGGAACCTGCTGCGTGAGCTAGTTCCCTCTGCATATCGCCCTCTTGCTGCCATAAATTTAAACAGTTTGTGTGTCTGACCCTTTGTTTTTGGGATTTTATCAGACATATCCTAACCCTTAAATTCTGCAACACCTCTGGTTTAAAACTACCTATCCCAGGAAATAATGCTTTATCCCCCACAGTCATTCGTGTCCATTCATCACAAAAGGTCTCAGTGTGGGGACCATACTTCCCCCACATTACCAACCGAGCTGACCCCCTCGGTCTCAATTCTGTTGTCTGAACCCTGACTGAGTAACGTCCCTGTGTTGTGCACTTGGCTCCCATTGTGGACCCTTTTAACATGGGAAAACTTCCTAAAATGCACCAAACACCTACCGGTGGAAGTCCTCAAAGTTCTTCCACTAACTTCTTCTGCTCCGAGTATCACAGATCCGCATTTTTTTTAGCAGACACGTGTAGCCGTTGCAGGCCCTACTTCGGCCTATATCCCCTGGGCCTTTAGGTACCCAGTGAATATCTGCCTCTGGAGGGACCAGCGAAAACTCCCTAAACCTTTATTTTACACAAATCACACTTGCATGTGCTTCACACAACACGTATGATGACGAGATTTACACACAAATATGCAAAACTTCGTATCACGTTGCGCCACGTATTGCCCACACAACCGTGCAGTCCAATCGCACAGCTCATAGACACTTGCTATCTATAAGTGGTAGGATCACTGGAGTCTTCACACTGTGCTCTAAAACAGCCGGAGTGTAATACCACGAAAACTTTATCACACTCCGTTGCATGTATTCACCTAGACCGTGCTCACCATGTTTTCACCTAGACCGTGCTTCACCAAGTTTCACCAAGATCACCAAGTTCACCAAGCGGGGTTCAATACATTCACACCTTTTTCAGCCCACTCTAACATTCTATAGTTTTCTGATCAGAAAAATATCCTTTCTTGTTGACTGATAGCTTCCCCAGAGGTAATACAGTAAAAAAAGTTTTATTTAAACTAAATCTTGGACACTGAGCAATTTGTGCTATTATCGCATGGCTACCGTTTCGCGCCTAAACTAAACAATGCTATTGTGTAATTTGTACTTAGCGGCCGTATCCTTACGCACATTGCGTTAACACGCGATCGTGCGTACGTCTTTACGTTGCGTACGCAGTCCCGTCCTTTGTCCGAGACACGTGTACAAAAGACCGTACGTCTGCAATAGTACAAATCCCACACTTCTATCAATGTGAGCAATGTTAACTATAATCGCTCACTTAACACAGCACACAGTTCCTTCTGTATAAACCTGTTTAACTAGGCCAGACTGTATTTGTGTTTTACGTTTTACTTCCTTAAATATTAACTCTATATTTTAACTAACTAGCAACAAATTTTTCAGTACAGGTCAAAATGAATCTAATAATCAATACTTATAGCAATAATGCGAGCAGATATGCAAAGTACAAAATACAGGTGTATGCGTGTGATGTGTACGCATTTGGCGCCAAACAGAAATTCACAGACTTTAAAAATAGCTTTGCGTTCTTACCTTACGGATCCCACCAGCATCCCTACAAACCATGCAGAGCAGACGCTTATCTTATCAGCACTTGAGAAAGAGTTTACCAGAGTATCCACCATCCAGGAGAAGGCTTACGTGGATACCTGTCCGCCCTTTGCTGATAGATAAAGTCTGGTGTACCCTGCTAGGCTGTGGGTATGAGGAAAAACCGGACGTTGCCCCCAATTGATAATGTTGATATTATCTTAAACCATAAAGCTATACCTCTAGATACACTTTTACCGTGGAGCCGCTATGGGCGCTAGACTGAATACACGCGTTACGCACTTTGTACGCTATTTGTGTACAGAGTCCCGTACGTGGTACGTACTTGGCGCACACACGCCGCGCTGAGTGTACAGAGTACGCACAGCACGCGCATACACAATTGATAACCTTTAAACCTTATTAGTAATACAATGTAATAATATGGTTACACTTTAAACCTCTATGCAGCAAAGCACTGCAATGATGTTATACCTTAAACCTTAAGTAGCGCTGACGGTATAAAGTACCCGCAGTGCGTACACCTTATCAATACTTATAAACCTTATACAGTTAAATACACTTTAAACCCTAGCAGGGAAATGAGGACACAACACCGATATGTAGTTGAACCACAGGGTTCTAAGGCCACAGTGGATTATTTCAAAAGGTAAAACAGTACAAATTATACACTACAGGCTAACAAAATAAATCTAAACAGAATAATGGCTACAGAGAATGTACATACATGAGAATGTTCGCAAGCGCAACCCGGCCGGTCCTCCGCTTGTCAGGTAGAAAGCGTTCAGAGTCTTCTGACCGGCCAGGCAACAACGGGCTTTTTATACACAACTTACATACGCAATACAATGGTCACTGTAATCTCATTGTCCATTGGACACAGAGATGTGTCTTTACATTACAGGAGAGGTCATAGGTTGATTTGAAAAGGTGGGCGATGTCTTTCTCAACTGCTCTTGGGGGTGGTATCCTCTGGATTCCCGCCGCATACATAATATACAGTAAATACAGTTAATGTCTATATTCTACTTTTGCACATAACTATACGCAGGAACATGCGATCTTTCTGTAACCAATACTGGAATGTTACCCTTAAAATACCCTACAGCTGGATACTAGACATTACCTTCCAACCTTTATCTGACCCTTCCTATCATGCAAAGGCGAATCCCTTAGTCCTGGAACTGTTTAAACTGTTAATATTCGCTGATGTGGTGCAAGGGAGCTATATCTAAAATGTACACTATTTGGGTTAAATATGTAATGTTCTAATAACCCTCTATGCGCTCACAAACTCCGCCGTAAATACCCATACCACGCGCATGATCGCAGGAGCGATCCTACGCAAATTGCGGATATGTTAACGCACAGCGGAATAATTGCTCGCGCAGCGGGCATGTGTATGGGGTTAGTACATGGTGTATGCATTACAATATTTTTCGACTTTGACACCTGTCAATTTTTTCCCCATATTTTTTCAACCAGGACCGGCTCAAAGAGCCCGAGGCTGGTTATGCTTAGGAGGGCGGACCCCACGCAATTTTTTCCAGATTCTTAAACACTTTGAAAACCTTTTAAAGGTACACAATGAAGCCCTGCACGGATCTCACAGATCCGGCCGGGATTCCTTGTGTTTTGTCAGGCAGTGTTTTACTCATCACTCCCGTAAAACACTGCCTGATATTACGAATCACATCGACATCGGAAAATACGAATTGTGAAAAGTCGGCAGCTTAGTGATAGACCGTATCAGGATTCAAAAAGTTGCAGTAAAATGCACCCGATACCATTCGAGTTCAAACACCCTTCAAAACGGCCAAAACACGAATCTTTGTAAATATACCCCCTTGTGTCACAGAAAACTCTAACAAGCTCCCCTTACAGTACATCTGTCTGGGTCTCTTGATGCTGTAGTATTGTTGCCATACTGTGCATCATAATTGGGCTGTATGGATTCTAAGTGAATAATTCGGTCCAAGCGCACTGTGTATTTGGCCCAGAGAATGCACGCTTTAGGCCGATGTAATGACACCCGAGTTCGCCAACCGTGCGGGGTGCTGGCTGAACTCTGAAATTTTTTTAAAGGGGCAATCCCTTACAAGGCCTGGTTTTGCCTTGTAAGTGATTGCCCCTTTAAAAAAAAGTCAGAGTTCAGCCAGCACCCCGCACGGTTTGCGAACTCGTGTGTCATTACATCCGGCCCTTAATGACAGTCACTGCTACTGCTCCTAAATACTTATGATAGTACCCTCACTGTCAGAAGCAGAGCACAGAACATAGGCCCTCATTCCGAGTTGTTCGCTCGGAGTTTTTCATCGCATCGCAGTGAGAATTCTCTTAGTGCGCATGCGCAATGTTCGCACTGCGACTGCGCCAAGTAACTTTACTATGAAGAAAGTAAGTTTACTCACGGCTTTTTCATCGCTCCGACGTTCGCATTGTGATTGACAGGAAATGGGTGTTACTGGGCGGATGCACGGCGTTTTAGGGGCGTGTGGCTGGAAACGCTACCGTTTCCGGAGAAAACGCAGGAGTGGCCGGGGAAACGGTGGGTGTGCCTGGGCGAACGCTGGGTGTGTTTATGACGTCAGCCAGGACCGAAAAGCACTGAACTGATCGCACAGGCAGAGTAAGTCTGAAGCTACTCAAAAACTGCTAACTCGTTTGTAATCGCAATATTGCGCATACATCGGTCGCACATTTAAGAAGCTAAGATTCACTCCCAGTAGGCGGCGGCTTAGCGTGTGTAACTCTGCTACATTCGCCTTGCGAGCGATCAACTCGGAATGAGGGCCATAATGCATAAAACTCCCTGTTCCATTGTCCAAAGCATCCCACTTGAAACTCTTCTCAATAATGTCAACAATCCAAGCAATATTTTTACTTCCACTTCAGCTCAACAACAGCTGGATGGATCAGGATTTGCTTGCTTACATAAAAAAATAGAACAAGAATTGCTTATGGTTAATACATTTTCTTACTGTCAGAAAAAAACACTGCTTTATTATAAACACAATGAACCAAATGTATATAATAAGCAAGAAAGTGTGTCTGTCCTTATTGCACGGCCAGAGTTTTGTGCCTAGCTCCACCAAATTTGGCATGGTGGTGTAGTTTGACCAGGATTAGGTTTTTGCCTAGGTTTGAACTTCATCAGGGCCACACAGTCACATATATAATATTCTAGGCTTACCATATTATCCCTTGGACACTCATGAATTACACAGATTTTGTGGCTGGCTTAATTTTAAGCAATCATTTCACCCAGTTTTAATCAGCTGTAGAACCTATGTAATTCAGGAGTTTCCTGGTTTAAAGGTATAGTATGGTAAGCCTATAACACACTCACTATACACACACACTGTCACACTCTCACGCATAAGGGGCCTAATTCAGACCTGATCGCTAGGCTGCATTTTCATACAGCCTGCAATCAGCTTTGAACTGCGCATGCGTATGCACCGCAAAGCACAGGCACGTCGGTCCGCAGCGACGGGGAGCACCGGGCAGCGACGGGATGGTGCGTGAAAAGCGATCGCACAAGCAAGGTGACTAACAGGAAGAGGACGTTTGTGGGTGTCAACTGACCGTTTTTAAGGAGTGTCCGGGGAAACGCAGGAGGGACCAGGCGTTTGGAGGGAGGGATTCTGACGTCAGCTCCGGCCCCGATCATCGCACTGGAAGAGTAAGTCCTGGTCTGTGCAGAGACTGCACAAAATTCTGTTTGTGCAGCTCTCCTGCACACGTGATCGCACCCCTGCACATCGAATTCCCCCTAGCCCTGTAGGGTGCGTTTTTTGTATCCAGCGATCAGGTAGTCGCCGCGACTACCTGATCGCTGGATACAAAAAACGCACCCTAGCGATCAGGTCTGAATTAGGCCCAATGTACACACAGTAACACTCTCATGCATAGTACACCACATAGTCACACTGTCATGCAATACAGAAACACACTGTCACACTCTTATGCATAATACAAACACAAGCACTATCACACTCATGTATAATACACACAAGCACACACACACACACACACACACACACTATAATACTCATGCATACTACACACACACAGTCACATTCTCATGCACACTACACACACAGTCACACTCATGCATAATACAAACACGCTGTCACACTGTCATGCATAATACATATACACTGATACATTCTCATGCATAATATACACAGTCACACTATCATGCATAACACGCACACTATCACACTCTCATGCATAATAGAAACACACTGACACAATCTCATGTATAATACACACACACTGCCACACTCTCATGCAAAATACACTCACTGTCACACTATCATACATAATACACATGCTGTCACACTCTCACGCATTATACATATGCACACTGTCACACTCTCATATATAATAAACACACTGTCACACCCTCATGCATAATATACACATACTGCCATGCTCAAATTTATTATTCATACGCTGTCACAGTCTCTGGCAATGCCAGGGACAACTGTTAGAATCTTACTGATGGATGTTGTGGTACAAAAACAATAGATATAGCTGATGTATACATCACAACTGTCCCAATTTTAGCGGGACAGTCCCCTTTTTTTTGGACTGTCCCGCCCACGGGCCGCAGTGTCCCGTGGTGTGGGAGGGGGCAGTTGGGAGGCTCTGTCATTCGCGGACCTGCTTAGCAGAGCAGCAGTGAATTGTGCGCACAGCGTCTATTCACTAGAGATGGAGGTAAAGGAGCCATGCTAGCAGCTCACAGATCGCTAGGGCATGCCCCCTCAGTGACAAAAACCAGGGGGCATGGCTTGCAATTGAGGCACTCCCGCAATGACACACCCCATTCCCTGAGGCCACACCCCTGTTTTACCGTGCCAAAGTCCCTCTTTATGCAGCTGTAAAGTTGGAAGGTATGCTGATGTAGTATGCTGTCTGTAAGCAAAGCAAACCTGTGTCACAATTCCAACAGCCTTATAGTGTTCCTAACTTCAGCAATAGTTAGTGCAAAACTTTAAAAACTCTGAAAGTAGCCATCTCTTGCAAAGTGATGTATAGTATCACTTTTCCAACAACCGCATACATTAAATCCAGAGTGAGTCATTTTCAAGTATCCATATATATTAATCGGCCCAGAGGTCTTAGCAGAGTGCATAGCAAGCTCAATAGCAGCTCGACACTCAATAGATTCAGACTGTGGCAGATCAATGGAATGGGGTTATAGACGAGGATAATATAAAGCAATGAAGGCTGCAGGTGTACTTCAGGGTCCAGACTTCAACCCAGGCAACACTGGGTATCCCTGCCAGTCACACTCTCATGCATAATACACACACACACGCACACACACACACACACACACACACACAGTCACACCATCATGCATAACACACACACAAACACACACTGTCACACTCTCATGCTGGCCCGGACTGCCAAACTGGCACTTCTGGCCAATGCCAGAAGGGCCTATGGGCTGGTCTTTTCACACAGAGAGCCGGGAAGGCCACGCGCATTGTAGCCTACACCTCTCTGGTCTGGCAGCATTCCCGCCCGTCTCCATGGAAATGGAGGCATGCCACGAGTCCATGCTCCCCTGACCCCATGCGCCCCTGTGTGCCGCATCACTCGCCACCGTCCGTCTCCATGGAAATTAAATATGTAGATAAACTGAGAACACAAACAGACTAAGTTTTTATTATTTATTTAAATAAAATGTGTAAATAATCCCCTCAAGCATTCAACAGACAAAATTACATTTGTTACCACATATATAGTCCCTGTTAGCAATGTATCTATTATAGTAAGAAACAGTCTCATATTCCAGAGAATGGACTACACAGTAATGTTGTTGTGTAGTCTGAACACAGCTGGCTGTAATTAAAACATCCTTTCAGAAACAGTTCTAATTAGTGGTATAAAATCCCATTGAAAGATCAGAGTTAATGAATCATATGAAAGTCTTGACTAGTGCACGTTTGTAACCGAAATTGGATGGTATATTCTCATACTTTGAGCAATGTCCAATGCCAATACCACTGCCACATACTGTGATATCTTACTGTATGCAGTGCCGTAACTAGGCATTTTAGCGCTGTGTGCAAAAAAACGGCGTTGGCACCCCCCCACCCCCATGCAAGACAGAGGCAGTGCACGCCGCAGGCACGCAAAAAATATATAGGGGCGTGGCTTCATGGGGAAGGGGCATGGCCACAAAATAATACCAATTCATACTACGGTGCACAGTAGTCTCCATTATTCAAATTACACTGCACAGTAGTGCCACTACACCAGGTAGAGCCCCTTTTACACATTACGGCAGACAGCGTCCCCCTTTTTACACATTATGGCAGACAGCATCCCCTTTTTACACATTACGGCAGATAGCGTCCCCCTTTTTACACATTACGACATACAGCGTCCCCTTTTTACACATTACGGCAGATAGCGTCCCCCTATTTACACATTACGGCAGACAGCGTCCCCCTTTTTACACATTACGGCAGACAGCGTCCCCTTTTTACACATTACGGCAGACAGTGTCCCCTTTTTACACCTTACGGCAGACAGCGTCCCCCTTTTTACACATTACGGCAGACAGCGTCCCCTTTTTACACATTACGGCAGACAGCGTCTCCCTTTTTACACATTATGGCAGACAGTGTCCCCCTTTTTACACATTACGGCAGACAGTGTCCCCCTTTTTACGCGCGTGTGTGTGTGTGTATGTTACTCACCTGGGGAGGACAGCACGATCCACCATCCGGACGGCTCAGTCACTCTCCTCCGGCCTGGGACCTGCAAGCTGCGCCTACACTCCGTGCTCCTTCACAGAGGAGACATCCGGCACCGCCAGCGGGACTCTCACACAGAGTGCACTTAGTAACTACTGACAGATGGCGGCAGCGGGAGTCAGGGACAGCGGCGGCGGGACTTCATGACGGAACTGGCAGTACTCAGGGATGGCGCAACCGGGACACGCAGAAGGTGTGTGCTGCCTGATTGTGAATACAGCAGCGCTCCCACTGCTTGCAAAGGAGGGAGACCAGTGGCGGAACTTTCACTACTGACTGACTGCCGACAACGGCCGTACGGGGGATGTGCTACTGATGGTGCGCCTTCAGTGCATTTGCGCTGTGGGCAAGGCACCATCGGCACACACCTAGTTACGGCCCTGACTGTATGTGTGGGACTTTTGCAGATAGTACTTGCCCTCAGTTGGCGTGTCTACACGGGATTCCACAGGTATCAAAAGTATGGCTGTGTCCTGGAGGTTCCCGCAGCGTGCGGTCAGGATGGGGTAGTCACCACAGCTTCCGTTGGCCGGTAAGCTAAGATGGGCAGGATTCAGTTCAAGCCGGGCTGTCCGCTAGCGATGTTTCTCTATATAGTTCCCACAGCAAGAAGTCCTTAGAGAGTGATTGCAGTGACTTCTATAAGCAGCTGGGATGGGCAGCTTCAAATGAACACTCCATGGAAATGGGAATGTGCCGTGAATCCATGTCCCCCTGACTCGCGGCATGCCTCCATTGGTAATGTCCGTGTGCCCACTTTCATGGCACGTGCGCTCCTGTCATGTGCGCGCCTGGGGCGCGTGCACGCATGCACAGGCCAGGGCCCATTTCGGTCCCCAGTCTGTCCCTGCTCTCATGAATAATACATATGCAAGCACTGTCACACTCTCATGTATAATACACACAAGCACACACAAACACTGTCACATTCTCATGTATAATACACACAAGCACACACAAGCACCAAACACTGTCACACTCTCATGCAAAGTACACAAACAAGCACTGTCACACTCTTATGTATAATACACAAAAGCACACACACACTGACATACTCTAATGCATATTGTACATAGTCACACTCTCATGCATAAAACACACCCAGGCACTGTCACACTCTCATGTATTATACACACAAGCACACACAAACACTGACACATTCTCATGCATAATACACACACTGTCACACTCTCATGCATAATACATACACAAGCACTGTCGCATTATGGGAGTATTAAGTAGGGATGTGCACTGGGCATTTTCGGGTTTAGTGTTTTGGTTTTGGATCCGGTTCTGCGGTCGTGTTTTGGATTCGGACGCGTTTTGGCAAAACCTCCCTTAAGAATTTTTGTCGGATTTGGGTGTGTTTTCATAGAATTTGGGGGTAATTTTGATCCTATAGTATTATTAACCTCAATAACCATAATTTCCATTAATTTCCAGTCTATTCTGAACACCTCACACCTCACAATTTTATTTTTAGTCCTAAAATTTGCACCGAGGTCGCTGGATGACTAAGCTAAGCAACCCAAGTGGGCGGCACAAATACCTGGTCCATCTGGGAGTGGCACTGCAGTGTCAGACAGGATGGCACTTAAAAAAATAGTCCCCAAACAGCACATGATGCAAAGATAAATAAAAAAAAGAGGTGCAAGATGGAATTGTCCTTTGGCCCTCCCACCCACCCTTATGTTGTATAAACAGGACATGCACACTTTAACAAACCCATCATTTCAGCGACAGGGTCTGCCACATGACTGTGGCTGAAATGACTGGTTGGCTCGGGCCTCCACCAAAAAAAGAAGCAATCAATCTCTCCTTGCACAAAATGGATCTACAGAGGCAAGATGTCCAACTCCTCCTCATCGTCTGATTCCTCACCCCTTTCACTGTGTACATACCCCTCCTGACAGAGTATTAATTTGTCCCCACTGGAATCTACCATCACAGGTACCTGTGTTCTTTCTGTAGGCAATTGCTGGTACAGGTCTTCCCAGAGGAATTTCTAATTTATTTTGATGAACATCATCTTCTCCACATTTTCTGGAAGTAACCTCCTACGCCGATCGCTGACAAGGTTACCGGCTGCACTAAACACTCTTTCGGAGTACACACTGGAGGGGGGGGGGGGCAAGGGCCTCCAAATTGCCTCTTTTTCCTGCCAGTATATGTATGGACTGTCTGACATGCCTACTTGGATGCTGTCACTCATATAATCCTCCAACATTCTTTCAATGGTGACAGAATCATATGCAGTGACAGTAGACAACATGTCAGTAATCGTTGGCAGGTCCTTCAGTCCGGACCAGTTGTCAGCTATCGCTCCTGACTGCCCTGGTGGTTTGGGACATTTTATCCTTTTACTGGCAGCTCCAGTGGCGATAGAAAATGAAGGAAGAGCTGTTGGCGGGTAACGTTCCGCTTGACTTGACAATTGTCTCACCAGCAGGTCTTTGAACATCTGCAGACTTGTGTCTGCCGGAAAGAGAGATACAACGTAGGCTTTAAACCTAGGATCGAGCACGGTGGCCAAAATGTAGTGCTCTGATTTCAACAGATTGACCACCCGTAAATCCAGGTTAAGCGAATGAGGGGCTCCATCCACAAGTCCCACATGCCTAGTGGAATCGCTCAGTTTTAGCTCCTCCTTCAATCTCTCCAGCTGCTTCTGCAAAAGCCTGATGAGGGGAATGACCTGACTCAGGCTGGCAGTGTCTGAACTGACTTCACGAGTGGCAAGTTCAAAGGGTTGTAGAACCTTGCACAATGTTGAAATCATTCTCCACTGCGCTTGAGTCAGGTGCATTCCCACTCCTTTGCCTATATCGTATGCAGATGTATAGGCTTGAATGGCCTTTTGCTGCTCCTCCATCCTCTGAAGCATATAGAGGGTTGAATTCCACCTTGTTACCACCTCTTGTTTCAGCTGATGGTAGGGCATGTTCAGGAGTGTTTGCTGGAGCTCCAGTCTTCGGCACGCAGTGGCTAAATTCGGAAAAGTGGCCCACAATTCTTCGGGCCACCGACAGCATCTCTTGCACGCCCCTGTCGTCTTTTTTTAAATTCTGCACCACCAAATTCAATGTATGTGCAAAACATGGGACATGCTGGAATTTGCCCAGATGTAATACACGCACAATATTGGTGGCGTTGTCCGATATCACAAATCCCCAGGAGAATCTAATTGGGGTAAGCCATTGTGCGATGATATCCTTCAGTTTCCGTAAGAGGTTGTCAGCGGTGTGCCTCTTACGGAAAGCAGTGATACATAGCGTAGCCTGCCTATGAATGAGTTGGCATTTGCGAGATGCTGCTGCTACTGGTGCCGCTGCTTTTGTTGCTACAGGAGGCAAAACATCTAACTAGTGGGCTGTCACAGTCATATAGTCCTTAGTCTGCCCTGTTCCACTTGTCCACATGTCCATGGTTAAGTGGACAGTGAGTACAACTGCATTTTGTAGGACACTGAAGACACTTTTTCTGACGTCTTTGTACGTTCTCGGTATCGCCGGCCTAGCGAAGTGTAACCTAGATGGGATTTGGTACCAGGGTGACACTCCATCAATTTTCTAAGTCCTACTGAACTAACGGTGGATACCGGATGCACGTCTAACACCAACATAGCTGTCAAGGCCTCAGTTATCCGCTTTGCAACAGGATGACTGCTATCATATTTAATCTTCCTCACAAAGGACTGTTGGACAGTCAGTTGCTTAGTTGAAGTAGTACAAGTGGTCTTCCTACTTCCCCTCTGGGATGACAATCGACTCCAAGCAGCAACAACAGTAGCGGAAGCAACAGCAGCAGTAGGCGTACCACTCAAGGATTCTCCAGAGGAATCCCGGTTAGGAGAGGACTCCTCAGTCTTGCCAGTGATATGGCCTGCAGGACTACTGACGTTCCTGACTGAGGAGGAAGTTGACGTTAAGAGAGTTGGTGGTGTGGCTTGTCAGAGCTTGGGTACAAGAGGAAGAAGGGATTTAGTTGTCAGTGGACTGCTTACGCTCTTACCCAGAGTTTCACAACATGACACTGACTTCTGATGAATGCACAGCAGGTGACGTATAAGGGAGGATGTACCTAGGTGGTTAACACCCTTATTCCTAGTTATTACAGATTGACAGAGGCAACACATGGCTTGACTCCTGTTGTCTGGATTTGTGGAGAAATAATTCCACACCAAAGAGGTGGCTTTTTTGGTATTTTGCGCAGGCATCACAATGGGCTTATTCATCCCACGGACAACAGGTGGGGCCTGATTTAAACAAACCACATCACCATCAGAATCCTCATCGTCAACTTCCTCAGCGCCAGCAACACCCATATTCTCCTCCTGGTGTACTTCAACAGTGACATCTTCAATTTGAATATCAGAAACTGGACTGTGGGTGCTACTTCCAGCACTTGCAGAGGGCGTGCAAATGGTGTAAAGAGCTACCTCTTCCCATCCAGTGTTGGGAAAGTCAGGCATCGCAACCGCCGACACACTTGGACTCTCCTTGGGGATTTGTGATACCATCTTAGAACGCATAGTTCTTTGCTGTGCTTTTGCCAGCTTAACTCTTAGCATTTTTCTAGTGGGAGGATGAGGGCTTCCATCGCCATGTGAAGCTGAACCACTAGTAATGAACATAGGCCAGGGCCTTAGCCATTCCTTGCCACTTAGTGTTGTAAATGGCATATTGGCAAGTTTACGTTTCTCCTTTTTACTTAACTTTGGCTTTTTGGATTTTACATGCCCTCTACTATCACATTGGGCATCGGCCTTGGCAGATGACGTTGATGGCATTTCATCATCTATGTCATGACTAATCGCAGCAGCTTCAGCACTAGGAGGAAGTGGTTCTTGATCTTTCCCTACTTTATTCTCCAAATTTTTGTTCTCTATTATTTTTCTGGAGCTATATAACAATATGCGGTACAGGAGAGCGTACCTCTATACCACACAGGGCAAACCCTGTGAAAATTATTTGGAATAAATATTAATAACCCCTTTATTTGGAGTAAATAATATACAGCACAGGACAGCACCAGTGAATTTATATGGCAGCAAAACTGGACTGGACTTATATGTCAGTACCACTAGAATAATATGGCAATATCACTGGAATTATACAGCAGTGCCACTGGACTGGATTTATATAGCAGTATCACTGGATTTATAACCAATACCACTGGAATTATACGTCAGTATCACTGGAATTATATGGCAGTATCACTGAAATTATACAGCAGTACCACTGGACTTATACGGCAGTACCACTGGACTGGAATTATACAGCAGTATCACTGGATTTATACGCCAGTACAACTGGAATTATATGGCAGTACTACTGGACTTATATGGCAGTATCACTGTACATATAAGGCAGTACCACTGAACTTATACGGCAGTACAAATGGACTGGATGGATTTATACAGCAGTATCACTGAAATTAGACGGCTGTATCACTGGAATTATACGGCAGTACCACTTGACTTATACGGCAGTACCACTGGACTGGATTTATACAGCAGTATCACTGGAATTATACGGCTGTATCACTCGATTTATATGCCAGTACCACTGGATTTATACGGAAGTACCACTAGACATATACGGCAGTATCAATGGAATTATATGGCAGTACCATGGGACATATATGGCAGTATCACTGGACTGGATTTATACGCCAGTACCACTTGATTTATATGCCAGTACCACTGGAATTCTACGGCAGTATCACTGGAATTATACTACAGTACCACTGGACATATACGGCAGTATCACTGGACTGTATTTATACGACAGCACCACTGGATTTATACGGCAGTACCACTGGACATACACGGCAGCATCACTGGATTTAGATGGCAGTATCACTAGACATATACGGCAGTATCACCAAACTGGATTTATATGCCAGTACCACTGGATTTATATGGCATGACAACTGGACATATATGGCAGTATCACTGGAATTATATGGCAGTACCACTGGACATATATATCAGTATCACTGGACTGGATTTATACACCAGTACCACTGGACTTTTACGGCAGTATCACTGGAATTATACAGCAGTACCACTGGAAATATACGGCAGTGACACTGGAAAGGATTTATAAGGCAGTATCACTGGATTTATACACCAGTATTACTGGAATTATATGGCAGTATCACTGGAATTATATGGCAGTACCACTGGACATATACGGCAGTATCAATGGACTGGATTTATACGCCAGTACCACTGGATTTATATAACAGTACCACTGGACATAAATACGGCAGTATCACTGGATTTATACAGCAGTACCAATGTACATATACAGCAGTATCAATTGACTCAATTTATACGCCAGTACCACTGGATCTATACGGCAGTACCACTGGACATATACAGCAGTATCACTGGATTTAGACAGCAGTACCACTGGACATATACGGCAGTATCACTGGACTGGATTTATAGGCCAGTACCACTGGATTTATACGCAAGTACCATTGGACATATACGGCAGTATCACTGGACATATATGACAGTATCACTGGACATTTACATCAGAATCACTGGACTGGATGTATACGCCAGTACCACTAGACATATACGGCAGTACCACTAGACATATACGGCAGTATCACTGGACTTATATGTCCGTACCACGGGACATATATGGCAGTATCACTGGACTGTATTTATACTCAAGTACCACTGGATTTATACGCCAGTACCACTGCAATTATATGGCAGTATCACTGGAATTATAGGACAGTACCACTGGACATATACGGCAGTATCACTGGACTGGATTTATACGGCAGTAGCACTGGACATACATGGCAGCATCACTGCAATAAGATGGCAGTACCACTGGACATATTTGGCAGTATCACTGATCTGGATTTATATGTCAGTACCACTGGATTTATACGGCATGACCACTGGACATATACAGCAGTATCACTGGAATTATATGGCAGTACCACTGGACATATATATGGCAGTATCACTGGACTGGATTTATACGCCAGTACTGCTGAAATTATATGGCAGTACCACTGGAATTATACAGCAGTATCACTGGAATTATACGACAGTACCACTGGAATTATACTGCAGTATCACTGGACATATACGGCAATATCACTGGACTAGATTTATATGCCAGTACCGCTGGAATTATATGCCAGAACCACTGGAATTATATGGCAGTACCACTGGATTTATACGGCAGTGTCACTGGTAATATACAGCAGTACCACTGGATTTTTTACGGCAGTACCACTGGACTGGATTTATACAGCAGTACCACTGGATTTGTACGCCAGTACCACTGGAATTATATGGCAGTATCACTGGAATTATACGGTAGTATCACTGGAATTATACGGCAGTACCAATGGACTCATACGGCAGTATCACTGGAATCATATGGCAGTACCACTGAACTTATACGGCAGTACCACTGGTTTGGATTTAAACACCAGTAGCATTGAATTTATATGGCAGTACCACTGAACATGTATGGCAGTATCACTGGATTTAAATGGCAGTACCAGTGGACATATACCACAGTATCATTTGACTGGATTTATACGCCAGTACCACTGGATTTATATGGCAGTACCACTATACGTGTACGGCAGTATCACTGGATTTAAATTGCAATACCACTGGAAATATAAAGAAGTATTACTGGACTGGATTATATGCCAGTACCACTGGATTTATACGCAGTACCAGTGGACATATATGGCAGTATCACTGGACATATACGGCAATATAACTGGACATATACAGCAGTATCACTGGACTGGATTTATATGCCAGTACCACTGGACATATATAAAATTACCACTGGACAAATACAGCAGTATGTGAATAAGGTGAAGTGAGACCAGATGTCGTGCGCTTAATCATATAATAGAAAAGAATACTTTCCCCACAAATCTTCTGCTTAACACTTCATATAATTGGGCTCCATATGTGGAAAGAAACAGAATTCCAAATATGGTGTAGTATATTTAGAAGTTGAAAATGAATATAGAATAAATCATATATTAATTGCACAGAAAGTGCAAATGGAAATAGATGGAGGATTACCAGAGCTCAGTGCAATACAGGCCTCAATAAATGGCTTTCATTGTGTTTCTCAGCTGGGATGATCATGCATGAATCCCCTCACAAGCCCTCTGTCGTCAACTTTTGCCACAAACACTCCTCAGAAACTAAATTCATATAGGAAAAACAGAATTCCAAATATGGTGTAGTATGTTCAGAATAAAAAGTATTTTTAATATACACAAATAAAAAGTTGCCAATGCACATAAGAGGTAATAGATGGAAAATTACCACAAATCAATGTTACAATCAGCGTTGAAAATGCCTTTATGATAAATATCACTGATAAAGACGCTGCTCAAAATATCCCCTGATGTAAAAAGGTAAAGTTGGAGGTTTACCGGATTTTCAAGATATGTGCCCTTCTGATGTCAACTCAGGGAGAAACTGGCTCTGGAACCCATCCCCAAAGTAGCACACAGTTCTGTCCATCTGGTGAAACTCTTTGTCACAGAAAGTTCTCCTGTCAAGCAGTGCCGACCGGTTTCGGGATCTCTCCCTTCATCAAGGCTGCATGACAGGAGCTATGCCTGAGCTATTTATGCTCAGTATGGAAATCCCTTCCGCCAATCTATCAGAGTATATCGATGCCCACCTACAACCTCTGGTCAGTAAGACAGATTTTCACTTAAAGGACACGACAGACACATTACAAAATATTAAGGATATCAATTGGAACAATAACATGTATATGGCAACGGCAGATGTAGAAGCCCTGTATACGAACATTCCACATGAAAAGGGTTTAGAAGCAGTCAAATACTACCTAGACAAGACGGATTACACAGAAAACAAAAAAGAATTATTACTGCAAGGGATTGCATTCATACTGAAAAATAACTATTTTCACTTCAATGGCACATATTATAACCAACTGGTCGGCACTTCGATGGGCACTAAATTTGTGCCAAGTTTCGCAAATCTATATATGTCATTTTGGGAGGAGAAACAGGTGAAAACAGATAACAACTACAAGAGCAAATGGAAAACATGGTATAGATACATAGATGACATCATCTTTTTCTGGGAAGTTTCAGAGGAGGAGTTAGAACAATATTGCCAATCATTGAACAATAACAACTTCAATTTGACTCTCAGTTTCACAATCAGCCAAAAAGAATTACACTTCCTGGATCTTAACATCTATATAGAAGATGGTCAAATAGAGACTAAATGCTACAAGAAACCCACAGATGCCAACAACTACATCAAGATGTCCAGCGAACACCATGCAAACTGGTTAAACAGTGTACCTAAGAGACAGTTTCTCAGATTAAGAAGAAACTGTAGCAAGAAAAATGTTTGTGAAGTACAAATCGATCAAATGAGAAAAGGATTCGAGGATAAGCTTTATGACAAGGAAAGACTAGGAAGATTCAAAGAGGAAGTTATGGAAAAAGATTGAGAAGAACTCCTTAAAGTACAAAATAAGAAAACCTCTGAAGATGATGCCCACAAATTCGCTTTTATTACACAATTCCCATATCAACATAAGAAAATTGAATCCATAGTAAAGAAACATTGGCACCTACTACAGAGAGACCAACTACTCAAAGACATGATACCGGCCAAGCCCAAATTCATCTATCGGAAGGCACCGAATTTGAAGAGTAAGCTTACCAGAAGTGCATTACCGTCAAAAGATCACCACCCGATCAGGAGTAAGGGCTTCTATAGATGCAGGACCTGCCAAGCTTGTCTTGAAACCCAAACCACTAAATCCAAATATAAAGAATTCAGCGTGAACAATGTCACATATAAACTTCATGATTTCATGACCTGCCACACTACTAACGTGATTTACCTGATAGAGTGTAGTTGTCACAAAATCTACGTAGGAAAAACGAGCAGAGCTCTAAAGACACGCCTGGGTGAGCACGTAAGAAATATAAAGAAAGGAGTCATGACTCATCCATTATCAAGTCATTTTAAAGAAAAACACCAGTCATCAACTAAACACATTCTGCAATTTCTGGCCATTGAAAATGTGAGAAACACATGGAGACATAGGGATGAAACAACAAGACTGGCAAGAACGGAGATGCAATGGATCCATAAATTAAAAAGCCTGATTCCGAATGGGTTAAATGCAGACTTTGAACTAAAGTGGTTCCTATGAGCAAATTTTTCCCTCACATCTTTTTTCCACATAGTATATTCTGATTATTCCCATCCCTTTCAACATTTTAATCCCACCCTACTTTCTATTCATTTCAATAAGTTTTCACTTATATTCAAAATTCACCTATATCCAATTACTGATGGACCTTTATTAATTTTCATTAATAGCATAGTCTTTTTTCTGTTTACACATTTACCTATACAGACAAGTCGACTATATATTTTTTAATTTTAATTTTGTTTTATAAAAAAAATTTCCATCAAGAAATGGCACTATTGTGGTGTCCCTATGCGCTTCAAAAACTATGTGGATACGCACATCAGGTATTAAAACAGGAGGCAGGAAGCGGGGATGCGGTCCGCGATGCGTTCCATGGACCGGAAACACGCGGCCGCCTGCTAAGGAAGAGAAAGGACATTGAAGAGGATCTCCATGCGGTCCGCGGTGCATCCCACGGACCGGAAGCACGCGGCCGCTATGCAGGAAGTGCGTCATCGGAAGCCGAGATGTGGTCCACGATGCGTTCCACGGACTGGAAGCGCGCGGCCGCTCTCCGGTCTATCTGTAAGAAACGATTTTGAATAAGAAATACACGAGTACCACCAACGCTGGAGTTATATAAATCAGAGGACTTTATAAACAATTAAAAGGAGGTATCATTTAAGTCTTTGAAACCGGAAGTACGGAGGTCAGGTATTCTGGCCAAAGTTTAGTGTTATCAAATTTATATACAATGGGGTATATTTACTAAAAATCGTATTTTTCTGAATGAGGTTAAAGTGTAATCACGAATTACATCGAATGTGTGATTTTGCAACTTTTTGAATTTATTACGCCTCATTTACTATGCTGTCGTGTTTTGATTATTACCATTTTTCTATGTCGATGTCATTCGTGTTTTTCCAAGGCAGAATGTGGCCGATTTTGTGGTTTTGCGGCCGTGTTCTCAGGTTTTTTTACGAATGCGCCATTTTTCAGTTGCAGTGTTTTCCCGTTCCCGAACGCGTTTTTTTTCTAAGGTTCGTTTTTGTCACTCGTCCGTGATTGGTTTGATTCATGATGGAGGAGTGTCTGTGCTCATTACTATAAAACCGCCCCAAACCGTCTGCACCTCGTGGGTTTAGCTAGTGGAGAGGTGAGAGGAAGTTGTGTTTGGAGTTGGTGAGTTGTTAGGAGTTTTTGGCGGTTTTGAGGAGGTTCTTTGCGATTGTTGAGTGCTGTACTGTGTGTGTAAGTAGTCTTGTCATACTTGTTGTGTAGTTATTTAAAAGTCTGTCTAGTTTTTTGTCCTTGTTTTTTTTTTTAACGTCTATTGTCATTGTAAGTGTGTGTGTGTGTGTGTGTGTGTGTGTGTGTGTGTTTGGTGTGTGGTGTGTAGTGGTAGTGGAGGAGTGTGTTTACTGTTTTTTTCTCTCAGTGTTATTTGTTGTTTGTCCTGAATATGTCCCAGTCAGAGGTGAGTGTGGTGAAGGAGTTGAGTGAGAGGGAGGAGGTGAGTGAGGTGGAGGAGGTGAGTGTGGTGGAGGAGGTGAGTGAGAGGGAGGAGGTGAGTGAGGTGGAGGAGGTTAGTGAGGAGGAGGGGGAGGTTGCTGCTGCGGCCTCGACTGATAGTGACAGTGATGGTGCTGTGGCTCCGCAGCCACGCACCACTACAAAGACGGGACACAATGTCAAATTCAGCTACGCAGAGAATATGGCATTGGTGCGGGAGCTGATGAGGCATCATCGACAGCTGTTTGGCCATGATGCTGCAAAGGTTTCTTCGCGCAGGAAGAGTGTTCTGTGGGGGAAGGTCGTTGCGGCAGTTAATAGTGAGGGTGTACTGAGGAGGACCAAGGACACGTGTCGTAAGCGATTCTACGACATCAAGCGCCGTGTCATGGCTAAGATGTCTAAGGAGGCTAAATCAGCCCGCCAAACAGGGGGTGGACACCCCTTCCGAGCGTCATATCGGGATTGGGAGGAGCCTGTGCGTACTCTTATTCCACCAGAAGTGGTTGGTGCGACTCATGTCCGGGATTCGGATCGCCCAAGGCAGGATGGTGAGTTATTTTTTTTTGGTTTATTTATAAATAAAACATCTGTGCTTTGTCCTTAGTTGTCTGAAATGTCTTCTAGCTAATTGTGATTGTAAGTTGGTTCATTCTTCTAATGTGTTGGTGAAGTAGTTTTAATCAAAAATAGTTATGTTTTTATCCTTTGTATTGTCAATTTAGCAGGTGGCCTTGGGCTTTATCTGGTGTTTTAATACAAAAGTAAATTGTTGTTGGTGTCTTTAAAAGAAGTGTGAGTCATGTGTTTTTGCAAAAAAAAATTTAAAAAATATTTTCAATGGACTTATGGTTATTGTGTGTTGTTCTGGGTTGTCCTGTGGTTGATGTGATTTTTCATGCATATTTGTTTTTGATGCTTACAATTTAGCGCATATATTTGGGGGTAGTGTTTGGTTGTTAGCAGCAAAAAAATTTAAAATACAGAGCAATATTCTGGTTGTGTTAAGCTACCACGTTTGGGTTTTAAGTAGAGATGAGCGGGTTCGGTTTCTCTGAAACCGAACCCGCACGAACTTCATGTTTTTTTTACGGGTCCGAGCAGACTCGGATCCTCCCGCCTTGCTCGGTTAACCCGAGCGCGCCCGAACGTCATCATGACGCTGTCGGATTCTCGCGAGACTCGGATTCTATATAAGGAGCCGCGCGTCGCCGCCATTTTCACACGTGCATTGAGATTGATAGGGAGAGGACGTGGCTGGCGTCCTCTCCATTAGAAATTAGATTAGAAGAGAGAGAGAGATTGTGCAGAGTCAGACAGAGTTTACCACAGTGACCAGTGCATTTGTTGTTAGTTAACTTTTATTTATTTTAATATAATATATCCGTTCTCTGCTATATCCGTTCTCTGCCTGAAAAAAAACGATACACAGCAGCAGCCAGTCACACAGTGTGACTCAGTCTGTGTGCACTCAGCTCAGCCCAGTGTGCTGCACATCAATGTATAAAAGGCAAAGCTTATAATAATTGTGGGGGAGACTGGGGAGCACTGCAGGTTGTTATAGCAGGAGCCCCCAGGAGTACATAATATTATATTAATTTAAAATTAAACAGTGCACACTTTTGCTGCAGGAGTGCCACTGCCAGTGTGACTAGTGGTGACCAGTGCCTGACCACCAGTATAGTAGTATATTGTTGTATGTATTGTATACTATCTCTTTATCAACCAGTCTATGTTAGCAGCAGACACAGTACAGTGCGGTAGTTCACGGCTGTGGCTACCTCTGTGTCGGCAGTCGGAACTCGGCAGGCAGTCCGTCCATCCATAATTGTATTACAATATATACCACCTAACCGTGGTATTTTTTTTTCTTTCTTTATACCGTCGTCATAGTGTCATACTAGTTGTTACGAGTATACTACTATCTCTTTATCAACCAGTGTACAGTGCGGTAGTTCACGGCTGTGGCTACCTCTGTGTCGGCAGTCGGCAGGCAGTCCGTCCATCCATAATTGTATTATTATTATAATATATACCACCTAACCGTGGTTTTTTTTTCATTCTTTATACCGTCATAGTGTCATACTAGTTGTTACGAGTATACTACTATCTCTTTATCAACCAGTGTACAGTGCGGTAGTTCACGGCTGTGGCTACCTCTGTGTCGGCAGTCGGCAGGCAGTCCGTCCATCCATAATTGTATTATTATTATAATATATACCACCTAACCGTGGTTTTTTTTTCATTCTTTATACCGTCGTCATAGTGTCATACTAGTTGTTACGAGTATACTACTATCTCTTTATCAACCAGTGTACAGTGCGGTAGTTCACGGCTGTGGCTACCTCTGTGTCGGCAGTCGGCAGGCAGTCCGTCCATCCATAATTGTATTATTATTATAATATATACCACCTAACTGTGGTATTTTTTTTTCTTTCTTTATACCGTCGTCATAGTGTCATACTAGTTGTTACGAGTATACTACTATCTCTTTATCAACCAGTGTACAGTGCGGTAGTTCACGGCTGTGGCTACCTCTGTGTCGGCAGTCGGCAGGCAGTCCGTCCATCCATAATTGTATTATTATTATAATATATACCACCTAACCGTGGTTTTTTTTTCATTCTTTATACCGTCGTCATAGTGTCATACTAGTTGTTACGAGTATACTACTATCTCTTTATCAACCAGTGTACAGTGCGGTAGTTCACGGCTGTGGCTACTTCTGTGTCGGCAGTCGGCAGGCAGTCCGTCCATCCATAATTGTATTATTATTATAATATATACCACCTAACCGTGGTTTTTTTTTCATTCTTTATACCGTCATAGTGTCATACTAGTTGTTACGAGTATACTACTATCTCTTTATCAACCAGTGTACAGTGCGGTAGTTCACGGCTGTGGCTACCTCTGTGTCGGCAGTCGGCAGGCAGTCCGTCCATCCATAATTGTATTATTATTATAATATATACCACCTAACTGTGGTATTTTTTTTTCTTTCTTTATACCGTCGTCATAGTGTCATACTAGTTGTTACGAGTATACTACTATCTCTTTATCAACCAGTGTACAGTGCGGTAGTTCACGGCTGTGGCTACCTCTGTGTCGGCAGTCGGCAGGCAGTCCGTCCATCCATAATTGTATTATTATTATAATATATACCACCTAACCGTGGTTTTTTTATACCACCTAACCGTGGCAGTCCGTCCATAATTGTATACTAGTATCCAATCCATCCATCTCCATTGTTTACCTGAGGTGCCTTTTAGTTCTGCCTATAAAATATGGAGAACAAAAAAGTTGAGGTTCCAAAATTAGGGAAAGATCAAGATCCACTTCCACCTCGTGCTGAAGCTGCTGCCACTAGTCATGGCCGAGACGATGAAATGCCAGCAACGTCGTCTGCCAAGGCCGATGCCCAATGTCATAGTACAGAGCATGTCAAATCCAAAACACCAAATATCAGAAAAAAAAGGACTCCAAAACCTAAAATAAAATTGTCGGAGGAGAAGCGTAAACTTGCCAATATGCCATTTACCACACGGAGTGGCAAGGAACGGCTGAGGCCCTGGCCTATGTTCATGGCTAGTGGTTCAGCTTCACATGAGGATGGAAGCACTCAGCCTCTCGCTAGAAAACTGAAAAGACTCAAGCTGGCAAAAGCACCGCAAAGAACTGTGCGTTCTTTGAAATCCCAAATCCACAAGGAGAGTCCAATTGTGTCGTTTGCGATGCCTGACCTTCCCAACACTGGACGTGAAGAGCATGCGCCTTCCACTATTTGCATGCCCCCTGCAAGTGCTGGAAGGAGCACCCGCAGTCCAGTTCCTGATAGTCAGATTGAAGATGTCAGTGTTGAAGTACACCAGGATGAGGAGGATATGGGTGTTGCTGGCGCTGGGGAGGAAATTGACCAGGAGGATTCTGATGGTGAGGTGGTTTGTTTAAGTCAGGCACCCGGGGAGACACCTGTTGTCCGTGGGAGGAATATGGCCGTTGACATGCCAGGTGAAAATACCAAAAAAATCAGCTCTTCGGTGTGGAGGTATTTCACCAGAAATGCGGACAACAGGTGTCAAGCCGTGTGTTCCCTTTGTCAAGCTGTAATAAGTAGGGGTAAGGACGTTAACCACCTCGGAACATCCTCCCTTATACGTCACCTGCAGCGCATTCATAATAAGTCAGTGACAAGTTCAAAAACTTTGGGTGACAGCGGAAGCAGTCCACTGACCAGTAAATCCCTTCCTCTTGTAACCAAGCTCACGCAAACCACCCCACCAACTCCCTCAGTGTCAATTTCCTCCTTCCCCAGGAATGCCAATAGTCCTGCAGGCCATGTCACTGGCAAGTCTGACGAGTCCTCTCCTGCCTGGGATTCCTCCGATGCATCCTTGCGTGTAACGCCTACTGCTGCTGGCGCTGCTGTTGTTGCCGCTGGGAGTCGATGGTCATCCCAGAGGGGAAGTCGTAAGCCCACTTGTACTACTTCCAGTAAGCAATTGACTGTTCAACAGTCCTTTGCGAGGAAGATGAAATATCACAGCAGTCATCCTACTGCAAAGCGGATAACTGAGTCCTTGACAACTATGTTGGTGTTAGACGTGCGTCCGGTATCCGCCGTTAGTTCACAGGGAACTAGACAATTTATTGAGGCAGTGTGCCCCCGTTACCAAATACCATCTAGGTTCCACTTCTCTAGGCAGGCGATACCGAGAATGTACACGGACGTCAGAAAAAGACTCACCAGTGTCCTAAAAAATGCAGTTGTACCCAATGTCCACTTAACCACGGACATGTGGACAAGTGGAGCAGGGCAGGGTCAGGACTATATGACTGTGACAGCCCACTGGGTAGATGTATGGACTCCCGCCGCAAGAACAGCAGCGGCGGCACCAGTAGCAGCATCTCGCAAACGCCAACTCTTTCCTAGGCAGGCTACGCTTTGTATCACCGCTTTCCAGAATACGCACACAGCTGAAAACCTCTTACGGCAACTGAGGAAGATCATCGCGGAATGGCTTACCCCAATTGGACTCTCCTGTGGATTTGTGGCATCGGACAACGCCAGCAATATTGTGTGTGCATTAAATATGGGCAAATTCCAGCACGTCCCATGTTTTGCACATACCTTGAATTTGGTGGTGCAGAATTTTTTAAAAAACGACAGGGGCGTGCAAGAGATGCTGTCGGTGGCCAGAAAAATTGCGGGACACTTTCGGCGTACAGGCACCACGTACAGAAGACTGGAGCACCACCAAAAACTACTGAACCTGCCCTGCCATCATCTGAAGCAAGAAGTGGTAACGAGGTGGAATTCAACCCTCTATATGCTTCAGAGGTTGGAGGAGCAGCAAAAGGCCATTCAAGCCTATACAATTGAGCACGATATAGGAGATGGAATGCACCTGTCTCAAGTGCAGTGGAGAATGATTTCAACGTTGTGCAAGGTTCTGATGCCCTTTGAACTTGCCACACGTGAAGTCAGTTCAGACACTGCCAGCCTGAGTCAGGTCATTCCCCTCATCAGGCTTTTGCAGAAGAAGCTGGAGGCATTGAAGAAGGAGCTAACACGGAGCGATTCCGCTAGGCATGTGGGACTTGTGGATGCAGCCCTTAATTCGCTTAACAAGGATTCACGGGTGGTCAATCTGTTGAAATCAGAGCACTACATTTTGGCCACCGTGCTCGATCCTAGATTTAAAGCCTACCTTGGATCTCTCTTTCCGGCAGACACAGGTCTGCTGGGGTTGAAAGACCTGCTGGTGACAAAATTGTCAAGTCAAGCGGAACGCGACCTGTCAACATCTCCTCCTTCACATTCTCCCGCAACTGGGGGTGCGAGGAAAAGGCTCAGAATTCCGAGCCCACCCGCTGGCGGTGATGCAGGGCAGTCTGGAGCGACTGCTGATGCTGACATCTGGTCCGGACTGAAGGACCTGACAACGATTACGGACATGTCGTCTACTGTCACTGCATATGATTCTCTCAACATTGATAGAATGGTGGAGGATTATATGAGTGACCGCATCCAAGTAGGCACGTCACACAGTCCGTACTTATACTGGCAGGAAAAAGAGGCAATTTGGAGGCCCTTGCACAAACTGGCTTTATTCTACCTAAGTTGCCCTCCCACAAGTGTGTACTCCGAAAGAGTGTTTAGTGCCGCCGCTCACCTTGTCAGCAATCGGCGTACGAGGTTACATCCAGAAAATGTGGAGAAGATGATGTTCATTAAAATGAATTATAATCAATTCCTCCGCGGAGACATTGACCAGCAGCAATTGCCTCCACAAAGTACACAGGGAGCTGAGATGGTGGATTCCAGTGGGGACGAATTGATAATCTGTGAGGAGGGGGATGTACACGGTGATATATCGGAGGGTGAAGATGAGGTGGACATCTTGCCTCTGTAGAGCCAGTTTGTGCAAGGAGAGATTAATTGCTTCTTTTTTGGGGGGGGTCCAAACCAACCCGTCATATCAGTCACAGTCGTGTGGCAGACCCTGTCACTGAAATGATGGGTTGGTTAAAGTGTGCATGTCCTGTTTTGTTTATACAACATAAGGGTGGGTGGGAGGGCCCAAGGATAATTCCATCTTGCACCTCTTTTTTCTTTTCTTTTTCTTTGCATCATGTGCTGATTGGGGAGGGTTTTTTGGAAGGGACATCCTGCGTGACACTGCAGTGCCACTCCTAGATGGGCCCGGTGTTTGTGTCGGCCACTAGGGTCGCTTATCTTTCTCACACAGTCAGCTACCTCATTGCGCCTCTTTTTTTCTTTGCGTCATGTGCTGTTTGGGGAGGGTTTTTTGGAAGGGACATCCTGCGTGACACTGCAGTGCCACTCCTAGATGTGCCCGGTGTTTGTGTCGGCCACTAGGGTCGCTAATCTTACTCACACAGTCAGCTACCTCATTGCGCCTCTTTTTTTCTTTGCGTCATGTGCTGTTTGGGGAGGGTTTTTTGGAAGGGCCATCCTGCGTGACACTGCAGTGCCACTCCTAGATGGGCCCGGTGTTTGTGTCGGCCACTAGGGTCGCTAATCTTACTCACACAGCTACCTCATTGCGCCTCTTTTTTTCTTTGCGTCATGTGCTGTTTGGGGAGGGTTTTTTGGAAGTGACATCCTGCGTGACACTGCAGTGCCACTCCTAGATGGGCCCGGTGTTTGTGTCGGCCACTAGGGTCGCTTATCTTTCTCACACAGCTACCTCATTGCGCCTCTTTTTTTCTTTGCGTCATGTGCTGTTTGGGGAGGGTTTTTTGGAAGGGACATCCTGCGTGACACTGCAGTGCCACTCCTAGATGGGCCCGGTGTTTGTGTCGGCCACTAGGGTCGCTTATCTTTCTCACACAGTCAGCTACCTCATTGCGCCTCTTTTTTTCTTTGCGTCATGTGCTGTTTGGGGAGGGTTTTTTGGAAGGGACATCCTGCGTGACACTGCAGTGCCACTCCTAGATGGGCCCGGTGTTTGTGTCGGCCACTAGGGTCGCTTATCTTACTCACACAGCGACCTCGGTGCAAATTTTAGGACTAAAAATAATATTGTGAGGTGTGATGTGTTCAGAATAGGCTGAAAATGAGTGTAAATTATGTTTTTTGAGGTTAATAATACTTTGGGATCAAAATTACCCCCAAATTCTATGATTTAAGCTGTTTTTTAGGGTTTTTTGAAAAAAACACCCGAATCCAAAACACACCCGAATCCGACAAAAAAAATTCGGTGAGGTTTTGCCATAACGCGGTCGAACCCAAAACACGGCCGCGGAACCGAACCCAAAACCAAAACACAAAACCCGAAAAATTTCCGGCGCTCATCTCTAGTTTTAAGTAGTATAATATTGTGAATTATGCACCTTTGTGTATGGATTGGTTGGTGTGATTGTTTCATAATTGAACTATACACACCCAATGAAGTCAGGCAGAAAAGCATAAGCATAGTTTTGTTTTCTTCTCATCAGGTTCCTCATATGTTTACATCACAATAAGGATTTTGCATAAACATATAAACATAATAGTATGTTCATAAGGACATTCTTCATATTTCTACAGTACGAAAGAGACGCAGCACAGCCAGGCCACAACCCACACTGCCAAGAGATGCAGATGCTGGCGATGCAGGTAAGAATGTAGAAAAGCAGAATGTTAATGTTTATCTTATCACATAGGTCCTTCTTCATCAAACCCCCCTCCACTAAGGCGCCCATCACAGGGCTCGGATACTCTCCATAGGATGCCTACCAAGAGACGCCGTCTTGAGGCTGAATCTCCAGCAGCATCCTCACCACCACAACGGCGCATCTCCATAGTGTCGTCCCTGCCACCATAAGCCATTTTGGCCAGTCCACAAAGCGAGGATTCACAATCCCCTCAGCTGTCGGGTGAGTAAACATAAAAATTAATTGTAAATAAGTTAAAAAGTTAAAAAACAGTGGGGTAGATGTATTAACCTGGAGCCAAACAGATCCTGTTAATTTACAGATTGGAGCTGTTTGGCTTGTGCCTTTATCACCTTGCACATATCACTGTTTTATCACTTCCTTATGCCTTCTCCAGGTTAATTCATCTGCCCCAATGTTTGTGCACATCCAAAAAAAATGTGTTACAAATAAAAAGTCATCCTTGTAATAATCACCAACAGCAAGCACATGGGGGTAACGTTATTTTTTTGGTTTCATTTTCAGATGTGATGTTGGCCATAGCAACCATTTTTTTATTTATTTTATTTGCTAGAAACAGATACATAAATGTTAAGTCTAATCCAATTGTTTTGCATGCCCAACATCACCAGTTCTAAACATAGGCCACCTTAAGACATTTTGATCCATTTTTAAAGTTTTCATTTTTTTGCACTATATTTGTTTAAGTTTTGGCCAGACCACTGACTGCCTTGAACAATGTATGAGTGTATTGCTCAACACATTTATTGTATTGTGTGTGTTTTACAAAAGGAAGCTTCATACACAATATGTAAATGTAGTAATTGGTTAGAGTTCTTCGTGTTCGCACATTAATTATGGCTCAGAGTCCAACAATTCACTAAAACATTTTTCAACTGAGTAGGGAACGTTAGAAGCCACATATTTCTACAAAAAGGTGAGCTACATAGTTAAGTTTAGGCCACAATCTATTTATCATTTTCAACATGAATATTAAGAAGTAATGCATGTTGACGTAAAGCTATAAAAAGACCAATGCAAAATATTGACTAAATAGTGGCTGTCTTCAACCCCATACAGAACCACCCATCATCCCCAAGGATGCCCAGCAGGAATCTGACTTGCAGGATAAGTACACACCACACCTGCAAGCGATAGATCCTACCCAGCCAACCACGCCGCAGGACATAACCCAACCACCCCAAACATCCCACAGCCCCCAATTGAGCCCAACACCACCCCAGCAACAAATGGCCCCAGAGTTTTGGAGCAGTTGGGCCACACAACAGGCGCAACACTATGCCTGCCTAAGCCCAATACCTTGCCAGTCTGCCCCATCATCTGCCTAGACTCAGTCGGAACTCAGGCAGACTGATAGTTCAGGTTGGCAGAATTGCCAATTCAATGGAGCAGATGAGGGCAGACAACAGCCAAATGCAAGCCAAGTTGCTACGAATCATGGATGACCAACAGCGGCAGCAACAAGCCCTCATTCAAATTATTCAACACAACCAACTGATAAATGAAAACCTCTCCCGAATTATTGCCAACAACACTGCTGCGAATACGCAACTGACTGCAAGCCTAAACAACCTGAGCCAAAGCCTTAATGTGTTGGCATCACACCAACTAAGCTCAAGCTCGGGAACAACCACACCAAGCCAGACCCCAGTTACCTCCCCAGTTAGACGCTCCAGCAGAACACGGACCAACAAACCACGCCAATCCTCTGCACCCAGCACACAAAAAAATTTTTTATGAAGGCTGCAGCAAATAGTTCTTTACAAATAATGTTTTGGGAATTGTTTCAATTGTCACAATCCTAGTCACCTTTGAGGGACTATACAACAAAAGCCCTGCAGACTTATCCAGACACCGAAACCTAGATTTCAGCACCCCAAAACATCTTTCTATCACATTCCGCGTGGACTTATGTGCATTATTATAATTGTGTTCAGCAGGAGAATCAGGTTGGGACAATGGAGTAAGGAGCCAAGAATAGCAGCCATAACCACCATCACCTGAAAAACAGATATAGGCAAAATTAGGACATGTGGTTTATGAGAAATAAAATAAAAAAATAAGGAGGTTGAAGTTACCACACATACACACAACACACTTGGAACATACCCAGCAGCCATCCATCAGGCATTTGTCCGGCCTCAAACTTATCATAGAGGGATGACTGACTGGACACCACCTGGACTTTAGTGGATTGGCCCAGATGTCTATTGGTATAAATATATTGCCTGCCCCTAGGTGGGCTCAGCTCAACGTGTGTGCAATCTATGGCACCCAGCACATTGGGCATGCCAGCAAGCTCATACAAATCTACCCTGACTGCATGCCACTGCGACTCCTGGGTAGGGAAGCAGATAGAGGCATCTATGTGGGCATCCAAGACATCCAAAACCTGAGTGGACATTACAAAATATAATATAAGGTGAGTGTCATGACCTGTAATCAATACTATACTAGTGATGAGCGGGTTCGGTTTCTCGGAATCCGAACCCGCCGAACTTCAGCTTTTTTTACACGGGGCCGAGCAGGCTCGGATCCTCCCGCCTTGCTCGGTTAACCCGAGCGCGCCCGAACGTCATCATCCCGCTGTCGGATTCTCGCGAGGCTCGTATTCTATCGCGAGACTCGGATTCTATATAAGGAGCCGCGCGTCGCCGCCATTTTCACACGTGCATTGAGATTGATAGGGAGAGGACGTGGCTGGCGTCCTCTCCGTTTATAGAGAAGAGAGTAGAGAGTTAGAGACACTATTTACTAATTTTGGGGAGCATATTAGGACTGGAGTACTACTGCTTGCTGATAGTGTGACCAGTGACCATTGACCACCAGTTTAATTAATCCGTTCTCTGCCTGAAAAAAAACGATACACAGTGTGACACAGTCGCATACCATATCTGTGCTAAGCCTCAGTGTGCTGCATCATCATATGTAATACTGTATATCTGACTGTGCTGAGTGCTCACTGCTCACACAGCTTAATTGTGGGGAAGACTGGGGAGCAGTTAGAGCAGGAGTACATAAATAATATATTTTAAGTACAGTGCACACTTTTGCTGCCAGAGTGCCACACTGCCAGTGTGACTGACCAGTGACCACACTGACCACCAGTATATTGTGATTGTCTGCTTAGGACGGAGTACTACTTGCTGATAGTGTGACCAGTGACCAGTGACCACCACCAGTTTAATTAATCCGTTCTCTGCCTGAAAAAAAACGATACACAGTGTGACACAGTCACATAACATATCTGTGCTCAGCCCAGTGTGCTGCATCATATGTAATACTGTATATCATTATCTGACTGTGCTGAGTGCTCACTGCTCACACAGCTTAATTGTGGGGGAGACTGGGGAGCAGTTATAGCAGGAGTACATATTTTAAGTACAGTGCACACTTTTGCTGCCAGAGTGCCACTGCCAGTGTGACTGACCAGTGACCACTGACCACCAGTATATTGTGATTGTCTGCTGACCACCAGTATATTGTGATTGTCTGCCTGAAAAAGGTAAACACTCGTCGTGTGGTGTTTTTATAAACGCATTCTGCAGACAGTGTCCAGCAGGTCCGTCATTACATAATATATACCTGTCCGGCTGCAGTACTAGTGTGATATATATATATTTTAATTTGATCTCATTATCATCCAGTCTATATTAGCATCAGACACAGTACGGTAGTCCACGGCTGTAGCTACCTCTGTGTCGGCAGTCGCTCGTCCATCCATAATTGTATACCACCTACCCGTGGTTTTTTTTTTTCTATCTTCTTGATACTAGTAGCTTACTTTAGGAGTCTGCAGTGCTGACAGACAGTGTCCAGCAGGTCCGTCATTACATAATATATACCTGTCCGGCTGCAGTACTAGTGTGATATATATATATATTAATTTTATCTCATTATCATCCAGTCTATATTAGCAGCAGACACAGTACGGTAGTCCACGGCTGTAGCTACCTCTGTGTCGGCAGTCGCTCGTCCATCCATAATTGTATACCACCTACCCGTGTTTTTTTTTTTTTTCTATCTTCTTGATACTAGTAGCTTACTTTAGGAGTCTGCAGTGCTGACAGACAGTGTCCAGCAGGTCCGTCATTACATAATATATACCTGTCCGGCTGCAGTACTAGTGTGATATATATATATATATTTTAATTTTATCTCATTATCATCCAGTCTATATTAGCAGCAGACACAGTACGGTAGTCCACGGCTGTAGCTACCTCTGTGTCGGCAGTCGCTCGTCATCCATAAGTATACTAGTATCCATCCATCTCCATTGTTTACCTGAGGTGCCTTTTAGTTGTGCCTATTAAAATATGGAGAACAAAAATGTTGAGGTTCCAAAAATAGGGAAAGATCAAGATCCACTTCTACCTAGTGCTGAAGCTGCTGCCACTAGTCATGGCCGAGACGATGAAATTCCATCAACGTCGTCTGCCAAGGCCGATGCCCAATGTCATAGTACAGAGCATGTAAAATCCAAAACACCAAATATCAGTAAAAAAAGGACTCAAAAATCTAAAATAAAATTGTCGGAGGAGAAGCGTAAACTTGCCAATATGCCATTTACCACACGGAGTGGCAAGGAACGGCTGAGGCCCTGGCCTATGTTCATGGCTAGTGGTTCAGCTTCACATGAGGATGGAAGCACTCAGCCTCTCGCTAGAAAAATGAAAAGACTCAAGCTGGCAAAAGCACAGCAAAGAACTGTGCGTTCTTCGAAATCCCAAATCCACAAGGAGAGTCCAATTGTGTCGGTTGCGATGCCTGACCTTCCCAACACTGGACGTGTAGAGCATGCGCCTTCCACCATTTGCACGCCCCCTGCAAGTGCTGGAAGGAGCACCCGCAGTCCAGTTCCTGATAGTCAGATTGAAGATGTCAGTGTTGAAGTACACCAGGATGAGGAGGATATGGGTGTTGCTGGCGCTGGGGAGGAAATTGACAAGGAGGATTCTGATGGTGAGGTGGTTTGTTTAAGTCAGGCACCCGGGGAGACACCTGTTGTCCATGGGAGGAATATGGCCATTGACATGCCTGGTGAAAATACCAAAAAAATCAGCTCTTCGGTGTGGAAGTATTTCAACAGAAATGCGGACAACATTTGTCAAGCCGTGTGTTGCCTTTGTCAAGCTGTAATAAGTAGGGGTAAGGACGTTAACCACATCGGAACATCCTCCCTTATACGTCACCTGCAGCGCATTCATCATAAGTCAGTGACAAGTTCAAAAACTTTGGGCGACAGCGGAAGCAGTCCACTGACAACTAAATCCCTTCCTCTTGTAACCAAGCTCACGCAAACCACCCCACCAACTCCCTCAGTGTCAATTTCCTTCTTCCCCAGGAATGCCAATAGTCCTGCAGGCCATGTCACTGGCAATTATGACGAGTCCTCTCCTGCCTGGGATTCCTCCGATGCATCCTTGCGTGTAACGCCTACTGCTGCTGGCGCTGCTGTTGTTGCTGCTGGGAGTCGATGGTCATCCCAGAGGGGAAGTCGTAAGCCCACTTTTACTACTTCCACCAAGCAATTGACTGTCCAACAGTCCTTTGCGAGGAAGATGAAATATCACAGCAGTCATCCTGCTGCAAAGCGGATAACTGAGGCCTTGGCATCCTGGGCGGTGAGAAACGTGGTTTCGGTATCCATCATTACTGCAGAGGCAACTAGAGACTTGTTGGAGGTACTGTGTCCCCGGTACCAAATACCATCTAGGTTCCATTTCTCTAGGCAGGCGATACCGAAAATGTACACAGACCTCAGAAAAAGACTCACCAGTGTCCTAAAAAATGCAGTTGTACCCAATGTCCACTTAACCACGGACATGTGGACAAGTGGAGCAGGGAAGGCTCAGGACTATATGACTGTGACAGCCCACTGGGTAGATGTATGGACTCCCGCCGCAAGAACAGCAGCGGCGGCACCAGTAGCAGCATCTCGCAAACGCCAACTCTTTCCTAGGCAGGCTACGCTTTGTATCACCGCTTTCCAGAATACGCACACAGCTAAAAACCTCTTACGGCAACTGAGGAAGATCATCGCAGAATGGCTTACCCCAATTGGACTCTCCTGTGGATTTGTGGCATCGGACAACGCCAGCAATATTGTGTGTGCATTAAATATGGGCAAATTCCAGCACGTCCCATGTTTTGCACATACCTTGAATTTGGTGGTGCAGAATTATTTAAAAAACGAGAGGGGCATGCAAGAGATGCTGTCGGTGGCCAGAAGAATTGCGGGACACTTTCGGCGTACAGGCACCACGTACAGAAGACTGGAGCACCACCAAAAACGCCTGAACCTGCCCTGCCATCATCTGAAGCAAGAAGTGGTAACGAGGTGGAATTCAACCCTCTATATGCTTCAGAGGTTGGAGGAGCAGCAAAAGGCCATTCAAGCCTATACAACTGAGCACGATATAGGAGGTGGAATGCACCTGTCTCAAGCGCAGTGGAGAATGATTTCAACGTTGTGCAAGGTTCTGCAACCTTTTGAACTTGCCACACGTGAAGTCAGTTCAGACACTGCCAGCCTGAGTCAGGTCATTACCCTCATCAGGCTTTTGCAGAAGAAGCTGGAGACATTGAAGGAGGAGCTAACACAGAGCGATTCCGCTAGGCATGTGGGACTTGTGGATGGAGCCCTTAATTCGCTTAACAAGGATTCACGGGTGGTCAATCTGTTGAAATCAGAGCACTACATTTTGGCCACCGTGCTCGATCCTAGATTTAAAACCTACCTTGGATCTCTCTTTCCGGCAGACACAAGTCTGCTGGGGTTCAAAGAACTGCTGGTGACAAAATTGTCAAGTCAAGCGGAACGCGACCTGTCAACATCTCCTCCTTCACATTCTCCCGCAACTGGGGGTGCGAGGAAAAGGCTCAGAATTCCGAGCCCACCCGCTGGCGGTGATGCAGGGCAGTCTGGAGCGACTGCTGATGCTGACATCTGGTCCGGACTGAAGGACCTGACAACGATTACGGACATGTCGTCTACTGTCACTGCATATGATTCTCTCCCCATTGAAAGAATGGTGGAGGATTATATGAGTGACCGCATCCAAGTAGGCACGTCAGACAGTCCGTACTTATACTGGCAGGAAAAAGAGGCAATTTGGAGGCCCTTGCACAAACTGGCTTTATTCTACCTAAGTTGCCCCCCCACAAGTGTGTACTCCGAAAGAGTGTTTAGTGCCGCCGCTCACCTTGTCAGCAATCGGCGTACGAGGTTACATCCAGAAAATGTGGAGAAGATGATGTTCATTAAAATGAATTATAATCAATTCCTCCGTGGAGACATTGACCAGCAGCAATTGCCTCCACAAAGTAGTACACAGGGAGCTGAGATGATGGATTCCAGTGGGGACGAATTGATAATCTGTGAGGAGGAGGATGTACACGGTGATATATCGGAGGATGATGATGAGGTGGACATCTTGCCTCTGTAGAGCCAGTTTGTGCAAGGAGAGATTAATTGCTTCTTTTTTGGTGGGGGTCCAAACCAACCCGTCATTTCAGTCACAGTCGTGTGGCAGACCCTGTCACTGAAATGATGGGTTGGTTAAAGTGTGCATGTCCTGTTTATACAACATAAGGGTGGGTGGGAGGGCCCAAGGACAATTCCATCTTGCACCTCTTTTTTCTTTCATTTTTCTTTGCGTCATGTGCTGTTTGGGGAGTATTTTTTTGAAGGGCCATCCTGCGTGACAATGCAGTGCCACTCCTAGATGGGCCAGGTGTTTGTGTCGGCCACTAGGGTCGCTTAGCTTACTCACACAGCTACCTCATTGCGCCTCTTTTTTTTCTTCTCTGCGTCATGTGCTGTTTGGGGAGTGTTTTTTGAAGGGCCATCCTGCGTGACACTGCAGTGCCACTCCTAGATGGGCCAGGTGTTTGTGTCGGCCACTAGGGTCGCTTAGCTTACTCACACAGCTACCTCATTGCGCCTCTTTTTTTCTTTGCGTCATGTGCTGTTTGGGGAGTGTTTTTTGGAAGGGCCATCCTGCGTGACACTGCAGTGCCACTCCTAGATGGGCCAGGTGTTTGTGTCGACCACTTGGGTCGTTGAGCTTAGTCACACAGCTACCTCATTGCGCCTCTTTTTTTCTTTGCGTCATGTGCTGTTTGGGGAGTGTTTTTTGGAAGGGCCATCCTGCGTGACACTGCAGTGCCACTCCTAGATGGGCCAGGTGTTTGTGTCGGCCACTTGGGTCGCTTAGCTTAGTCATCCAGCGACCTCGGTGCAAATTTTAGGACTAAAAATAATATTGTGAGGTGTGAGGTGTTCAGAATAGACTGAAAATGAGTGGAAATTATGGTTTTTGAGGTTAATAATACTTTGGGATCAAAATGACCCCCAAATTCTATGATTTAAGCTGTTTTTTAGGGTTTTTTGAAAAAAACACCCGAATCCAAAACACACCCGAATCCGACAAAAAAAATTCGGTGAGGTTATGCCAAAACGCGTTCGAAGCCAAAACACGGCCGCGGAACCGAACCCAAAACCAAAACACAAAACCCGAAAAATTTCCGGTGCACATCTCTATCTATACTGTGTTATATTACATAACAGAAGCACCGCGTAGACAATGACATAGACGTGTATGTATGTTTTAACTCACCTGAATTAAATATTTTGAAAAGGTGGGCTGTGAGATACCAATTACATCGCCAGTCACAGCCTGGAAGCTGCCAGTAGCCATAAAGTGCAACACAGCCAGGAGTTTGTGCAGGCCTGAGACAGAGCGAGAGCGTGCTGTCTCAGGGTCTAGGTCCAGTTTGACAAGGTCATACAGACGGAAAATGTTGTTTCTATATAGCCTGAACATCTGTATAACCTGGTCATTGGCCAATGCGTTTAAGTTTAAACACCCCATAAAAAAACGAGGCCTCCGCAGCCTCCGCGGAACCTCGACAACCTACTGACCATGGTGGTCATTCCGAGTTGTTCGCTCGGTAATTTTCTTCGCATCGCATCGATTTTCCGCTAATTGCGCATGCGCAATGTTCACACTGCGACTGCGCCAAGTAAATTTGCTATGCAGTTAGGAATTTTACTCACGGCATTACGAGGTTTTTTTCTTCGTTCTGGTGATCGTAATGTGATTGACAGGAAGTGGGTGTTTCTGAGCGGAAACTGGCCGTTTTATGGGTGTGTGTGAAAAAACGCTGCCGTTTCTGGGAAAAACGCGGGAGTGTCTGAAGAAACGGGGGAGTGTCTGGGCGAACGCTGGGAGTGTTTGTGACGTCAAACCAGGAACGAAACTGACTGAACTGATCGCAGTTGCCGAGTAAGTGTGGAGCTACTCAGAAACTGCTAAGAAATTTCTATTCGCAATTCTGCAAATCTTTCATTCGCAATTTTAATATGCTAAGATACACTCCCAGTAGGCGGCGGCTTAGCGTGTGCAAAGCTGCTAAAAGCAGCTTGCGAGCGAACAACTCGGAATGAGGGCCCATGTTCACTTTCCTAGCCCTGGTTTATTGTTGCCTCATGGAGCCGTCTCAGGTATCCCCTAGCAAATAAGAAATCAGTACTACACATGGCAGCAGCCAATTTAAGAGTGAGAGATGTGAAAAATGTTCTTGGGTCCCTTTTAAAGGTCAAAAAATTCAGGTGTGAGTAATGTATAATTGGTAACACATGTAAACACGCTTCTCAAAAGCAGGACTACTTTTTTTAGGCTTTTTTTACGATTTGTATTTTTTCACGGCCGAACATGCATTTTCACGGTAGAGATTTCAAATACGAATGCATAGTAAATGAGCGAGTTCTATACCTAAACAGCCGCGTTTGACCGATGGTATATTCATCCGTATATTTACAACACAGCCGTAAAAAAAATACGAATGCCCTCATCACTGCCGAGATTTGAGTTTAGTAAATTCCCGAGATGACACTTTGAACAAAAAACACCAAATCGGTCAAAATCGGCAGCTTAGTAAATATACCCCAAAGTGTTTTATTGTTTTTATTGTGCAAAGTTGTTATATACAGACCATCTAACATTTTAATATTAGGAGATTAAACCAGTAGTATGAACATACAGGTGACCCCGTGACCCGGAAGGGATTTCCATACTGAGCATAAATAGCTCAGGCATAGCTCCTGTCATGCAGCCTTGATGAAGGGAGAGATCCCGAAACCGGTCGGCACTGCATGACAGGAGAACTTTCTGTGACAAAGAGTTTCACCAGATGGACAGGACTGTGTGCTACTTTGGGGATGGGTTCCAGAGCCAGTTTCTCCCTGAGTTGACATCAGAAGGGCACATATCTTGAAAATCCGGTAAACCTCCAACTTTACCTTTTTACATCAGGGGATATTTTGAGCAGCGTCTTTATCAGTGATATTTATCATAAAGGCATTTTCAACGCTGATTGTAAAATTGATTTGTGGTAATTTTCCATCTATTACCTCTTATGTGCATTGGCAACTTTTATTTGTGTATATTAAAAATACTTTTTATTTTGAACATACTACACTATATTTGGAATTCTGTTTTTCCTAGAATTTCGTTTCTGAGGAGTGTTTGTGGCAAAAGTTAACGACAGAGGGCTTGTGAGGGGATTCATGCATGATCATCCCAGCTGAGAAACACAATGAAAGCCATTTATTGAGGCCTGTATTGCATTGAGCTCTGGTAATCCTCCATCTATTTCCATTTGCACTTTCTGTGCAATTAATATATGATTTATTTTATATTCATTTTCAACTTCTAAATATACTACACCATATTTGGAATTCTGTTTCTTTCCACATATGGAGCCCAATTATATGAAGTGTTAAGCAGAAGATTTGTGAGGAAAGTATTCTTTTCTATTATATAATTAAGCGCACGACATCTGGTCTCACTTCACCTTATTCACATTTTGTTTTTGGTATTGGGGATACCTTTCTGACCAGCCTGTGTGCAGCTGATCTGTTGTGGCGCCAAGGCATTTTTCTGTTATCCATTTACACTGTTGAAATACAGCAGTATCACTGGAATTATACAGCAGTACCACTGGACATATAAGGCAGTATCACTGGACTGGATTTATACTCCAGTACCTCTGGATTTATATGCCAGTACCACTGGAATTATATGGCAGTATCGCTGGAATTATACGACAGTACCACTGGACAAATACAGCAGCATCACTAGATTTATACAGCAGTACCACTGGACATATACGGCAGTATCACTGGACTGGATTTATACGACAGAACCACTGGATTTATACGCAGTACCAGTGGACATATATGGCAGTATCACTGGACATATACAGCAGTATCACTGGACTGGATTTATATGCCAGTACCACTGGACATATATGGCAGTACCACTGGACAAATACAGCAGCATCACTAGATTTATACAGCAGTACCACTGGATATATACGGCAGTATCACTGGACTGGATTTATACGACAGAACAACTGGATTTATACACAGTACCAGTGGACATATATGGCAGTATCACTGGACATATACAGCAGTATCACTGGACAAGATTTATATGCCAGTACCACTGGACATATATGGCAGTACCACTGGACAAATACGGCAGTACCACTGGAATTATATGGCAGTACCACTGGACATATAAGGCAGTATCACTGGACAGGATTTATACTCCAGTACCTCTGGACTTATATGCCAGTACCACTGGAATTATACGACCGTACCACTGGACAAATACAGCAGCATCGCTAGATTTATACAGCAGTACCACTGGACATATACGGCAGTATTACTGGACTGGATTTATACGACAGAACCACTGGATTTATACGGCAGTACCACTGGACATATACGGCAGCATCACTGGATTTATTCAACAGTACCACTGGACATATACGGCAGTATTACTGGACAGGATTTATATGCCAGTACCACTGCATTTATACGGCATGACCACTGGACATATACGCCAGTATCACTGGACTGGATTTATATGCCAGTACTGCTGGAATTATATGGCAGTATCACTGGAATTATACGACAGTACCACTGGACAAATACAGCAGCATCACTAGATTTATACAGCAGTACCACTGGACATATACGGCAGTATCACTGGACTGGATTTATACGACAGAACCACTGGATTTATATGCAGTACCAGTGGACATATATGGCAGTATCACTGGACATATACAGCAGTATCACTGGACTGGATTTATATGCCAGTACCACTGGACATATATGGCAGTACCACTGGACAAATACAGCAGCATCACTAGATTTATACAGCAGTACCACTGGACATATACGGCAGTATCACTGGACTGGATTTATACGACAGAACCACTGGATTTATACACAGTACCAGTGGACATATATGGCAGTATCACTGGACATATACAGCAGTATCACTGGACTAGATTTATATGCCAGTACCACTGGACAAATACGGCAGTACCACTGGAATAATATGGCAGTACCACTGGACATATAAGGCAGTATCACTGGACAGAATTTATACTCCAGTACCTCTGGACTTATATGCCAGTACCACTGGAATTATACGACAGTACCACTGGACAAATACAGCAGCATCACTAGATTTATACAGCAGTACCACTGGACATATACGGCAGTATTACTGGACTGGATTTATACGACAGAACCGCTGGATTTATACGGCAGTACCACTGGACATATACGGCAGCATCACTGGATTTATTCAACAGTACCACTGGACATATACGGCAGTATCACTGGACAGGATTTATATGCCAGTACCACTGCATTTATACGGCATGACCACTGGACATATACGGCAGTATCACTGGACTGGATTTATATGCCAGTACTGCTGGAATTATATGGCAGTATCACTGGAATTATACGACAGTACCACTGGACAAATACAGCAGCATCACTAGATTTATACAGCAGTACCACTGGACATATACGGCAGTATCACTGGACTGGATTTATACGACAGAACCACTGGATTTATACGCAGTACCAGTGGACATATATGGCAGTATCACTGGACATATACAGCAGTATCACTGGACTGGATTTATATGCCAGTACCACTGGACATATATGGCAGTACCACTGGACAAATACGGCAGTACCACTGGAATTATATGGCAGTACCACTGGACATATAAGGCAGTATCACTGGACAGAATTTATACTCCAGTACCTCTGGACTTATATGTCAGTACCACTGGAATTATACGACAGTACCACTGGACAAATACAGCAGCATCACTAGATTTATACAGCAGTACCACTGGACATATACGGCAGTATTACTGGACTGGATTTATACGACAGAACCACTGGATTTATACGGCAGTACCACTGGACATATACGGCAGTATCACTGGACAGGATTTATATGCCAGTACCACTGCATTTATACGGCATGACCACTGGACATATACGGCAGTATCACTGGACTGGATTTATATGCCAGTACTGCTGGAATTATATGGCAGTATCGCTGGAATTATACGGCAGTACCACTGGACATATACGGCAGTACCACTGGACATATACGGCAGTACCACTGGACATATACGGCAGTATCACTGGACATATACGGCAGTATCGCTGGACTGGATTTATACGCCAGTAGCACTGGATTTATATGGCAGTACCACTGAACATATATGGCAGTGTCACTGGATTTATATGGCAGTACCAATGGACATATACCACAGTATCATTTGACTGGATTTATATGCCAGTACCACTGGATTTATAAGGCAGTACCACTATATATGTACGTCAGTATCACTGGATTTAAATGGCAGTACCACTGGACATATACGGCAGTATCACTGGACTGGATATATATGCCAGTACCACTGGATTTATACGTAGTAGCAGTGGACATATATGGCAGTATCACTGGACATATACGGCAGTATCACTGGACTGGATTTATATGCCAGTACCACTGGACATATATGGCAGTACCACTGGACAAATACGGCAGTATCACTGGAATTATATGGCACTACCACTGGACATATAAGGCAGTATCACTGGACTGGATTTATACGTCAGTACTGATAAAGCTAATTATTTATCTTGAACCTAAGCTATATACTTATTAAAGACAACATACGCAATAGGCGCACGAGGTGCCCTAATGGTACGCACTTAGCGTAGCAGACGCTAGGCCGTGGTCGAGACGCACGAGCGGCACGTTCGCTCACGGCTTACGCTTGGTATCGAGCACGCTATAGGCGGCCCGAGTACCGTAATGCTACGCTAATAGCGTAGCAGACGCTGTACCGCGAGAGCGGGATACGAGCGGCGCTGACGCTCACTGATTTACACACAGACAATCCTTGTAACAACACACTATAAGGGTATGCTTATACTGTAAACCTTAGTACTGTAATATTATCACAATGTAACGCTGATTAACCTTTATGATATGAAAGCTGTTTGAGCGACTGAGACGCTCAAAAACCCTTTATACTAACTAGTGAAACACACACTCCTTGCTAAGGTTCCAACACCTTTACTGACGATATTTAGTACGTAAAAAGGGGAAAACAGATACAGTTCATACACTACAGACCTGACATTAATACCTAAACACAATAACTAAGCAGAAATACAAACACTAGCAAATGATTGCAAATACAAATAAACAGAAAGAGAAAAAATGGCAAACACTTATAGGTTAGCTACAAAAGAACAATTTCATACATACAGAGTAACGAAATGGCCACAGAGAAAAACTTACACACGTGGGAATGAATCGCATGCGCTATCTGGAAACCAGCTCTCAGTCATCGCGGGGAAAACCTTGTGGAGAGAAGTGAGGCTGGTCTGGCTATGGGGGTCTTTATATACACAACATACTGTACAATACAATGGGTCCTACAATCTCATTGTTCATTGGACACAGGAATGTCTCTCTGCACTATGACAAAAGGTCATAGGTGGGCTGTGACTATTTCAAACTGCTCAGATGGGAGGTATCCTCAATATTCCCGCCGCATGGATAATGAACCGCAAATACAGTAAATGTCCATAAACTACTCATAGACATAACTATACGCAGGAGCGATTAATCTCTACCTAACCAGCACCGGATTGTTTCTAATAAAATACTCTTCAGTTAGGTACCAGACACCACTGTTCAACCTTTGTCAGACCCTTTGTATCGTGAAAAGAGGAATTCCCAGGTCCCTGAACCATTTACACTAAACATACTTGCAGACATTATTAAGGGGATTAATATCTACAAAACACATTATATTGGTTAAATATATATCGATCGAGTCGCTCGCTAGTCGCACACAAACTCTACCGTAAATGCACATCCCCACGCGCTGGCGACGTGGGAGCGTCCCTTATGCAACCTGGGGGGATGCGTACGCACGGGGGAGTGGGTGCACGAGCAGCGGGCATGTGCATTGGGGTTAGTACATGGCGATGAGAATAACGATATTTTTCGACTTTGACAGTCCACCCTTTGGCAGTCACCAATAACTGCCACTTCCTAAACAATTCAAACAGAAAAATATATGTCATCATGTAAATACCTTTTTATGATTGGGTAAAGGGAGGAGAGGAGAAGGTGGGAAAGATATGACCTAGTGAGATAGTAAAGCATGTGTGTATGAATCCATGTCTGAGGGGTCATGTATCATCATGCCGTACATGTTTTAAAGCAATCTTTGAGGTATTGCGAAGTATACATTTGAATCCTTCTTATCCCGTATTAAGGGTCTGTGGATGGGCTGTCAAACTCTACCGAGCTCTTTTCGGCTTTTGGTTGCAACAAATGGGGTGCACATTAGTTGATGATACATGAGGGGGGGGAGAGTATGTGGATGCTAATATGTGAGAATCACCTGTCGACTATGTGGGATACTACCTGGAGGTTGTAGAGATGAAGATAAGAAACAAGCGTTATAAATGCAGTCATATAACTATGTGAGTTTTAGTATACAGTCGCCGAGTGAGGTCTTGTTGATGTCTTGTCTGATGTACGTGTTGTCTGATGTCTCGCGGTGCTTTTGCTGTAAGTGGTGAACAAAAGCTTTTCCAGTGTCCATAAAATTACAGTCTCTAAAGCATTGGGTTTCCAGTAGATAGTTAAAGTCACTAAAAGTATTGGGTGTCTGTGACATAGTTCATCAATGGTCTGTATAAAAGAGGTTGTCATATTCTTCTTCCAAGTGGATGTCCTTGTACCTTGGAGGAAAACAAAGGAGAAACGGGTGAAAGAAACGGACCGTGGAATCACATTTTCATCACAACATTGTCTCTATCGTTGTGTCACAACTGAGGGCCTGAGCTGACGGGAGGCAGCCTCAGTTGTAGGGGCTGAGATGTAATGGAACCTGGGAGGTTGTATCAGACCCCTAGACATGTAAGTAACATGTAGAATAACTGCCCGAAGGCGTGACCACGACAACCAGGATAAAAGTCAATGATGTTTATTATGACAAACTCCGTAACACAGCAGCAGTAAAAGGAAACATAAAAGTCAACAGAGGATAAATACAATTCCTGGGTACTACAGGGTGGCAAGGGCCACAGGCACTGGTAGTGTGAGACAGTTCTTATAAACTTCTAGTTGGAAAGTCCTTACCAGGCCTGACTGTAGCAATGGAGAGAACCCAGGATCGTACCAGCTGATGTTCCAGGAAAGGCTGGGCTGCTGAAGGTAAAATGGCTGCTGTGGATACTGGCTGGAACCAGACTGTTGTTGGTACGGAGTAGATACTGGCTGGAACCAGTTAAATAATAAACGAACTTGAGAGCGATGAAATAATAATGAAGTTTGGAGTTTGAGAGCGGTGAAATAATAATACCGGTGGAGAGTGGTAAACTGCAGAAAAGGACACCGGCCCTTTAAGAGAAGCTATACACTGCTGGAAGCTGGGCTGGAAGCAGGTGATTGTTTGAGAGCGGTGAAATAATAATACCGGTGGAGAGTGGTATACTGCAGAAAGGACACCGGCCCTTTAAGAGAAGCTGTACACTGCTGGAAGCTGGGCTGGAAGCAGGTGATTGTTGTAGCTGGAAACAGGTGAGTCCAGAATGGATCGGAGAGTCAGGCTACACCGCAGATGGAATACTGGTGCGGGTCTCTATAGCAGAAGTCTGGAGACAGGAGCTGGAACCTGGAAGACAACCACAGGAGAGAGACAAACTGGAACTAGGTTAGACAACCAAAGCACTGACGCCTTCCTTGCTCAGGCACAGCATACTTATACCTGCAGCAAGGAAGGGGTTGGCTAGGCAATTATGCAAATCAACAATACAGACAGCAGATTGGTGGAAATAATCAGATGACAAAATCCAAGATGGCTGCGCCCATGCAGACACTTGGAGGGAAGTTTGGTTTGTAATCCATGTGATAATTGAAACAGTAATGGCGACGCCGGCCACAGGAGACAGGAGACGCCAGACTGACAAGCGCACATTTAACCACGCGGGCACAGCGGAGGCCGCGGCTGATGAAATCACCACTCTGACATTCTGCATGTGGAAACTCAGGAACAGCGGGATCCGGTCCTGGAACGCTGAGCCAGCCTTAGGAGGCATCTGAAGGGTAAGTAATGGCGTCCAGATACCCGGATCGTGACAGCACCCCCCCCTTTAGGAGTGGCCCCAGGACACTTCTTAGGCTTTAAAGGAGACTTTGCGTGGAAATTTCGGACCAAGGCAGGAGCATGGACGTCTGAGGCATTGGTCCAAGAGCGTTCTTCAGGACCATAGCCCTTCCAGTCAATGAGGTATTGTAACTGACCGTAACGGAAACGTGAGTCCAAAATCTTGGCCACCTCGTACTCGACTCCCCGTTGAGTCTGAACTTTGGGACCTGGAGGAAGTGCGGAATGAAACCGATTCAGGATCAGCGGTTTCAACAAAGAAACATGAAATGTCCTGGGTATTTTCAAGAAGGATGGTAACTGTAACCTGTAGGCAACAGGATTGATGACTTGTTCAATCTTGAAGGGTCCGATGTAGCGAGGTGCAAATTTCATGCTGGGAACTCTCAACCTCAAATTCTTCGTGGACAGCCACACACGATCACCCACCTTGAGAGCAGGAACCGCTCTACGCTTCCTATCGGCAAACTTCTTATACCTGAATGAGGCTTTAAGCAGGGCTGCGCGGACGTTCCTCCAGTTATTTGAAAACTGACGCAAGGTGACATCCACTGCTGGAACAGAAGTTGCGGGAAGCGGTTGGAATTCTGGGACTTTAGGGTGGAATCCATAATTAATGAAGAATGGTGTAGAAGAAGATGAGGAATGGTATTGATTGTTGTGGCTGAACTCGGCCCAAGGAAGGAGTAGAACCCAGTCATCTTGAGAGGAAGACACATATATACGGAGGAAGGCCTCCAAGTCCTGATTCACCCTCTCGGTTTGACCATTGGTCTGAGGATGGTAAGCCGTGGAAAACTTTAACTTGACTTGGAGGGCTTGACACAAACTTCGCCAAAATTTGGCTACAAATTGTACTCCACGATCCGAGATGATCTCTTCAGGAAGACCGTGAAGTCGGAAGATCTCTTGTATAAACACTTGAGCCAACTTGGAAGCTGACGGAAGACCGGTGAGAGGGATGAAATGTGCCATCTTGGTGAACCGGTCAACTACCACCCAGATGGTATTAAACTTGTTGCAGATAGGTAGATCGGAAACAAAGTCCATCGACAAATGGGTCCAAGGTCGACGGGGAACAGATAATGGAACCAGTTGCCCCGCAGGCGACTGGCGGGAGACTTTGTGTTGGGCACACTTTGGGCAGGAGGCAATAAATTCCATAACGTCCTTCTTCAGAGTTGGCCACCAGTAGGACCTAGAAATAAATTCAAGGGTTTTCTGAATGCCTGTATGTCCAGCAAAACGGGAAGCATGGGCCCAATGCATGAGCTTCTTCCTTAGAACTGGCTTAACAAAACTTTTCCCTGGTGGAGGCGTAGAGTCCATCCCTACCGTGGAGAATGCCAACGGATTAATAATAGGATGCTTGTCTGCAGACTCGGACTCATTTTCTTGCTCCCATGAGCGGGAAAGGGCATCGGCCTTACGATTCTGAGAACCCGGACAGAACTGGAGTTTAAAGTCAAACCTAGAAAAGAAAAGTGCCCATCTGGCCTGACGAGGATTCAGACATTGTGCGCCTTTGAGATATAAAAGATTTTTGTGGTCGGTAAGTATGGTGATTGAGTGGGAAGCTCCCTCCAACAGGTATCTCCACTCCTCCAGAGCGAGCTTGATGGCTAGCAACTCCTGATCGCCAATGGCATAGTTGCGCTCAGCTGGGGAGAACTTCCGGGAGAAGAAACTGCAAGGATGTAGATGTCCATCTTTGGCCCTCTGGGATAACACCGCTCCTACTCCAACGGAGGAGGCATCTACCTCTAAGATAAAAGGAGAGTCGGTGTCGGGCTGTTTCAGAACTGGTGCAGAGATGAACCGTTGCTTCAGAAGGTGAAAGGCCTGTGTAGCTTCCTCGGACCACTTGGACGGATTAGCACCTTTCTTGGTTAATGCAGTGATAGGCGCCACGATGGTGGAAAAGTCTCGTATAAATTTTCTATAATAATTGGCGAACCCTAAGAACCTCTGGACCCCTTTGAGGCTTAAGGGTATAGGCCAATTCTGGATTGCTTGGAGTTTCTCAGGATCCATCTCTAGTCCAGAACCGGACACAATGTAACCTAGAAACGGAATGGTTTTAACTTCAAACACACACTTCTCCAATTTACAATAGAGGTGATTGACACGGAGACGGGAAAGAACCTCTTTTACCCAGAAACGATGATCTTCGAGATTATTAGCAAAGATGAGGATGTCGTCTAGATAAACCACGACATGGCGGTACAAGATGTCCCTGAAAATCTCATTCACGAAGTGCTGGAAGACTGCTGGAGCGTTGCTCAATCCGAAGGGCATGATGAGGTACTCATAATGTCCGTCACGGGTGTTAAAGGCGGTCTTCCACTCGTCACCCTCACGGATTCGGATGAGATTGTAGGCACCCCTCAAGTCCAGCTTTGTGAAAATAGTTGCACCACTAACTCTATCAAAGAGCTCGGTAATCAGGGGTAAAGGGTATCGGTTCTTGACGGTAATGTCATTCAGACCTCTGTAATCGATGCACGGACGCAGACCACCGTCTTTCTTCTTAACGAAGAAGAAGCCTGCGCCGGCTGGAGAAGAAGATGGTCGGATGAAACCCTTCGCCAGGTTCTCTTTGATGTACTCTTCCATGGAGTGTGTCTCAGGCAGAGACAACGGATAAGTTCGACCTCGCGGTGGAACCTTCCCTGGAATGAGGTCGATTGGGCAGTCCCATTCTCTATGAGGAGGAAGGATATCAGCAGAGGCTTTACTGAACACGTAATCAAGTCTTGATATGGAGGAGGCGGAACATCAGATGACCTGGGGAAGGAAGAACAAACAGGAAGAACTTTGGCTAAACAAGTGTCAGCACAGGAGGGACCCCATGCCAGTATTTGCGTAGTCGTCCAGTCAATTGATGGGTTGTGGAGACGGAGCCATGGAAGGCCTAAAACCACTGGATGTGTGGCTCTTGGAATCACTAAAAAAGAAATATACTCAGAATGAAGAACTCCCACTCTCAGACGAACTGGAAGAGTCCTTAAGGTAAATGACTGCGTCAAAAATCTTGCTGCCATCCACGGCAGTCAAAGAGATGGACGAGGACAGTCTCTCGGTGGGTAGGGACCACCGTTTAACATAAGCTTCGGTTATGAAATTCCCAGCTGCTCCGGAATCAAGGAGGGCAATGACGTTCCTGTAACGTTGAGCAATTTGGAGCAACACTGGGAGGTTACAGTCATGAGGAGATGGAGAGGAGATCATTACTCCTAGCCGGCCCTCTCCTTGGCGAGCTAGGATCTGGAGTTTCCCGGACGTTTGGGACAGGCATTGATAGTGTGCGACGGAGCTGCACAGTAGAGACAGAGAGACTCAGTGAGACGTCTTCGGCGCTCAGCGGGAGATAGACGGGAACGACTAATTTGCATAGGCTCATCCTTGGATGGAGATGGTTGACGAGGAGGAGGAGCAGAAGATTTAGGAGTAGATGATCTTCCTCGCTCGGTTGCTCTCTCTCTGAAACGTAGATCAACCTTTGTGCAAAGAGAAAATAGCTCATCCAACTTAGAGGGCAAGTCTCTGGTAGCTAACTCATCCTTGATGCGTTCTGATAAGCCATGCCAGAATGCAGCATACAGGGCCTCGTCGTTCCATGCCAGTTCGGATGCCAGGATTTTAAACTGTATAAGATACTGTCCCACAGTACGTGTTCCCTGGCGTAAACGGAGAATCTCAGAGGAAGCAGATGTTATCCGGCCTGGCTCGTCGAAGATGCGCCTGAATGTAGCTACAAAGTCAGTATAGGAGGATAGCAGGGGATCAGACTTCTCCCATAAAGGTGATGCCCAGTCAAGGGCTGAGCCACTGAGAAGGGAGATGATATAGGCAATTTTGGTACGGTCACTGAAGAAATTGCCAGGTAGAAGCTCAAAGTGGATTTCACATTGATTGAGAAATCCCCTGCAGAACCTTGGAGATCCATCAAATTTTGCTGGCGTTGGAAGATGAAGATGTGGACTGGAAATGGGTAAGGTGGGTGGGGTTACAGCTGGTGTTACTGTAGTGGACGCACCGGACGTGCCAGGTCCACGGAGGGTCGTTTGAATCCCATCCAGCCGTGTAGAGAGATCCTGGAGACAGCGGATGATGTGGCCCTGTGCAGCCTCCTGATGTTCAAGTCGGGCTGCCAGTTCTTGCATCGGCCTGGCCGCTTGATCCTGGTCTCCGGCTGGATTCATTAGGTCAGTGCTTACTGTCACAACTGAGGGCCTGAGCTGACGGGAGGCAGCCTCAGTTGTAGGGGCTGAGATGTAACGGAACCTGGGAGGTTGTATCAGACCCCTAGACATGTAAGTAACATGTAGAATAACTGCCCGAAGGCGTGACCACGACAACCAGGATAAAAGTCAATGATGTTTATTATGACAAACTCCGTAACCCGGCTAGGGTGAAACGTACGTCGCTTCCAGCGCCATTGACGTCATCATTTCGTCCCACCGGGTATCCGTGCACAGTTCACGGACCCGGACTCGCAGGCACAACCACTGAGACGCGTACAGTTTAGGACAGCGTCTCACAGCAGGATTATATCTCCATAAGGTACCTTCGGCGCGCACTCATTGCGGGACGGGAGAGGATTTTTCCTGCAATGACAAACTGTCACCAGGATAATCCCTCCCGGTTTCCTGGCAACAGCAAGTAACGCCACTAACTTTCTTCATATACACACCGGCTGCTGGCTCTCTCACCTCCCATTCACTGTGATAAAATTCACACATGGGAAGGCAGCAGAAGTCAGCGGAGTAACGGCATGTATACTTTCCTTTCTGTCTTTATTCATTATAATTGTCCAGGCAGATACAGTTACTTTGAACACCATCTGCATGATTTGCAATAATTGACAAATGTTTATTTCATCTATTGATTGCTAGTTACAAGATTTCTTTATTGCAACTTATCAAATATTTGCAATTTTTTGAAGAACTAACTGTTACCTTTGGAACCTGCTTTACAATAATTATGGAGATATTAACAAATATGTTATAAGATTTGGTTGTCTTTGCCTACGTAAACATATTATTATCTTGCTTAGAAATCTTCACCCAGCATCTAAGTTACTAATTACCTCCAATAAGATTTATATCAAATTGCATCCTGTGTCTAGAGTGCAGTGATTACTATCTGTACTCTAAAACACGTTTCTGTACACAGAGGTTGCTACAAACTATGTATATATATATATATATATAAAAAGATCCCTTTTTTTTTGAGAATTATTGTATTTGGAGGACTACACAATTGAATTTGCATTGACTGTTTGTCAGGGTTATACCAATAGGTATTTTCTTGCCCTTCTCTATACATATTCCTTTTTAATTGAAAAAATAAAATATAAATTTTAAACAATAAATATATAAACAATTTTTTGTAAGAGTGCCCCCAAAAAGAGGCTTTTTCTTTGATTACTATTTCTTTGTAGGGATCGTTCTCCTTTTTCTACAGATTATATTATTACCTCTGGGGTGCACCGCCAACATATTCAGATATATAAATTACTATTTCCTGATTTCCTATACTGTTGGCTAAATATGTTTAAATAAAATAGATAGTGGCGGTGCAGGCAAACAAAACCTTTCTTCTAAATCGTTCCTTGCTGAGTTCTTATTCTCAGTTTCGTAGCCTTGCACGCCTATACTACAACAAACAATTATTCATCTTATTGTCATTGAGGACAAAATCAGGTGTATAGACTCAGTCATACAGCGTTACAAGAATGATTTGAGAAATTAAAAAAATCTCCCTTTTCTCTTTGAACTTATTTGTGGTTATTTATATACAACTTGCAGCTATACTAATTATGTCAACGTTTAGTCTCAAACATGAGCTAACTAATAAACGACGGACAGAGGATTTGGGCAATATATTTCCAGATACTGCCACACCTAATACAACGGTTGACAGTTGGGAAGATGATATGCGTAAACTTAAACACTTATTACAACGACAGACAAGGGTTAATTGGGATTTGATTAGTTTGGAAAACTATTTGAAGCAAAAGATTATCCCTAGAGGATTGAGACCCAAACTTTTTCCAACGTTTCCACTCATTACTGAAAACTTGAAAATTGAGTGGGAGTCGTGTTTACTGAAATGCTCCAGTGAACTTCTCCAGATTCTGGTGAAACATAACAATCTAGTTCTGGCAGAGGTAGGTAAAGAAATTGAGAACATTGGTAGAAAACTTGAGACATTTGAAAAAGATTTATCTTTTCAAGTGAAATTTGAACAAAATAAGAAAGAAATACAAGAGTACGAAAGGGTGATTATTGAAAGGAAAAAATCAAAATTCAGTAGAGACCAACAGGACTTTAGCTCTGGTAGGATTTTTTTGTGGAATAAACCACAAAGACTTCGGAGGCAATCTAATCGGGAACAACCCTCCTCCTCTGAACTTGACTCCTCAGGGACTGACGAGGATTCCAGCGACAGCCGAGCGCGATCTGAGACAAACCGATATCAAACCGCATATCTCCCTCCTTTTTTGGAGGAAGGCAGGCCCAAAAGGGGACGTCCAAAAGGAAGTCGAGGAGGGGGGGAAAGAAGAGGACGAGGAGCCCAAAGATGGGATTCCCCACCACCATCCCATTACCCCATACGGAACCGCAGAAAATACTGAATGGGGATGAGAATCTGATGATTATTAATCTATCAGAGCATATACTGACGGATGCGCATAATCAAGTTCTATCAAAAGGTCTCACTTTTGCCCCCACTACAAAATTTGACAGGTTCCAATGGGACAAGGACCTTCATCTATTTGGCAGAAAACTATTATTGGCAAAATTTCATGCCAATCGAAATAGTTCGGAAATTTTACCGAATTTAGAAGAAATTAATAATTTGGAGGAAATATCCGGTATGGCGACTCAAGAGCTCCTATTTAATGAGGAAGATCTGGAAGCACTTTCTACCCTTGAGGAACTACAAGATCTTAATGAGCCTGTAATCGAAGGGGAGGCCAAGAGACCAACCTGTAAAAGGAAATCTAATTTCTTTCCACAAGACAACATATGCCCGGAGGTGAGGGTTTTTTCCAATTTAGTCTCACAAGATCTTGACAGACTACATCAGAAACATAAGGGGGCTCTACATCACAACTTAAAAAGTAGTGAAAGAAGAGCCCTCCATGAGATTGAATCTTGGAAAGATATAGAAATAAAACAATCTGACAAAGGGGGCAACGTTGTCCTATGGCCTAAAAACATGTATGTTAAAGAAGCCTTTAGACAGCTGAACGATAAAGACTGTTATAAGAAAACGCTTTTCAACCCTACAGACAATTTCATGGTAGTATATACCAGACTCATTGAGCAAGCAAGGAAGGATAACATCATAACTAAATCAGAGTTTAATTTCCTGCAAGTTAATCACCCCAAAATACCGACCTTTTATCTCTTACCCAAGACACACAAGAGTCTCATTAAACCCCCAGGTAGACCTATAGTATCTGGGATCGGAGGTCTCCTCGAACAGGCAAGTGTATTTATAGATGTACAACTCAGACATCATGTGACTACCCTTCCATCGTATGTCCAAGATACTACAGATGTCCTACAGAAAATCCAGGGCATCAGGTTGGATGATACTCACCTCCTGGTAAGCATGGATGTAGAGTCACTCTACACTTCCATTGACCATCAGAAAGGATTGGCAGCCACTCGGTATTTCATGGAAATGGAAGGACTAACTGATTTTCATTCATTCATATTGGACCTGCTACATTTTGTTTTACATTATAACTATTTCATCTTTGATAATAAATTCTACATACAAACAAGGGGGACAGCGATGGGAGCATCCTGTGCCCCCACGTATGCAAATTTATTTTTAGGCTGGTGGGAGCGGGAAGTGGTGTTCCAGGAAAGGAATGATCATCATATAAGGAGGATCCTATTATGGCTCCGCTACATAGATGATATACTACTCATCTGGGAAGGCGACATGGAATCCTTGGAATTCTTTGTACAAGACTTGCATATTAATAATCTCAACTTGAAATTTACATTTGAGGCAAGTACAAATAAGATCTCCTTTCTGGATCTCACAATTTTCCGTGACAAAGACAATCTTGTCGGAACTGAACTTTATAGAAAACCTACAGCTACTAACTCCATACTTCACCACTCTAGTTCCCACTTCCCACCCACAGTCAAAAATATCCCCAAAGGGGAGTTCCTTAGGTTAAAGAGGAACTGCTCGGATAAGAATACTTTTCAAGAAAAAAGTCTAGAGTTATCCAACAGACTACGAAGCAGGGGATATAGTAACAGGTCCATAAAGAAAGCACAGAGAGACATCAGTCATATTGAAAGAGATTCACTAATCTATAAAAACAAAACAATCTCTCCTAAAGACACAGAGATTCGTTTTGTAGGTAATTTCTGTGCAGAATGGAATGAAATCAGGAACATCATCCAAAAATACTGGTCTATATTACATACAGACATTGATTTGGATAAAATCTTGAAGGATAAGGTTCAGATGAGTTGGCGGAGGTCTGCAAGCCTAAAGGATAGACTTGTTCAGAGTCACTTTGAGGCTAAACCACCAAAACAACCAACCATTAAGGGTAGTTTCCCCTGTGGCAACTGTAAAATCTGCAGACACATACTACACAAGGATTCAATTGTGGATAAGTATGGATTGTCTCGCCCTATAATGGATTTTTTCAATTGCAAGACGAAGAATGTCATTTATTGCATAACTTGCCCCTGCAATATTTACTATGTGGGGATGACCTCAAGACTGCTCAAGCAACGAGCATTGGAACATTTAGGCACAATTAGGAACTATGAATCTGACGCCAAAAAACTCAGACCTTTAACAACAGTGGCCAAGCATTTTTACAAGATACATCAAGGTTCCTCAGAAGAACTAAAAATATTTGGTTTGGAAAAATTACACTTGGGCCTGAGGGGAGGAGATCTCAACAAGGAACTCCTGAAAAAAGAAAGTAAGTGGATCTTCAGGCTTGGATCCCTCTCACCAGGAGGACTCAATGAAAAAATCAACTATGGAGCCTTTCTAACTACTTAAAAGAACATAAAGACTAGCATTTACACTTCAAAACGGGTTTCTTCATATCATATGTGTTGTTATAATAAACTTTGTGAAATTATGGTGATCTCTCTATAATCACTTCCCAATTTTTAATAATTATAATCCTACTACTCAGCACATCATGCACGCGACTAGACATGCACACGCATGAGTATATATATGGGAGTGTGCAGGTGTAGACAGTTTGCATATAAGAGTATATTGTTTTCACTTGTTCAATTGTCTCTAATTATTTGAGTTATTATGTAGCATCATTTTCTATTCATTTCCCTATCTTTTCATAATTATTATATAAAAAAAAACCCTTTTTTTAAGGGCCATATATATAATCACTATTCAAGCAATAAACGAATAGTTAACCGTTTACATACATCCATATAATTTATCAATATTCATTCATATATTTATATATTAATTGTCCCTTGTCTATTTATTGTGTTTATTTATTCTTTATATAAGTCAAAAAAATATTTTATTTATTTATCATTATCATTCACATTTATTATCATTTATATTTATTTTTCATTTATATTTATTTTTACATTATCTTGATATTATATTTAATTTTATTTACTTCCTTATTCCATTTAATTTTTCACACAATTTAGTCCATTCATAAATTAGTTATTCCAGATATATACAGATATATACACTAATTTGATTTAGTTTTTATAATTTGTACAAATTATCAGGTCTAATTGCCCCTTGTCCACCGATTAGACTTATTTGCATACAAATCTCATATAAATTATTGCTAACACTATCAATATCATTATACATTTTTATATATATGTCTTTATAAAATATACTTATATATATATAATTTTTCTTTACTTTATATATATTTATTTTCATTGTTATAATCTAATTTAATTTAATTATAGATCAATTATGTTAAACTCGCAATTGGGCGCACATACTAATTAGACTCTGTCCAACATGCTGCACAACAATCTGGTTTCCAATTACACTTCTGATCGTACAGCTCTAAATGTGATTTGCTAGGACTAGTATATAGGTTCAGGGCACCAGTAACCACATTAGGATTCAGTGTGAACAAGCCCGGCTAGGGTGAAACGTACGTCGCTTCCAGCGCCATTGACGTCATCATTTCGTCCCACCGGGTATCCGTGCACAGTTCACGGACCCGGACTCGCAGGCACAACCACTGAGACGCGTACAGTTTAGGACAGCGTCTCACAGCAGGATTATATCTCCATAAGGTACCTTCGGCGCGCACTCATTGCGGGACGGGAGAGGATTTTTCCTGCAATGACAAACTGTCACCAGGATAATCCCTCCCGGTTTCCTGGCAACAGCAAGTAACGCCACTAACTTTCTTCATATACACACCGGCTGCTGGCTCTCTCACCTCCCATTCACTGTGATAAAATTCACACATGGGAAGGCAGCAGAAGTCAGCGGAGTAACGGCATGTACCTGCTTTACAATAATTATGGAGATATTAACAAATATGTTATAAGATTTGGTTGTCTTTGCCTACGTAAACATATTATTATCTTGCTTAGAAATCTTCACCCAGCATCTAAGTTACTAATTACCTCCAATAAGATTTATATCAAATTGCATCCTGTGTCTAGAGTGCAGTGATTACTATCTGTACTCTAAAACACGTTTCTGTACACAGAGGTTGCTACAAACTATGTATATGTATATATATATATAAAAAGATCCCTTTTTTTTGAGAATTATTGTATTTGGAGGACTACACAATTGAATTTGCATTGACTGTTTGTCAGGGTTATACCAATAGGTATTTTCTTGCCCTTCTCTATACATATTCCTTTTTAATTGAAAAAATAAAATATAAATTTTAAACAATAAATATATAAACAATTTTTTGTAAGAGTGCCCCCAAAAAGAGGCTTTTTCTTTGATTCCTATTTCTTTGTAGGGATCGTTCTCCTTTTTCTACAGATTATATTATTACCTCTGGGGTGCACCGCCAACATATTCAGATATATAAATTACTATTTCCTGATTTCCTATACTGTTGGCTAAATATGTTTAAATAAAATAGATAGTGGCGGTGCAGGCAAACAAAACCTTTCTTCTAAATCGTTCCTTGCTGAGTTCTTATTCTCAGTTTCGTAGCCTTGCACGCCTATACTACAACAAACAATTATTCATCTTATTGTCATTGAGGACAAAATCAGGTGTATAGACTCAGTCATACAGCGTTACAAGAATGATTTGAGAAATTAAAAAAATCTCCCTTTTCTCTTTGAACTTATTTGTGGTTATTTATATACAACTTGCAGCTATACTAATTATGTCAACGTTTAGTCTCAAACATGAGCTAACTAATAAACAACGGACAGAGGATTTGGGCAATATATTTCCAGATACTGCCACACCTAATACAACGGTTGACAGTTGGGAAGATGATATGCGTAAACTTAAACACTTATTACAACGACAGACAAGGGTTAATTGGGATTTGATTAGTTTGGAAAACTATTTGAAGCAAAAGATTATCCCTAGAGGATTGAGACCCAAACTTTTTCCAACGTTTCCACTCATTACTGAAAACTTGAAAATTGAGTGGGAGTCGTGTTTACTGAAATGCTCCAGTGAACTTCTCCAGATTCTGGTGAAACATAACAATCTAGTTCTGGCAGAGGTAGGTAAAGAAATTGAGAACATTGGTAGAAAACTTGAGACATTTGAAAAAGATTTATCTTTTCAAGTGAAATTTGAACAAAATAAGAAAGAAATACAAGAGTACGAAAGGGTGATTATTGAAAGGAAAAAATCAAAATTCAGTAGAGACCAACAGGACTTTAGCTCTGGTAGGATTTTTTTGTGGAATAAACCACAAAGACTTCGGAGGCAATCTAATCGGGAACAACCCTCCTCCTCTGAACTTGACTCCTCAGGGACTGACGAGGATTCCAGCGACAGCCGAGCGCGATCTGAGACAAACAGATATCAAACCGCATATCTCCCTCCTTTTTTGGAGGAAGGCAGGCCCAAAAGGGGACGTCCAAAAGGAAGTCGAGGAGGGGGGGAAAGAAGAGGACGAGGAGCCCAAAGATGGGATTCCCCACCACCATCCCATTACCCCATACGGAACCGCAGAAAATACTGAATGGGGATGAGAATCTGATGATTATTAATCTATCAGAGCATATACTGACGGATGCGCATAATCAAGTTCTATCAAAAGGTCTCACTTTTGCCCCCACTACAAAATTTGACAGGTTCCAATGGGACAAGGACCTTCATCTATTTGGCAGAAAACTATTATTGGCAAAATTTCATGCCAATCGAAATAGTTCGGAAATTTTACCGAATTTAGAAGAAATTAATAATTTGGAGGAAATATCCGGTATGGCGACTCAAGAGCTCCTATTTAATGAGGAAGATCTGGAAGCACTTTCTACCCTTGAGGAACTACAAGATCTTAATGAGCCTGTAATCGAAGGGGAGGCCAAGAGACCAACCTGTAAAAGGAAATCTAATTTCTTTCCACAAGACAACATATGCCCGGAGGTGAGGGTTTTTTCCAATTTAGTCTCACAAGATCTTGACAGACTACATCAGAAACATAAGGGGGCTCTACATCACAACTTAAAAAGTAGTGAAAGAAGAGCCCTCCATGAGATTGAATCTTGGAAAGATATAGAAATAAAACAATCTGACAAAGGGGGCAACGTTGTCCTATGGCCTAAAAACATGTATGTTAAAGAAGCCTTTAGACAGCTGAACGATAAAGACTGTTATAAGAAAACGCTTTTCAACCCTACAGACAATTTCATGGTAGTATATACCAGACTCATTGAGCAAGCAAGGAAGGATAACATCATAACTAAATCAGAGTTTAATTTCCTGCAAGTTAATCACCCCAAAATACCGACCTTTTATCTCTTACCCAAGACACACAAGAGTCTCATTAAACCCCCAGGTAGACCTATAGTATCTGGGATCGGAGGTCTCCTCGAACAGGCAAGTGTATTTATAGATGTACAACTCAGACATCATGTGACTACCCTTCCATCGTATGTCCAAGATACTACAGATGTCCTACAGAAAATCCAGGGCATCAGGTTGGATGATACTCACCTCCTGGTAAGCATGGATGTAGAGTCACTCTACACTTCCATTGACCATCAGAAAGGATTGGCAGCCACTCGGTATTTCATGGAAATGGAAGGACTAACTGATTTTCATTCATTCATATTGGACCTGCTACATTTTGTTTTACATTATAACTATTTCATCTTTGATAATAAATTCTACATACAAACAAGGGGGACAGCGATGGGAGCATCCTGTGCCCCCACGTATGCAAATTTATTTTTAGGCTGGTGGGAGCGGGAAGTGGTGTTCCAGGAAAGGAATGATCATCATATAAGGAGGATCCTATTATGGCTCCGCTACATAGATGATATACTACTCATCTGGGAAGGCGACATGGAATCCTTGGAATTCTTTGTACAAGACTTGCATATTAATAATCTCAACTTGAAATTTACATTTGAGGCAAGTACAAATAAGATCTCCTTTCTGGATCTCACAATTTTCCGTGACAAAGACAATCTTGTCGGAACTGAACTTTATAGAAAACCTACAGCTACTAACTCCATACTTCACCACTCTAGTTCCCACTTCCCACCCACAGTCAAAAATATCCCCAAAGGGGAGTTCCTTAGGTTAAAGAGGAACTGCTCGGATAAGAATACTTTTCAAGAAAAAAGTCTAGAGTTATCCAACAGACTACGAAGCAGGGGATATAGTAACAGGTCCATAAAGAAAGCACAGAGAGACATCAGTCATATTGAAAGAGATTCACTAATCTATAAAAACAAAACAATCTCTCCTAAAGACACAGAGATTCGTTTTGTAGGTAATTTCTGTGCAGAATGGAATGAAATCAGGAACATCATCCAAAAATACTGGTCTATATTACATACAGACATTGATTTGGATAAAATCTTGAAGGATAAGGTTCAGATGAGTTGGCGGAGGTCTGCAAGCCTAAAGGATAGACTTGTTCAGAGTCACTTTGAGGCTAAACCACCAAAACAACCAACCATTAAGGGTAGTTTCCCCTGTGGCAACTGTAAAATCTGCAGACACATACTACACAAGGATTCAATTGTGGATAAGTATGGATTGTCTCGCCCTATAATGGATTTTTTCAATTGCAAGACGAAGAATGTCATTTATTGCATAACTTGCCCCTGCAATATTTACTATGTGGGGATGACCTCAAGACTGCTCAAGCAACGAGCATTGGAACATTTAGGCACAATTAGGAACTATGAATCTGACGCCAAAAAACTCAGACCTTTAACAACAGTGGCCAAGCATTTTTACAAGATACATCAAGGTTCCTCAGAAGAACTAAAAATATTTGGTTTGGAAAAATTACACTTGGGCCTGAGGGGAGGAGATCTCAACAAGGAACTCCTGAAAAAAGAAAGTAAGTGGATCTTCAGGCTTGGATCCCTCTCACCAGGAGGACTCAATGAAAAAATCAACTATGGAGCCTTTCTAACTACTTAAAAGAACATAAAGACTAGCATTTACACTTCAAAACGGGTTTCTTCATATCATATGTGTTGTTATAATAAACTTTGTGAAATTATGGTGATCTCTCTATAATCACTTCCCAATTTTTAATAATTATAATCCTACTACTCAGCACATCATGCACGCGACTAGACATGCACACGCATGAGTATATATATGGGAGTGTGCAGGTGTAGACAGTTTGCATATAAGAGTATATTGTTTTCACTTGTTCAATTGTCTCTAATTATTTGAGTTATTATGTAGCATCATTTTCTATTCATTTCCCTATCTTTTCATAATTATTATATAAAAAAAAAAACCCTTTTTTTAAGGGCCATATATATAATCACTATTCAAGCAATAAACGAATAGTTAACCGTTTACATACATCCATATAATTTTTCAATATTCATTCATATATTTATATATTAATTGTCCCTTGTCTATTTATTGTGTTTATTTATTCTTTATATAAGTCAAAAAAATATTTTATTTATCATTATCATTCACATTTATTATCATTTATATTTATTTTTCATTTATATTTATTTTTACATTATCTTGATATTATATTTAATTTTATTTACTTCCTTATTCCATTTAATTTTTCACACAATTTAGTCCATTCATAAATTAGTTATTCCAGATATATACAGATATATACACTAATTTGATTTTAGTTTTTATAATTTGTACAAATTATCAGGTCTAATTGCCCCTTGTCCACCGATTAGACTTATTTGCATACAAATCTCATATAAATTATTGCTAACACTATCAATATCATTATACATTTTTATATATATGTCTTAATAAAATATACTTATATATATATAATTTTTCTTTACTTTATATATATTTATTTTCATTGTTATAATCTAATTTAATTTAATTATAGATCAATTATGTTAAACTCGCAATTGGGCGCACATACTAATTAGACTCTGTCCAACATGCTGCACAACAATCTGGTTTCCAATTACACTTCTGATCGTACAGCTCTAAATGTGATTGGCTAGGACTAGTATATAGGTTCAGGGCACCAGTAACCACATTAGGATTCAGTGTGAACAAGCCCGGCTAGGGTGAAACGTACGTCGCTTCCAGCGCCATTGACGTCATCATTTCGTCCCACCGGGTATCCGTGCACAGTTCACGGACCCGGACTCGCAGGCACAACCACTGAGACGCGTACAGTTTAGGACAGCGTCTCACAGCAGGATTATATCTCCATAAGGTACCTTCGGCGCGCACTCATTGCGGGACGGGAGAGGATTTTTCCTGCAATGACAAACTGTCACCAGGATAATCCCTCCCGGTTTCCTGGCAACAGCAAGTAACGCCACTAACTTTCTTCATATACACACCGGCTGCTGGCTCTCTCACCTCCCATTCACTGTGATAAAATTCACACATGGGAAGGCAGCAGAAGTCAGCGGAGTAACGGCATGTATACTTTCCTTTCTGTCTTTATTCATTATAATTGTCCAGGCAGATACAGTTACTTTGAACACCATCTGCATGATTTGCAATAATTGACAAATGTTTATTTCATCTATTGATTGCTAGTTACAAGATTTCTTTATTGCAACTTATCAAATATTTGCAATTTTTTGAAGAACTAACTGTTACCTTTGGAACCTGCTTTACAATAATTATGGAGATATTAACAAATATGTTATAAGATTTGGTTGTCTTTGCCTACGTAAACATATTATTATCTTGCTTAGAAATCTTCACCCAGCATCTAAGTTACTAATTACCTCCAATAAGATTTATATCAAATTGCATCCTGTGTCTAGAGTGCAGTGATTACTATCTGTACTCTAAAACACGTTTCTGTACACAGAGGTTGCTACAAACTATGTATATGTATATATATATATAAAAAGATCCCTTTTTTTTTTTTTTGAGAATTATTGTATTTGGAGGACTACACAATTGAATTTGCATTGACTGTTTGTCAGGGTTATACCAATAGGTATTTTCTTGCCCTTCTCTATACATATTCCTTTTTAATTGAAAAAATAAAATATAAATTTTAAACAATAAATATATAAACAATTTTTTGTAAGAGTGCCCCCAAAAAGAGGCTTTTTCTTTGATTCCTATTTCTTTGTAGGGATCGTTCTCCTTTTTCTACAAACTCCGTAACACAGCAGCAGTAAAAGGAAACATAAAAGTCAACAGAGGATAAATACAATTCCTGGGTACTACAGGGTGGCAAGGGCCACAGGCACTGGTAGTGTGAGACAGTTCTTATAAACTTCTAGTTGGAAAGTCCTTACCAGGCCTGACTGTAGCAATGGAGAGAACCCAGGATCGTACCAGCTGATGTTCCAGGAAAGGCTGGGCTGCTGAAGGTAAAACGGCTGCTGTGGATACTGGCTGGAACCAGACTGTTGTTGGTACGGAGTAGATACTGGCTGGAACCAGTTAAATAATAAACGAACTTGAGAGCGATGAAATAATAATGAAGTTTGGAGTTTGAGAGCGGTGAAATAATAATACCGGTGGAGAGTGGTAAACTGCAGAAAAGGACACCGGCCCTTTAAGAGAAGCTATACACTGCTGGAAGCTGGGCTGGAAGCAGGTGATTGTTTGAGAGCGGTGAAATAATAATACCGGTGGAGAGTGGTAAACTGCAGAAAGGACACCGGCCCTTTAAGAGAAGCTGTACACTGCTGGAAGCTGGGCTGGAAGCAGGTGATTGTTGTAGCTGGAAACAGGTGAGTCCAGAATGGATCGGAGAGTCAGGCTACACCGCAGATGGAATACTGGTGTGGGTCTCTATAGCAGAAGTCTGGAGACAGGAGCTGGAACCTGGAAGACAACCACAGGAGAGAGACAAACTGGAACTAGGTTAGACAACCAAAGCACTGACGCCTTCCTTGCTCAGGCACAGCATACTTATACCTGCAGCAAGGAAGGGGTTGGCTAGGCAATTATGCAAATCAACAATACAGACAGCAGATTGGTGGAAATAATCAGATGACAAAATCCAAGATGGCTGCGCCCATGCAGACACTTGGAGGGAAGTTTGGTTTGTAATCCATGTGAGAATTGAAACAGTAATGGCGACGCCGGCCACAGGAGACGCCAGACTGACAAGCGCACATTTAACCACGCGGGCACAGCGGACGCCGCGGCTGATGAAATCACCACTCTGACATTCTGCATGTGGAAACTCAGGAACAGCGGGATCCGGTCCTGGAACGCTGAGCCAGCCTTAGGAGGCATCTGAAGGGTAAGTAATGGCGTCCAGATACCCGGATCGTGACACGTTGGGTCGTAAATTAAACCAATTGGTATTACAGTGTTCTCGCTCCTCAGACTCATCACTCTGGTACTACATTTACACTTCATTAAAGTCCGAACGCATCTAAATATCAGACCAATCAATATGACGACTCCCAGAATACACAAGAGAAATTTCCCTACATCCATGATAATGCCTTGGGCCCATTCTCCTAAACCAGAGAACCAATTTCGTGGGTTCAACCATGACACCCAGCTGGTCAGTTCATTACCCACAGCAGCGAGAGTAAGATTATGCCTCCTTCAAACTCCCACTTTAATTACAAAATGTCATCCATCTTTTGGTCTATGACCTCGGCCGGGTCCTCAGTGCTGTTTGTAATATACGTGCAGCACTTTACACCATACTGAGTTGCTAGGGTAACACAATACCCGCCTGTCATTGCTGTGAGGTAATTGAGAATCATCCTATGCTGAACCAGCTCTGTTTTGTAGGCTTGTAGCTCTCTCCCAGTATACCTGAACGTGTCGTCATACATTTCGGTGATATTGTCTATCAGGTTCGCAAGTGCGTTTATATACCTAAAGTTTATCACTCCTCTGGCGGTACGAGTGATATCTAACGCGAGTAGGAATTGAATCCCGGTGGATTCATGGATCAGATCAGAGGCCGGATGCTCTGTCCTCTCTATCAGGTGCCTTTTAACAACGTGCTCGTAATGAGTGTGAGTATAAGAAGTTTGGGCACCGCGGTGAATGTCTTTCATTTTGTTATGGGATACAGTCATTACTTCAGGCAGTACCTTTCCAATGTAACACAATCCCTCTGAGTTTGGGGTGAGCCACTTATACGCCTTCCTCCCGCATATGAAATATGCATCATCGGGGAGAACATATGGGACGGAGTATGACATAACCATGTTACAAACTTTCCATGTGAAATCTCCTAACCCTAATTGTCCCATCTGTCTAGTGCACGTATCCGGTTGTACGATATGTGCACAGTATCCTGGTGATACTTCTCCAACTCGCATGGTCCTACTTCCTAGAGTGTACCTATACCGGAAATAATTTCCACTGTTGGCTATCTGGCGTATAAGCTCTGAATCTATGGGCATTCTATCGGCTCTATGTGAAAATGTCATGGTTTGATTACTCCATGACACTTCCCAATTTCTCGGCTTTCGGGGATTGGAAATGTTAAAGCATACTAAGGACCTATCTACATGATATTGGTGGAGCTTCAAACTAGGAGGACTAGAGATATTAAACCTCTTGTCCACCGGCCTCCCACCACTTAACTCAAGTACCTCTCCTGTTGTTAAAGGGAATGGTACTAGTCCTGATTTGCTATGACCTTGAGAGCACACCCAGCAGTCTGTCTGGTTTAACACTTTACCCACTAAGGAGTGATAGTCACTCAATGGATGCCGGTCCATGTGGATATTAAAACTGGACTGACATTTCTTGATGCACCCATCCTCGACTACACTGTCACAATGCCTACAGATGCAGTTCTCTTCAGCTAATAATCCTTCACAATGTCTATCAATAACATGGCTACTAGATCGTTTTCTGACACTCACCTTTTCTCGGTGATTGTGTTGCTCTTGGAATTCTATGAATCCATCCTGATCATCAGATCCCATTCCAGATCCTTTCTCGACCTCACTGGTACTCTCACCGAAACAGACTGCTCTGGTCAACAACATGGTCAACAGGAAAATCCGGAACACAGTCTCTTGGGGCAAGTCCATCTTACAGGAGGAGAAAGAGAAAGTTGTAATGGGGGTACAGAAAAATAATTGAAGGGGAAGAAAAACTTGTTATGATGATTTGTCCTCTGGTCTTGTTGTTCTTCTTGCTCAGCTGTCATCTCAAAGGTGCTGTCTCTCAGTCTTCCAAACGAACATTCCGGTGATGCAATATTCTTTCCGACTCAGCGATCTTTCTGTTAGGAGAATAAATCTTGCATTACCATTTGTCTAACTTTTGTGTGACATACCATCCGTAAAACATGAAAGAACAAAAAGAGAGAGAGAACAATTTGGAAAGGGAAAAAAAACATCAGATTTTCATCAACAGACTGTCACATCAACATGTCCACCAGTATCTCTGCATAATCTCCCCCCCTCACCAGTATTTCCCCTCTCCACCCTTTGTGTCTGGCCAAACACAACGATGCTAGTAAGACATACTGGGGTTAGGTAGACTTCTGAAAAGACCAAGTAGCTATGTGATGTTTGAGTTCTGCCGATGAAAGTTACAGATGAGAAGAAAACATTCAAAGATAAATTACAAAGTTTACCCGGCCGTTCCTGTGTCTACAAGGAACTGACCTCCCAATTTCATTAACTGTAACCTCAGGCTTACTGTCACGACTAATGATCAACTTTACTGACTGCACATTACAGGTGCAGCCCAAACTTCTTCCTAGGTGATTCCTGATTACAATTTCGTGTGTCCTGACTTTGCTCGTGTTTTTGTTTAGGGGGTTTATCTACCTTTTGTGTGTATCTTCAAAACCTACAATTTCGTGCAAAATGACCTTCCCTCTGGCAATTATAACATCTTATCACCTTTGACTTACCCACAGGGATCTGAGGCTTCTTACCTCCCTGTGCCTCCCTGTGCTTGCTGATGTTTTGATCATGCCCAACAGCGGACTTTCTTAATGCAGCCACCAAGATATTTCTCCAGTTTGGGTTGGTGGTCTGTACCCTTGTTCTCAATACTACCTTTAAACCATCCATTAATACATAAACTACTACTTTATGAGGTGCATTTGTCTGTGTATGATATATAACACCGTACTTACCTGTGGACACGACCTCACCTGACCCTCCGTTAGGGGGTTTGACTACTGCCTTTACCGATTGGGTCGCGTCCACCTGGATGTCTTGTATGATGGCTGCTGGAAAAGGTGCCGACATCGTGCTGGGCTCACTTTCTTGTTTGTAATCCTGTGGGAAGTTTAACATGGAGTGCAACTTGCACGGGTTAGAATTTGTACATTTATCAGTTTTCCTTCTATCACTATTACATTTGTTACAATTATTCTTATCATTAATAATACAGTTGCTAAGTGCACAATTATCATATACCAGTGTGTCATTCTCTGCAGCGATTTGTTCTCTATTTGCCATGTTTTTCTTACCAAAGTGAGAGTCAGCTGTGTAAGCTAATCCTCCTTGTATCTCACCTTCCCGTTGCCATAACTGTAAACAATCATAATGCCTAATCCTCTGTTTTGCAGATGTTATTAGACATATCCTTTTCTTTAAATTTTGTAACACCTCAGGACTAAAACTGCCTACTCGTGGGAACTTTTCCCCATTATGCACAGTCATTCGTTCCCACTCATTGCATAATACCTCTGCGTGTGATTTCTCACACATTATGTACCTCGCTAACCCGGCTGGGCGCGGAATATTATCAACCTGAACCTTGGTTGATCGCCCCTTACTTGAGCAACTGGCCCCCATTATTTGCAGGCGTTGCCTTCTCAGCGAACCCTTACAAAAAACTAAGTTCCCAGAGGTAAGGCGATGGTGAAAGTTTACCGAGTACCTTCACACACTCTCGCTCACGTCGACCAATATGCCCACATGCTGCCTTAGCGCTGGCGTACTCAACCCAGGGCCCCTGCAACCTGAACCTCAATTTACTGGGACATGTGGGTGTGATCCGCAGAGCACTTACCCTTCCCAGTAAATATCAGTTGCTGGAGAATTCCTGAGTGATCAGCGAACCTCCCTTAAAATAAAAAAAACCTACACAAATCACGTTAGAATGTACAAGTAGCGTTTATGATCCCACAGTAAATCTTAGTGGGTATCAAGGTAACAAACTAATGCACACACTTACGTGCGGTACAGTCGCACTGTGTATAAATAACTATTATTTATATGCCTTACGACCAGCGGAATCGGTTGTTTGGGCTGCGCAACCTTCAGCCGGAGCTTTCTCAAAACGGGCCTATATGGGTATTGCGCCAACCCCCAGGGCTGCGCTCTCTAACTCTGACCTTTCTTAAGTCAGGGTTTTCAGAACTTCATATATGTACTTTTAACGGATTTCTGACTTTCGCGGACCTCCTGGTCTGCTGTAACACTATTTGCTCTCTTTTGCGTCGCTAACCCTTTCTTGGGCGCGGAATATTTATTTTAACGCGAGATGCCTCCCACGCCACCATGTGATATCAATCCACGGATGTACACACCTACGAGACTCGATTTCTAAGGTTCACCAAAGAGAAAAAAACTTTTGCATACACACGATCTTTCACCTCATCTACTCTTTGACTTTTCTGTACAGAAATTTTTTCTTTCACTCAGGTAACACAGGATAATCCCAGAGGAGTTGCAACAAGAGAAGGATCTTTTTAAACTAGTTTTTAGAAGACTGAAATCAATTTGTGCTATTATCGCGTTGCTCCCGTATCGCCTTACTAAAACAATGTTATCGTGTGATTTGTGTTTAGCGGGCGTATCCGTACGCTTGTTGCGTAATACACGCTACTTGCGTAGGCCTTTGTGTCGCGTACGCTTGACTCGCACTCGGTGAGAGACACGTGTACACAGCCTAGATACGTCCACAGTAACACAAGTAACACGCTTCTATAAATGTAAACGATATTTAACTATAATCGCTTACTGCACATCACACAGTATTCCACTGTATCAACCTTTAATTAGGCCAGGCTATGTGTGTGCCTTACAATTACTCCCTTTAAGTATTTAATTTTATTTTTAACTACCAATAGCAACAAATCTTTCTCAGCACGCTATCAATGATAAATGGCAAACAGGAAAGTGAGATATGTGAACAATATACAAATGAAAAGTATGCAATTTGTATCAGTACAGAAATTTAAACCAGATTTAAAATACAATAGCTTACCGTTCTTACCTTCCGGTTCCGGAATCCACCAGCATCCCTACAAACCAAGAGAATCAGACGCAGACGCTCATCTGATCAGCACTACGAGATACTACCTATTCGCCCTTTGCTGATCGATAATGTCTGCGTGTCTTCGCCTGACTGTGGATATGAGGTGGTCCGGACGAGCCCCCAATTGATAAAGCTAATTATTTATCTTGAACCTAAGCTATATACTTATTAAAGACAACATACGCAATAGGCGCACGAGGTGCCGTAATGGTACGCACTTAGCGTAGCAGACGCTAGGCCGTGGTCGAGACGCACGAGCGGCACGTTCGCTCACGGCTTACTCTTGGTATCGAGCACGCTATAGGCGGCCCGAGTACCGTAATGCTACGCTAATAGCGTAGCAGACGCTGTACCGCGAGAGTGGGATACGAGCGGTGCTGACGCTCACTGATTTACACACAGACAATCCTTGTAACAACACACTATAAGGGTATGCTTATACTGTAAACCTTAGTACTGTAATATTATCACAATGTAACGCTGATTAACCTTTATGATATAAAAAGCTGTTTGAGCGACTGAGACGCTCAAAAACCCTTTATACTAACTAGTGAAACACACACTCCTTGCTAAGGTTCCAACACCTTTACTGACGATATTTAGTACGTAAAAAGGGGAAAACAGATACAGTTCATACACTACAGACCTGACATTAATACCTAAACACAATAACTAAGCAGAAATACAAACACTAGCAAACGATTGCAAATACAAATAAACAGAAAGGATAAATGGCAAACACTTATAGGTTAGCTACAAAAGAACAATTTCATACATACAGAGTAACAAAATGGCCACAGAGAAAAACTTACACACGTGGGAATGAATCGCATGCGCTATCTGGAAACCAGCTCTCAGTCATCGCGGGGAAAACCTTGTGGAGAGAAGTGAGGCTGGTCTGGCTATGGGGGTCTTTATATACACAACATACTGTACAATACAATGGGCCCTACAATCTCATTGTTCATTGGACACAGGAATGTCTCTCTGCACTATGACAAAAGGTCATAGGTGGATTTGAACAGGTGGGCTGTGACTATTTCAAACTGCTCAGATGGGAGGTATCCTCAAGATTCCCGCCGCATGGATAATGAACCGCAAATACAGTAAATGTCCATAAACTACTCATAGACATAACTATATGCAGGAGCGATTAATCTCTACCTAACCAGCACCGGATTGTTTCTAATAAAATACTCTTCAGTTAGGTATCAGACACCACTGTTCAACCTTTGTCAGACCCTTTGTATCGTGAAAAGAGGAATTCCCAGGTCCCTGAACCATTTACACTAAACATACTTGCAGACATTATTAAGGGGATTAATATCTACAAAACACATTATATTGGTTAAATATATATCGATCGAGTCGCTCGCTAGTCGCACACAAACTCTACCGTAAATGCACATCCCCACGCGCAGGCGACGTGGGAGCGTCCCTTACGCAACCTGGGGGGATGCGTACGCACGGGGGAGTGGGTGCACGAGCAGCGGGCATGTGCATTGGGGTTAGTACATGGCGATGAGAATAACGATATTTTTCGACTTTGACAGTACCTCTGGATTTATATGACAGTACCACTGGAATTATACAACAGTATCACTGGAATTATACGACAGTACCACTGGACAAATACAGCAGCATCACTAGATTTATACAGCAGTACCACTGGACATATACGGCAGTATAACTGGACTGGATTTATACGACAGAACCACTGGATTTATATGGCAGTACCACTTGACATATATGGCAGCCTCACTGGATTTATTCAGCAGTACCACTGGACATATACGGCAGTATCACTGGAATTATATGGCAGTACCACTGGAAATATATGGCAAAATCACTGGACTGGAATTATATGCCAGTACCACTGGAATTATATGCCAGTACCACTGGAATTATATGGCAGTATCACTGGAATTATACGGCAGTACCACTTGACATATATGGAAGTTACACTTTAATGGATTTATACGCCAGAACCACTGGAATTATACGCTAGTACCGGTGAAATTATACGGCATGATCACTGGAATTATTTGGCATGACCACTGGAATTATACTGCAGTACCACAGAACATATACGGCAGTATCACTGGACATATACGGCAGTATCACTGGATTGGATTTATATGCCAGTACCACTGGAATTATATACCTGTACCACTGTAATTATACGGCAGTATCACTGGAATTATATGGCAGTACCACTGGAATTATACGGCAGTACCACTGGACATATACGGCAGTATCACTGGACTGGATTTATAAGCCAGTATCACTGGAATTATATACCAGTACCACTGGAATTATACGGCAGTACCACTGGAATTATACAGCAGTACCACTGGAATTATACGTCAGTACCACTGGACATATACGGCAGTATCACTTGACATATACGGCAGTATCGCTGGACTGGATTTATACGCCATTACCAGTTGAATTATACGGCAGTACCACTGCACATATACTACAGTATCGCTGGATTTATACGGCAGTACCACTGGACATATACGGCAGTATCACTGGACATATATGGCAGTACCACTGGACATATAAAGCAACACAGGGACACCACAACTGGAATGATGCATTATTACACAGCACCACTGCAATGGACTGGATTTATACAGCAGCACTGGACATATGGCAGCAGAGGACACCACCACTGTGACTGGACTGATGCAGCACAAGACACTACCACTGTACTGATGCAGGACAACACAGCACCACTGCAATAGACTGGACTTATACAGCAGCACTGGACATATGGCAGCATATGACACCACCACTGTGACTGGACTGATGCAGCACAATACACCACCACTTAACTGGTGCAGCATATCACAGCACCACTGGACTGGACTTATACAGCAGCACGGGACATATGGCAGCAGAGGACACCACCACTGTGACTGGACATACACAGCACAAGACACTACCACTGAACTGATGCAGGACACTGGAGGAGCATGGCAAAATCCCTACCTCAAACATGTTTTAATAATTACTATGCACTGCAATGGAGACAATGTACCCCTCATCAACTGCCCTGGGCATCTGCTGGGCCACTCCAACAAGTCAGGCCCAGGTAAAGAGTCTATACTGTTACACCTTATCTGTCACTGACCTGGGTTGGGAGTGTTGAGAACTCGGGGGTTCTTCCGATGATCGGGAAGAGGAACCACAGCTGGGCCGGAGCAGGGATGGCCGGATGTAGGTTTTCCTCATGCAGAACTTAGCCGTTGTAACCGATGTGTAATGCTAAAGAATTAGTTGTGGCCAAGGCTTGGGGGCATTGCTGAAGTACACAGAAGAATGAAGAACTTGTGAGCGATGTTGAAGAAATGAATGAAGATTTGAGAACGATGTTGAAGCACACAGAAGAATGAAGACCTTGTGAGCGATGCTGAAGAAATGAATGAAGATTTGAGAACGATGTAAAGCACACAGAAGAATGAAGAACTTGTGAGTGATGCTGAAGAAATAAATGAGGATTTGAGATTCAGTGTAACTCTGGTAGTTTGGGAGGCGTTCCACTTAGGGATACCCTGTAATACTGGAAGCACAGGAGGTGTTCCTCTGAGAGATACACTGTAACGCTGGTAACGCAGAGAATGTCCCACTGAGTGATACACTGTGACGCTGGTAGCACAGGGAATGTCCCACTGAAAGATACTCTGTAACGCTGGTACACAGGAGACGTTCAGCTTGAGAACATGCTGAACATTGCTAGCACTAGTGATCATTGGAAAGACGATACTCAGGCGCCGGGCTCTGTACGGCATCTGCCTTTGAACTTCCCGCCCTCTCCCGATTGGCAGAAGGGGACGATGACGTCACCCGCTCACCACGCTCTCGTGGATGCCGGGCGCAATGGCGGTGCCCACACCCCAGGAACCCGCCGGAGGCAGCACCAGCAAGACGCGACGACCCGGAGCCCACCGGGGGCGATGACCGCCGGGAGACCCAGCGCACCCGGAGTGGTAAGCGCAGCAGACGCAGCGCCGCGAGTGTGACAGTACCCCCTCCTCTAGGAGTGGCCCCTGGACACTTTCCTGGTTTCGTTGGATGTTTAGAATGAAAGTTCCGGACTAGTCGGGGAGCAGTGACTTCAGAAGCTTTGACCCAGCTCCTCTCCTCAGGACCATAACCTTTCCATTCTACCAGATACTGTAAATTCTTGTGAAGATAACGAGAGTCAAGAATAGTTTTGATTTCAAATTCTGTTCCAGCTTCAGTCTCTACCGAGATTGGGCTAGGAGACTCCGAATGAAACCGATTTAAAATGAGGGGACGAAGGAGAGAAACATGGAAAGAATTTGGTACCCGAAAGTGGGAAGGCAATCCCAATTTGCAGATAAAGGGTTCAGGACTTGCAAAACGGGGTAAGGACCGATGAACCTCGGAGCAAACTTCATAGCGGGTACTCTTAAACGAAGATTGCGGGTAGAGAGCCATACCCTGTCACCAACTTTGTATTGAGGAGCTGCTCGCCGTTTTCTATCCGCAAAGAATTTGTAGCGGCCAGAGATTTTCTTGAGATTAGCATGAACCCTACTCCAGATTTGACTGAAGTGCCGGAGAGTGGAGGCTGCAGCAGGAACATCCTCCGAAGGAAAAATTGGTAATTCTGGGATTCGTGGATAGAATCCATAATTAATGAAGAATGGGGACTCACTAGTGGAAGAGTGGTACAGATGATTATGGGCAAACTCGGCCCAGGGTAACAGTTCCACCCAATCGTCCTGTGAAGGAGAGAGGTAAACGTGGAGAAAAGTCTCTAAATCTTGATTGACACGTTCAGTTTGCCCATTGGGTTGTGGATGGTAAGCAGATGAGAACTTGAGGTTTTTTTTTAAGGCTGAGCAGAGGGCCCTCCAAAATCTTGCAGTGAACTGTACCCCTCGATCAGAGACTATCTCCCGAGGTAACCCGTGCAGGCGGAAGTGTTCACGAATAAATAGTAAAGTCAACTTGGGAGCCGTTACTAAACCGGTCAACGGAACAAAATGTGCCATTTTTGAAAAGCGGTCAATAATCACCCAGATGGTATTGTAACCCTTGGAGAGGGGTAATTCGGTAATAAAGTCCATAGAAATATGGTTCCAGGGTTTCTTAGGAATGGACAGTGGACGAAGCAACCCCGCAGGAGGCCGACGAAGAGTTTTGTGCTGAGCACATTGAGGACATGAATTGACATAATCTTGTATATCCTTCTTCATGGTGTCCCACCAATATGACCTTCGTAGAAATTCACACATTTTTTTGAACTCCAGGATGACCGGAAAACTTGAAGATATGAGCCCACTGCAGTAACTTTGGTCGAAATTCAACTGGTACAGACATTCTCCCAGGAGGAGGACCCAGAGTGGTGGGAGCTGCTGAAATAGAGACTGGACTGAGAATTAAACTCTTTTTAAAGGAATTCTCCTCATCCGAGGCCGTTAAAGAATGAGACAGAGCATCAGCCTTAGCGTTAAGAGTCCCGGCCCGGTACTTATTAACGAACGAGAACCGAGTGAAGAAGAGCGCCCATCTAGCTTGACGGGGATTCAAGCACTGGGCCGTCTTGATATACAACAAGTTCTTGTGATCGGTGTAAATAGTAATTAGGTGTTTAGCACCTTCCAATAAGTACCTCCATTCTTCTAGGTCAGATTTTATTGCTAAAAGTTCCTGATCTCCAATGGTGTAGTTTCGTTCAGCAGGAGAGAACTTACGAGAATGGAAACCACATGGATGTAACTTCCCATCAGAAGAGTACTGTGAAAGGACGGCACCGATGCCTACATCAACTTCCAAGAAGAATGGTTTTGAGAAATTCAGTTGTTGGAGTACCGGAGCAGACATAAAGGCTGATTTCAACCGGGCAAATGCTACTAGAGCTTCGGAAGACCAGAGACTTGGGTCAGACCCCTTTTTGGTTAGGGCAGTAATGGGTGCAACGATGGTCGAAAATCCCTTAATGAATTTCCGGTAGTAATTTGCAAAGCCCAGGAATCTTTGTACCGATTTCAAGGAGAAAGGCTGAGTCCAGTCCAGAATGGAAGTGAGTTTTTCCGGATCCATGCGAAGCTCCGTACCCGAGATGACATAACCGAGGAACGGAATTGAAGGGACCTCAAAGATACATTTGGAAATCTTGCTGTAGAGACGATTCCTTCGTAAGCGAAGAAGTACTTCTTTGACCTGTACTCTGTGCTCTGCAAGATTCTTAGAAAATATCAGAATGTCATCCAAGTACACCACTACGCTTTGGTATAACATATCTCGGAAGATTTCATTTACAAATCCCTGAAAAACGGCAGGGGCATTGCTGAGGCCAAACGGCATTAACAGAAATTCGTAATGCCCGTCCCTGGTATTGAAGGCCGTCTTCCATTCGTCCCCCTGTCGGATACGTATCAGATTATAGGCTCCTCTTAAGTCGAGCTTAGTGAAGACGTGGGCTCCACGACCCTATCAAATAGCTCTGTGATTAGCGGCAAAGGGTATTTGTTCTGAACGGTGATATCGTTTAAGCCACGATAATCAATACATGGTCTTAACCCCCCGTCCTTCTTCTTCACGAAAAAGAAACCTGCTCCAGCCGGGGAGGTAGAGGGGCGAATGAATCCTTTCAGTAGATTAGATTTGATATAGTCCGACATAGCTTGGGTCTCGGGTAATGACAAGGGATATGTGTGTCCCCGGGGTGGCATTTTCTCTGGGATAAGCTCAATGGGACAGTCCCAGGGTCTATGGGGTGGTAACTGATCGTCCGCCTGTTCCGAGAACACAGCTGTGAACTCCCGATAGGCCTCCGGAATGAGCTCCTCATCCGACTTGGAAGATGCACGGAGCGGGTAAACAGGAGTGAGACAACTAGAGTGGCAAAACGAACTCCAGGACAATATTTGTGACGACTTCCAGTCGACGTGAGGGTTGTGAATTTTAAGCCAAGGTAGACCAAGAACAAGATCGTGAGGCATCTCCGGAATTACTAGAAACTCCAAATGTTCTTGATGCAGAGCTCCGACCTGCAGCTTGATTGGCTCTGTGCGACTTGTAATAAGACCATTAGATATTTTGGTACCATTGATGGCAGTCAACGTAATAGGTCGGTTGACAGACTGTAACTGTAAACCCAGACTCTGAACACAAGAAAGAGAAACAAAATTCCCTGCAGCCCCAGAGTCCAGCAGGGCCTAAACACGTTTGGCTATAGACTCAGAAAACAAAGACACGGAGAGTAAACAATCCACTGTCGGAGAAGATTTAGAAGTAATCCCTAACTTGACTCCTCCGGAAAAAGCTAGGCCTGCCCGTTTCCCGGACGGGACTTGCAGAACTTGATAAAGTGATCCGCGGCTCCACAGTAGAGGCAGAGTTCACCCTCACGACGGCGCTGTCATTCCTCCGGGGACAGCCGGGATCGGTTGATTTGCATGGGTTCGTCCGGACTCGGGGTAACTGTTTTCTTAGGCGGGAGAAGCCGGAATCTGGATCGATCCGACCGACTACGTTCGCCACCTCGTTCCTGCATGCGAAGATCCACCTTGACACAGAGTGAGATCAATTCTTCTAAAGGATCCGGCAGATCCCTAGTGACCAGCTCGTCCTTCAGACGGTCAGAGAGCCCGTTCCAGAAAGCGGCCCTGAGAGCATCATTATTCCAGCGTAGCTCTGAGGCAATGGTCTGGAAGTGAACCACATACTGTCCCACAAAATGGGAGCCTTGACGGACTCGGAGCAGGTCCGAGGAAACAGCAGTCGATCTGCCGGGCTCTTTAAAAATCCTTCAGAATGATGTGATGAAATTAGTGTAACTGGAAACCAATGGGTCAGATTGTTCCCACAATGGAGACACCCAATTCAACGCTGAACCTTCAAGCAAGGAAATAATGTATGCCACTTTGGACCGATCCGTGGGGAAATTGTGTGAGAGAAGTTCAAAATGCACCTCGCATTGGTTGAGAAAACCATGGCAATTCTTTGGATTCCCATTATAGCGAGAGGGAGTGGGAAGCTGAAGACGTGACCTGGTTCCAGACGAGGATTGAACATTACTGGAGACAACTACTGGAGCGGGTACTGGAGCAGGAGCCGGAACTACTGAAGCCAGGGAAGCCTGAATTTGTTCTTGTAACTGCAAATGTAACCAGCGCTCTGTCTATATGGATATTATGAGGGTGGCAGCAATACGTGATTGGGGCTAAACCCAAAGCCTCCAGAATTTAAATAGCGTTTATCAAAGTTTCACAACTGCGCCTGTGTAAAGATGTTATAGATGTTGTATAAAAGAACCAGAAGTGAAAAACAAACAATCTGGATAATAATGTTTAATAAACTATCATAAATGTTGTAAATTCATAGTTTGCAAAAATGCAAGCCCTAGTGACCAAAAGAGAGTTTGGTATTACGTAGATAAGAAATGAAAAAGAAAAAGAAAAAGAAAATGAAAAAAGAAAAAGAAAAATACCTGGAAAGTCTGTATTGTTTGAGATTAAGAATTGAAAAATTGTTACCAGTCCAAAAGAAAAATTACTTATGTGGTGAAAATAGAGTGTGGCGTCCCACCTCTTTCCCACCTTGGGTGTAGTCCTGTACTCACTTGAGTACACAGTGTAATTGGAATTTCTGAACTGATACTGAAATTTACGGAGTGAAGAGTCCGTTACAGATGTTATAAATCAAACCTCTTCCCAGAGGGTGATGATGATCTTAAGTGCGGTCACTTTACTAAGGGGTACCCCAAATGGATAGCGGAGGGACAAGGTGAATAGGGGACAAGGTAACCAGAAACTCCGGACTCCCCGCTTGTCACCTCTGTTATGAACGGCGAGAGGCGCCCGTATCCACGGGCGTCCACCGCCTGCCGAGACCGGTGGATGCGGTCACGTCTCTGGGGGGAAGGTATCACAGGCTTCGGGACCCACAAGGGGACTGTCCGCCGTGAACCCTCCCTCCTACGGAGTGTGTTACCTTGTATCCTATGCTTGATCCCGTCGACTGCTTCCACGGCTCTGATCGGTCTTCTCTGCGCCTGGTGATCGGTGCTCTGCTTATCTGGTCTTTTCCCCTCTCGGCCGCGCGGTTCAAACTTCCTCCGCAATGTTTCTTGTATCATACGTATGTTCAGTCTGGATTTGTTTTTGGAAAGCCACTGTGGTCTGTGTGGATATCTGGAAAAGTTTGGAAGTGTAGTACTGTCTCTCCTCTCTCCTCTCCAACGCATATCGACCCGTCTGGGTCTTCCTCAGGGAGTCCTTAATTGCCATCTTTGTTGAGGGCTTTTTATGCCCATGATAATTGTGTCATACAAATGGGTGTGTACATTTAGTTCTGCAAATCAGCTACGCAGACAGCTGCATTGTATTATTGAAACTAGGTGATACAAAGTGTTTCAGTTGCAGTGCATAGTAAACACTGAGCAGTATGTATAAAAAAATGAAAAAAATACATATAATAAATAAAATAAAAATATACTTGAACGGTAGAGTGACTTCATATATTGTTAGTGTATTACAACCAATACAATTGCCTGACAATTAATAGCTGATCAAGTGGAATAGATTCATCAATTTCTATTATTCTTGGAAATTCTTAATTGATCATGAAAATGTGACATTTTAAGTCTTTAATATCCTGTTGGCGCATAATATTTATAAGTTGTGGTTTTGTTAAAAAAAATGCATAAATTATGTTAAACTAAAACCCAAATTAATTAATCTATTGTAGGGTTTCAGTTATTAATATTCAATTCTTGTTACCCTGATTAACAGTTATTAATCTGTTTGCGACCTATTATTATGGTGGGTGGTCTATTGAAGATGCAAGAGAAATGGGGGGGTGGGGGGTTTTGGGGGGGAAGATGGTCATATTATTCCATCCGTTATTCTGGTGATCCTTATAGGGATATGTGGTTCGCAAGGTGTATGACTGTATTATTATTAGTTCATCACTATGGCCTCAGTTCATCACTATTGACCTCACTTCATTATCTAGATTGAGGCCTTGTGGTCTAAATGTTTTCAGGGTGTACATCCACCTTAATTCTTCTTTGTTGATTTTCTTCAGAAAATCTCCTCCTCTCCAATTTTGTGTCACTAACTTGATTCCCAGGATCCTCATGTCCATAGGGTTACTGTCATGTACTTCTTTAAAGTGATGAGAAAGATTATGGGTTTCTAAACCATTTCTTACTTTCCTGACATGTTCCGCTATTCTTGTCTTTAGAGGTCTAGTCGTTCTGCCTACGTATTGTAATTTGCAGGGGCATTCGATAAGATATATCACCCCTTTACTGTGGCATGAAATATGTTCCTGTATCTCGAAATCTTCCCCTGTTTTATTTGAAACAAAGTGGGTAATCCTTTTGGTGCTTACTTTGTGTGTTCTACAATAACTACAAGTACCGCAGTGGAAAAAGCCCTTACTAAGTCTCTGTCCCATTAACGTAGTCTGTACTGTCTCTGCCTTTTTGAGGTAACTATGTGATAATTTAGATCTTAAGTCCGGCGCTCTTTTATAGACCACTTTTGGTCTTGTTGGAAGCTTATCTGCTAGAATCTCATCTTCTAGAAGAATGTGCCAGTGTCTGTATAGAATCTTTTCTAGCTGTTTATTACCGGTATTGTATTGTGTAATAAAGGCTGTCTTGAATTCCTCACTTGATGTTTCTTTATTTTTGTAGGTCAGGAGAGTGTTTCTGTCTGACTCTCTTGCTTTTTCCAAATCTTTCTCTAAAATATCTTCTTTATAACCCTTTTCTAGAAATTGACATTTCATTACTTCTGCTTGTGTGGTAAAATCTTCTGATTTTGTACAGTTTCTCCTTATCCGATTGAACTGACTTAGTGGAATACTCTTTAGCCAGTTTGGGTGGTGTGCACTGTTGTGTAGAATATAACTGTTCACGTCCACACTCTTTTGAAATGTTTTCGTGTGTATGGCTGAGTTTTCTATAAAGACTGTTATGTCTAGAAAATTGACTGTGGATTGACTGTATTCTGTGGTAAAAACCAAATTATTGTTGTTTGAATTGATGTATTGTAGAAACTCCAGTAGTTTTTCTTCTGTACCCTGCCAGATAAAAATCACATTATCTATGTATCTTCGCCATAGGACCTGGTTTGCTCCAAAGTCATGCCCGCACCAGATGCTGTTGTCCTCCCAATGACTCATGAACAGATTGGCATAACTTGGAGCAAACCTGGTCCCTATGGCTGTACCTTTGACCTGTCTGTAGTGAGTGCCGTTAGACCAGAAATGATTGTGTTGTAAAATGAATTTTATACACTCCAAAATGAATTCCATCTGTCTTGAATCTAAGGTCTGATCCAATGAAAGAAAATGTTGTGCAGCTGCTACTCCTTGTTTTTGATTGATGATTGTGTACAGTGATGTAACATCACTTGTACAGATCCAATAGTCATCTGACCAAGTGACGTTACTCAATGTTCTGATGATATCTGTGGTGTCTTTTATATATGATTTCTGTGTTTTTACATGTGTTTGTAAATATGATTCAATATACTGGGATAGGTTGGATGTAAGAGAACCTATTCCTGATATTATCGGACGACCTGGTGGATTGAGTTTGTCTTTGTGCACTTTTGGCAAGTAGTAAAATACCGGGAGTATGGGATTATCATTACTCAAAAATTCATGTTCTTTTTTATTCAGAATACCTGTGTCTAGTCCTTCATTTAACAGTTTGTCTAGACATCTTTTGTAATTGTTGGTAGGGTCTTGTGTGAGGGTCTCATATGTGTCTTTGTCGCTTATAATTCTGAGAGATTCTGTTGTATAGTCTTTCTTGTCTAACAATACAACCCCCCCCCCCCCCTTTATCTGCAGGTTTGATCACTAATTAATTGTTGTCACTGAGATCCTTTAATGCTTTTTTCTCTGTTTTTGTCAGATTAAGTGTCCTTGGTTTTGGAAAGATTATAGGATTAAACTGAAACATTAGCCATCGGTATGGTACCACATACATTTCTACTGGATTTAACAAGACCTGTGTGTGCCACTATGTATATGGAATATATTTCAACTACTGCAAGGTAGACGGTTGATGGCACGGGGCACTGTACTTGGATATCTATAGATGCCAGCCTATATACACACACACACACACACACACACACACACACACACATATATTCTACATTTATATAATGGTAGGTGGCACCACCACCATACTGTGACGTCTTGAAAATACCCAGACCTGCATCCGTTGTAATCTGACATCTCACAAGTCAGTTTGAACACTGACCAGGCTGTCCACAGCAAGGCAACATGAATTATTGGAGTTTGAATGGGGTATGATAGTGGGTGCACGAAGGGTGGTACATTCCATTACTGAAGTTGTATGGACATTCAATATTCCTTGGTATACAGTGTCACTTGTATACTGGGAATACTTCATGAAAGGCATTACCACCCACCGTGTACAGGGCAGTGGCCAACCACAGTGTTTAATGATCGTGGCCAGTGACATCTGTCCGGAATTGTCCGTAGTAACAGACAAGCAATACTAGCTCAAATCACATCCACATTCAATGCAGGAGGTACCAAACACATATTTAGTAGGACAGTGCAGTGTTCTTTAACTTCCATGGGATATGAAATCAGAAGACCCACCATATTGCCCCTGGACACATTGCCTCACCTGGGCTTGTGATGTCACTAATTGGACTCTGGAGTAATGATATGTGGCATAGTCTGATGAGTCAAGGTTCCAGTTGTTTCAGGCTGTGCCACATCCTAGGTTTTGGATGTGGCACATACCCCATAAGACCATGGACCCAGTTGTCAAGTAGGCACCATGTAGACTTGTCGTGGTTCCATAATGGTGTGTGATCACATGGCATGGGATGGGTACGCTGGTCTGCCTGAACAAAGCATTGACCAGTAATTACTACATTGCATTGCTTGATGACTATTTGCAGCCCTTCATGGACTTCATGTGCCCCCACAATTATGGAATATAGCAACATGATAATACACTGTCATCGATCCCAAGTTGTCCAGAATTGATTTGAGGAGCAATGAATGGTGTGGTTACCACATTCACCCAACACAAACTCAATAAAGCATTTATGGGATGTGGAGGAGAGGTCCATTCATACTCATGATCCTGCACCTACAAATATCAAGGAGCTGTGGGAAGCTATCCAGATGTATGGATCAACATTACTCCAGAGGTTTCCCATTCACTTGTGGATTCGATGCCATGGCGACTTGCTACACTTTGCTGGGCCAGAGGGGTCCTACACAACACAATCCCATGACTTTTGCCACTTCAGTATAGATAGATAGATAGATAGAATACACAATATTACTTAATTTGCTTCACTTACTGTTTGTATAGAGCATAGCTATTTCTATTCCAACTTAATCAGCAAAGACAGTGCAGCTGAGAGTAAGTGTAGAGAAAAACAGTTTATGTATCTTCCTCCTCAGTGAACATTTTCTAGAAGCACTTATGGCTCTTCCCAGATAAAGGGCACATCAGCAGCTGAAATTCATTGCAAACTTGTTAAGGTGTATGTCAGGACAGACATTCAGGAAGAGCAGTGATCTGGATGGCTAAGCAATCCTTCACAGGCAGTGCACCAACCCCAAACCTGTTTCTATGAAAGTATGTTATCAGTGTACAACTTGAAAAGTTGGCAAGGAATTTCAACTGCTTTTCTCCCCTTTAGACAGATAAATCTGATCATACTATACACCTCAATGTTTGATCAACCCAGCCATCTTACAACTGATGTTATGAGAAACTGTCTAATGGCTGCTAGAGTAAGAGTGCTCTACATGCTCTGGCCTGGCAGGAAATAAGAATGAAATAGAAAACATTACACATGTGATAGATCTTCTTACCTTAATTATAGAGTAACTCTCATATATACGGTATGTATTTATTAGGCATGACCAGGTTCGGTTCTCTGAGAACCAAACCCCCCAGAACTTTGAGATCCAAGTCAGGCTCGGATCAAAAATGAGGCAAAATGTAATCATCCCACTGCTGGATCTCGCAGGTTTTGGATTGTAATTATATATAGTCCTGGTGATCTGTGACATCTTCACTCTGAACTTGGAGAGTGCACAGTAAGGATGTGGTCCTTCTGTGCTGTATTCTGTTCTGTATTCTGTGCTGTAATCAGATAGACAGGTTAGGGAAGGGAGTAATAAGAGTGCAGAGGGGTTGCAGAAGTAGAGTTGAGTTAAGATGGGGGTGCTGATTGTGTAGGTGGGCATGTTACTGTCACTGAGTTAGGGCTCCGCATAGTAGACAGTGCACTGCATATAGCATATTGTGGCTCTGTATAGTACCAGGTGTTGTTTTCTGTCTTTAAGGGGCTGTGTACTGCTGTACACTACTGCTATATCCTCTGTGTGTGATCCAAAGCAAAAAATATATTTCAATTGGCGCGTCACTCAGTGACGATTACCAGGACTGATGTACATTACTGCTATATATCTGTGTGTGATCCAAAGCAGAAAACATATTTCTATTGGTGCATAACTCAGTGACAACTAATAGTACTGACGTGCACTACTGCTATATATCTGTGTGTGATCAAGAGCAAAAAAAAAAATTCTATTGGTGCGTCACTCGGGGATAACTACCAGTACTTCCATACACTACTGCTACATAGCTCTGTGATCCAAAGCAAAAAATATATTTCTATTGGTGCGTCACTCAGTGACAACTACCAGTACTGCCGTACACTACTGATATATATCTGTGTGTGATCCAGAGCAAAAAATACCTTTTTATTGGTGCGTTACTCGGGGACGACTACCAGTACTGCCATACACTACTGCTATATATCTGTGTGTGATCCAGACCAAAAAAAATCTCTCTATTGGTGAGCCTCTCAGGGACAACTACCAGTACTGCTGTACACTACTGCTATATATCTGTGTGTAATCCAGAGTTAAAAATATATTTCTATTGATGAATCACTCAGTGATGACTAGCAGTATTGCTGTACACTACTACTATATATCTGTGTGTGATCCAGAGCAAAAAATATACCTCAATTGGTGAGCCACTCAGGGACAACTACCAGTACTGCCGTACACTACTGCTATATAGCTGTGTGTGATCCAAAACAAAAAACATATTTCTACTACTGCTCTATATCTGTGTGTGATGCAAAGCAAAAAATATATTTCTATTTGTGCATCACTCAGTGACGACTACCAGTACTACTGTGCACTACTGCTATATATCTGTGGGTGATCCAAACAAAAAACATATTTTTATTGGTGCATCACTCAGTAAAGACTACCATTACTGTTGTATACTACTGCTATATATCTGTGTGTGATCTAGAGCAAAACATATATTTCTATTGGTGCGTCACTCAGTGATGACTACCTGTACACTACTCCGATATATATCTGTGTGTGAGCTGTAGCAACAAATATATTTCTATTGGTGCGTCACTCAGTGATGATTACCAGTACTGGTATACACTACTGTTATAGATCTGTGTGTGATCTGTAGCAAAAAGTATATTTCTATTAGTGCATCACTCAGTGACAAATACCAGTACTGCCATACACTACTGCTATATATCTGTGTGTGATCCAAAGCAAAAAATCTATTTCTATTGGTGCGTCACTCAGTGACGACTACCAGTACTGCTGTGCGCTACTGCTATATATCTGTGAGTGATCCAAACAAAAAACATATTTTTATTGGTGCATCACTCAGTGATGACTACCATTACTGTCGTATACTACTGCTATATATCTGTGTGTGATCTAGAGCAACAAATATATTTCTATTGGTGCGTCACTCAGTGACGATTATCAGTACTGCTGTACACTGCTTTTATAGATGTGTGTGTGTGATCCAGAGCAAAAAATATTTTTATATTAGTGCGTCAATCAGTGAAGAATACCAGTACTGTCGTATACTACTGCTATATATCTGTGTGTGATCCAAAGCAAAAAATATATTTCTATTGGTGCATCACTCAGAGACAACTACTAGTACTGCCGTACACTACTGCTATATATCTGTGTGTGATCAAGAGCAAAAAATACATTTCTATTGGTGCGTCACTCGGGGATAACTACCAGTACTGCCATACACTAGTGCTAAATATCTCTGTGTGATCCAAAGCAAAAAATATATTTCTATTAGTGTGTTACTCGGGGACGACTACCAGTACTGCCATACACTACTGCTATATATCTGTGTGTGATCCAGAGCAAAAAATGTATCTCTATTGGTGCGTCACTCTGGGACGACTACCAGTACTGCCATACACTACTGCTATATATCTGTGTGTGATCCAGAACAAAAAAATCTCTCTATTGGTGAGCCTCTCAGGGTCAACTACCAGTACTGCTGTACACTACTGCAATATATATATGTGTGTAATCCAGAGTAAAAAATGTATTTCTATTGATGAATCACTCAGTGATGACTACCAGTATTGCTGTACACTACTACTATATATCTGTGTGTGATCCAGAGCAAAAAAGATACCTCTATTGGTGAGCCACTCAGGGACAACTACCAGTACTGCTGTACACTACTGCTATATATCTGTGTGTAATCCAGAGCAAAAAATATATTTCTATTAGTGCGTCACTCAGTGACGATTACAAGGACTGATGTACATTACTGCTATATATCTGTGTGTGATCCAAAGCAAAAAATATATTTCTATTTGTGCGTTACTAAGTTATGACTACCAGTACTGCCGTGCACTACTGCTATATATCTGTGTGTGATCAAGAGCAAAAAATATATTACTATTGGTGTGTCACTCGGGGACGACTACCAGTACTGCCGTACACTACTGCTATATATTTCTGTGTAATCCAAAGCAAAAAAATTCTATTGGTGAGCCACTCAGGGACGTTTACCAGTACTGCCGTACACTACTGCTATATATCTGTGTGTGATACAAAGCAAAAAATATATTTCTATTGGTCCGTCACTCAGTGATGAATACCAGTACTGCTGTATACTACTGCTAAATATCTGTGTTTAATCCAAAGCAAAAAAAATATTTCTATTGTGCATCACTCAGTGATGACTACCAGCACTGTCATTTACTACTACTAAATATCTGTGTGTGTGATCCAAAGCAAAAAATATATTTCTATTTGTGCATCCCTCAGTGATGATTACCAGTACTGCCGTACACTACTGCTATATATCTGTGTGTGTGATCCAAAACAAAAAACATATTTCTATTGGTGCATCACTCGGTGATGACTACAATTACTGTCGTATACTACTGCTATATATCTGTGTGTGATCTAGAGCAAAACATATATTTCTATTGGTGCATCACTCAGTGATGACTACCTGTACTACCATACACTACTCCGATATATATCTGTGTGTGAGCTGTAGCAACAAATATATTTCTATTGGTGCGTCACTCAGTGATGATTACCAGTACTGGTATACACTACTGTTATAGATCTGTGTGTGATCTGTAGCAAAAAGTATATTTCTATTAGTGCATCACTCAGTGAAGAATACCAGCATACTGCTAAATATCTCACTGTTGTATACTACTGCTATATATCTGTGTGTGATCCAAAGCAAAAAATATATTTCTATTGGTGCGTCACTCAGTGACAAATACCAGTACTGCCATACACTACTGCTATATATCTGTGTGTGATCCAAAGCAAAAAATATATTTCTATTGGTGCGTCACTCAGTGACGACTACCAGTACTGCTGTGCGCTACTGCTATATATCTGTGAGTGATCCAAACAAAAAACATATTTTTATTGGTGCATCACTCAGTGATGACTACCATTACTGTCGTATACTACTGCTATATATCTGTGTGTGATCTAGAGCAACAAATATATTTCTATTGGTGCGTCACTCAGTGACGATTATCAGTACTGCTGTACACTGCTTTTATAGATGTGTGTGATGCAGAGTAAAAAATATTTTTATATTAGTGCGTCAATCAGTGTAGAATACCAGTACTGTCGTATACTACTGCTATATATCTGTGTGTGATCCAAAGCAAAAAATATATTTCTATTGGTGCGTCACTCAGAGACAACTACTAGTACTGCCGTACACTACTGCTATATATCTGTGTGTGATCAAGAGCAAAAAATACATTTCTATTGGTGCGTCACTTGGGGATAACTACCAGTACTACCATACACCAGTGCTAAATATCTCTGTGTGATCCAAAGCAAAAAATATATTTCTATTGGTGTTACTCGGGGACGACTACCAGTACTGCCATACACTGCTGCTATATGTCTGTGTGTGATCCAGAGCAAAAAATATATCTCTATTGGTGCGTCACTCTGGGACGACTACCAGTACAGCCATACACTACTGCTATATATCTGTGTGTGATCCAGAGCAAAAAATATATCTCCATTGGTGCGTCACTCAGGGACGACTACCAGTACTGCCATACACTACTGCTATATATCTGTGTGTGATCCAGAGCAAAAAAAATCTCTCTATTAATGAGCCTCTCAGGGTCAACTACCAGTACTGCTGTACACTACTGCTATATATATGTGTGTAATCCAGAGTAAAAAATATATTTCTATTGATGAATCACTCAGTGATGACTACCAGTATTGCTGTACACTACTACTATATCTCTGTGTGTGATCCAGAGCAAAAGAGATACCTCTATTGGTGAGCCACTCAGGGACAACTACCAGTACTGCCGTACACTACTGCTATATATCTGTGTGTAATCCAGAGCAAAAAATATATTTCTATTAGTGCGTCACTCAGTGACGATTACAAGGACTGATGTACATTACTGCTATATATCTGTGTGTGATCCAAAGCAAAAAATATATTTCTATTGGTGCGTCACTAAGTTATGACTACCAGTACTGCCGTGCACTACTGCTATATATCTGTGTGTGATCAAGAGCAAAAAATATATTTCTATTGGTGTGTCACTCGGGGACGACTACCAGTACTGCCGTACACTACTGCTATATATTTGTGTGTAATCCAAAGCAAAAAAATTCTATTGATGAGCCACTCAGGGACGTTTACCAGTACTGCCGTACACTACTGCTATATATCTGTGTGTGATCCAGAGCAAAAAATATATATGTTTTGATGCATCACTCAGTGACGACTAACAGTACTGCCGTACACTAGTGCTATATATCTGTGTGTGATACAAAGCAAAAAATATATTTCTATTGGTCTGTCACTCAGTGATGAATACCAGTACTGCTGTATACTACTGCTAAATATCTGTGTTTAATCCAAAGCAAAAAAAATATTTCTATTGGTGCATCACTCAGTGATGACTACCAGCACTGCCATTTACTACTACTAAATATCTGTGTGTGTGATCCAAAGCAAAAAATATATTTCTATTTGTGCATCCCTCAGTGATGACTACCAGTACTGCCGTACACTACTGCTATATATCTGTGTGTGATCCAATAAAAAAACATATTTCTATTGGTGCATCACTCAGTGATGACTACAATTACTGTCGTATACTACTGCTATATATCTGTGTGTGATGCAAAGCAAAAAATATATTTCTATTTGTGCATCACTCAGTGACGACTACCAGTACTGCTGTGCACTACTGCTATATATCTGTGTGTGATCCAAACAAAAAACATATTTTTATTGGTGCATCACTCAGTAAAGACTACCATTACTGTCGTATACTACTGCTATATATCTGTGTGTGATACAAAGCAAAAAATATATTTCTATTGGTCCGTCACTCAGTGATGAATACCAGTACTGCTGTATACTACTGCTAAATATCTGTGTTTAATCCAAAGCAAAAAAAATATTTCTATTGGTGCATCACTCAGTGATGACTACCAGCACTGCCATTTACTACTACTAAATATCTGTGTGTGTGATCCAAAGCAAAAAATATATTTCTATTTGTGCATCCCTCAGTGATGACTACCAGTACTGCCGTACACTACTGCTATATATCTGTGTGTGATCCAATAAAAAAACATATTTCTATTGGTGCATCACTCAGTGATGACTACAATTACTGTCGTATACTACTGCTATATATCTGTGTGTGATGCAAAGCAAAAAATATATTTCTATTTGTGCATCACTCAGTGACGACTACCAGTACTGCTGTGCACTACTGCTATATATCTGTGTGTGATCCAAACAAAAAACATATTTTTATTGGTGCATCACTCAGTAAAGACTACCATTACTGTCGTATACTACTGCTATATATCTGTGTGTGATCTAGAGCAAAACATATATTTCTATTGGTGCGACACTCAGTGACGACTACCTGTACTACCATACACTACTCCGATATATATCTGTGTGTGATCTGTAGCAACAAATATATTTCTATTGGTGTGTCACTCAGTGATGATTACCAGTACTGGTATACACTACTGTTATAGATCTGTGTGTGATCTGTAGCAAAAAGTATATTTCTATTAGTGCATCACTCAGTGAAGAATACCAGTATACTGCTAAATATCTCACTGTCATATACTACTGCTATATATCTGTGTGTGATCCAAAGCAAAAAATATATTTCTATTGGTGCATCAATCAGTGATAACTACTATTACTGTCGTATACTACTGCTATATATCTGTGTGTGTGATCCAAAGCAATAAATATATTTCTATAGGTGCGTCACTCAGTGACGACTACCAGTACTGCCATACACTACTGCTATATATCTGTGTGTGATCCAAAGCAAAAAACATATTTTTATTGGTGCATCACTCAGTGAAGACTACCATTACTGTCGTTTACTACTACTAAATGTGTGTGATCCAAAGCAAAAAATATATTTCTATTTGTGCATCTCTCAGTGACGACTACCAGTACTGCTTTGCACTACTGCTATATATCTGTGTGTGATCCAAACAAAAAACATATTTTTATTGGTGCATCACTCAGTAAAGACTACCATTACTGTCGTATACTACTGCTATATATCTGTGTGTGATCTAGAGCAAAACATATATTTCTATTGGTGCGCCACTCAGTGACGACTACCTGTACTACCATACACTACTCCGATATATATCTGTGTGTGATCTGTAGCAACAAATATATTTCTATTGGTGCGTCACTCAGTGATGATTACCAGTACTGGTATACACTACTGTTATAGATCTGTGTGTGATCTGTAGCAAAAAGTATATTTCTATTAGTGCATCACTCAGTGAAGAATACCAGTATACTGCTAAATATCTCACTGTCGTATACTACTGCTATATATCTGTGTGTGATCCAAAGCAAAAAAAATATTTTTATTGGTGCGTCACTCAGTGACAAATACCAGTACTGCCGTAAACTACTGCTATATATCTGTGTGATCCAAAGCAAAAAATCTATTTCTATTGGTGCGTCACTCAGTGATTGCTACCAGTACTGCTGTGCACTACTGCTATATATCTGTCAGTGATCCAAAGCAAAAAACATTTTTATTGGTGCATCACTCAGTTACGACTACCAGTACTGCCATACACTACTGCTACATAGCTGTATGTGATCTAGAGCAAAAATTATATTTCAATTGGTGTGTTACTCAGTGATGACTACCAGTACTACTGTACACTACTGTTATAGATCTGTGTGTGATACAAAGCAAAAAATATATTTCTATTAGTGCGTCACTCAGAAATTAATACCAGTACCGCCGTACATTACTGCTATATATCTATGTGTGATCTAGAGCAAAAAATATATTTTTATTGGTGTGTCACCCAGTAACGACTACCTGTACTGCTGTACACTACTGCTATCTATCTGTGTGTGATCCAAAGCAAAAATATATTTCTATTGGTGCGTCACTCAGTGATGACTACCAGTACTGCTGTACACTACTGCTATATATCTGTGTGTGATCCAGAGCAAAAAATATATTTATTGGTGCATCACTCAGTGATGACTACCTGTACTGCCATACACTACTGCTATATATCTGTGTGTTATACAGAGCAAAATATGTATTTGTATTGGTGCATCACTGTGACGATTACCAGTACTGCCGTATTTTACTGCTATATATCTGTGTGTGATCCAAAGTAAAAAATATATTTCTATTGGTGCATCACTCAGTGACTGCTAGTACTGTGGCTGCGAGGAAAAAAAAATTTCTGAAGAGACCAACCGATCAGTCAGGAACAGGTTTTGACATCTGTTTCTGACTAAAGGAGCTGCCTACAATTACTGACATGTCTTCTGTCACTGCATATGATGCTGTCACCTATGAAAGAATGGTTGATGACTATTTCAGCTATAGCATCTGAATAGGCATGTAAGACAGTCCATTTCAATACGGCAGGAAAAAAGGCAATTTGGAGGCCCTTGCCCATGCTGGATTGTTTTACTTAAATGTTTTACTTAAATTGCCCATCCTCCATTGTGTACTCAGAAAGAGTTTTTAGCGCAGCCGGGAACCTTGTCAGCGATCAGCGTAGGTGGTTACTTTCCCAAAATGTGGAAAGGATGATGTTCATCAAAAGAAATTACAAATTCCACGAGGAAGACCTTTACCAGCAATTACCTCCAAAAAGTACAGAGGTACCTGTGATGGTGGATTCCAGTGGGGTCGAATTAATAGTCTGTGAAGATGAGGATGTACACACTGATGGGGGTGAGTGAATCGGAGGATGATGGTGACATATTGCTTCTGTAGAGCCAGTTTGTGCAGGGAGAGATCAATTGCTTCTTTTTTTGTGGGGGACCAAACAAACAAATCATTTCAGCCACAGTTGTGGCAGACCCTGTCACTGAAATGATTGGTTTGTTAAAGTGTGCATGTCCTGTTTATACAAAATTAAGGTGGGTGGGAGGGCCCAAGGACAATTCCATCTTGCACTTCTTCTTTTCTTTCCATTATGTGCTCTTTGGAGCATTTTTGGGCATAGTTTGTAAAACTGCCATCCTTTCTGCCACTGCAGTGCCACTCCTAGATGTCTACAGCCAGACAAAAAGGAAAAGCTCTATTTGTACCTTGAAAAAAATGTATCAACAATGTTGCATTTAAATAGCAAGTATAAGGCGCCCATAACTTTATTGTGATTACATAAACCTTTTCTTAAGCTAGCTTATCACTAAAATAAAATGACACAACACACTGAAATAAAGACACGGACACGGTAGCTGGAGTTAAAGGTCAGACGATTTTTATTGATCGCTGACCAACTCTTTAAACTATAATTGTGATCGAATTGGAATTAATTTAGATTGTAGAGTTAACTTTAGATTGGAGGATGGCAAAAAGAAAGTCGCTACCAGACACCAGCTCCAGTCACCTAGATGAAAACCAACAAACCAAGGAGGGGAGTACCCAAACCCCGCCTCCTTCCTGCATAACCCGCATTGTGCTGGCCTCACCACTCTTTTCTCTGGCAAACGTTCGGTTCCCGCAGGGGAACGTCTAAATGTCCAACTGCAAGAGAAGGACACACCTGCCGTCCTTCTAAAGAGGGTGCCCCACAATGACCACTTATGCCTGTTTGACCGCTGGTTGGTAGCGACTTCCCGCCAATCTGGCTTTCAATAGCCAACTGAAGGAAACAAACAAATCAAATGAAATCCGGGAGGGCGGGCGGGCATACAATGAATGGCAAGAGGAAGTCTGAGGCACATGACCCTGCCCTATATACTATCCTAAGACCAACCCATTAAGATTGATGGATAACCCTCTAATCCAATAGGAAAAACAACCGGAAAAACTGATCTGCCTAGCAACTGCTTAGTCATCAAACAACCAATCACCAAAAGTTGGGCTGTTATATGGCCTCAGGCTTATGCAGCCTTCAGCTAATCTTCTCAACAGAGATAATTCCAACACTCCACAAAGATCAAAAGAACTATATTCAGGCATACAGATAAAACCCAATTGGTTAATGGACTTACTTCTGATAAGGCTGGTAGCGACCAAGGAGTTATATTATTGTGGATACATAACTCCTGTGTTTAAAAGTCCAATGTCCACAATTGTACAATTGTATATGGTGAGCTGGCCAACTATTTTGTATGTCCCTAATGTAGATAAAAGCTGTAAAACATGCAAAAGTCTTCCCCGGCTGCTGGTGCCATACCTTTTTATGGCAGCCTTTTCTGGGGGACTAAAGTGCACACCTTCCACACAATATATGCCAAAACCTCCTCCTCCCCGGCTGCTTGGTGCTATTAACCTTACGTGGCAGTATTTTCCGGGAGGCTGGGGTTGAATGATCCAAGCGTGGAATGGTCTCCAAGTGCAAAAACCAACTGCAGTCTGATCAGGTGATGTGAATCACTAGGATAAAACTTTAAGCATTTCTCCACCTCCTTACAGTCTCAGCGGCTTCTTCAGAAGTGATTTCATGTCTGTCTCAGATGTTATTTAAACACCACAGCTTGTTAACCGCGCAGGCGCACTCCTTGTGTCTCACGCCTCATTATCAATGTGGAGCGTATTCGTCCCGGCTTTAATTGCTGCATCTGTTTGATTAACCTCTCAAACCTCCTTATCAGCATATACCGCGTTCATTGCTACTTTAATTATCACACCTGTTGAATTAAGATGCCTCTTTTTTGTTTTCCCATAGACATATCTCATTTCTTTGTTACATTAGCAACCACAATCATTAATTCTCAGATGATTAGTATTTATATAAATATCTCACCATTTTTATCTAGACATGAAAATAAAAAGTTTATAAATAAAATATATTTTTTCTCATAAACGTACACACATCCTTATTTGTTCTAAAAGATTCTGTGTGCATTCACATTAGCTTAATGTACACTCATATATATATATATATAGCTTTGATCACTAAAATTTATATACCATATGTCACCGCTGAATATAAAAATAAGAATAAGAACCATTAATAGAATTGTTACTCCATCTTAACCTATTAATAAAATATACAAATAAAGAATAAAAATAAATAAATAAGATTATATAGATGCTACTACATTCTAAAACCTCTATCTATATGGCAACACACAATGCTACAATCTTCCACCTTAAAGTGTAGGAAGATGTTTATAGACCTATAGAAAGCTTATAAGCAGAAATGCAAACCTATTCCTCTATACACAGAAGGAAGAGACATCGTGCAAAGGCCTATTTGATGTTAAAAATCTACTAAGACATATACACGGAAAAGAGTTGTATCTGTTCTTGCCCCAAACTCATTTCACACAGAGACTTATCATAGGGATTATTTACTATGTATTTGTTTAGTATCCCATGTTTCTCTAACGTCCTAGTGGATGCTGGGAACTCCGTAAGGACCATGGGGGAATAGACGGGCTCCGCAGGAGACTGGGCACTCTAAAAGAAAGATTAGGTACTATCTGGTGTGCACTGGCTCCTCCCTCTATGCCCCTCCTCCAGACCTCGGTTAGAATCTGTGCCCGGCCAGAGCTGGGTGCAGTTAGTGGGCTCTCCTGAGCTTGCTTGAAAAGAAAGTATTTGTTAGGTTTTTTATTTTCAGTGAGATCTGCTGGCAACAGACTCACTGCTACGTGGGACTGAGGGGAGAGAAGCAAACCTACCTGCTTGCAGCTAGCTTGTGCTTCTTAGGCTATTGGATACCATTAGCTCCAGAGGGTTCGAACACAGGGCCTGACCTCGATCGTCCGTTCCCGGAGCCGCGCCGCCGTCCCCCTTGCAGAGCCAGAAGACAGAAGAGAAGCGATGAAATCGGCGGCAGAAGACTCCTGTCTTCATTAAGGTAGCGCACAGCACAGCAGCGGTGCGCCATTGCTCCCACAGCACACCACACACTCCGGTCACTGTAGGGTGCAGGGCGCTGGGGGGGGGCGCCCTGGGCAGCAATTATAATACCTTTTGGCACTTAAAATACACATAATACAGTCTGAAAACTGTATATGTGTAGAAACCCCCGCCATTAAGTTACATAAAACGCGGGACAGAAGCCCGCCGCTGAGGGGGCGGGGCCTTCTTCCACAGCACACCAGCGCCATTTTCCCTTCACAGCTCCACTGGAAGCAGCTCCCCAGGCTCTCCCCTGCAGTATCCTGGTACAAGAAGGGTAAAAAAGAGAGGGGGGGGGGCACATAAATTTAGGCGCAAATAAGATATTTAAGCAGCTATTGGGTAAATCACTTTTTATAGTGTAAATCCCTGTGTTATATAGCGCTGTGGTGTGTGCTGGCATACTCTCTCTCTGTCTCCCCAAAGGACTTTGTGGGGTCCTGTCCTCAGTCTGAGCATTCCCTGTGTGTGTGCGGTGTGTCGGTACGGCTGTGTCGACATGTTTGATGAGGAGGGTTACGTGGAGGCGGAGCAGGGGCAGATAAGTGTGGTGTCGCCCCCGACGGGGCCGACACCTGATCGGATGGATATGTGGAAGGTCTTAACCGACAGTGTCAACTCCTTACATAAAAGGTTCGATGACGCAGCAGCCTTGGGACAGCCGGGGTCTCAGCCCGCGCTTGCCCAGGCGACTCAGAAGCCGTCAGGGGCTCATAAACACCCGCTAGCTCAGATGGTAGACACAGATGTCGACACGGAGTCTGACTCCAGTGTAGATGAGGATGAGACAAATGTACAGTCTACAAAAGCCATCCGATGCATGATTACTGCAATGAAAGATGTATTGCACATTTCTGACATTAACCCGGTTACCACCAAGAGGGGTATTATGTTTGGGGAGAAAAAGCAGCCAGTGACTTTTCCCCCATCTGATGAATTAAATGAATTGTGTGAAGAAGCGTGGAGTTCTCCTGATAAGAAACTAGTGATTTCTAAGAGGTTACTGATGGCGTACCCTTTCCCGCCAACGGATAGGTTACGTTGGGAAACATCCCCTAGGGTGGACAAGGCGCTAACATGCTTATCTAAAAGGGTGGCACTGCCGTCTCAGGATACGGCCGCCCTAAAGGAGCCTGCGGATAGAAAGCAGGAAGCTATCCTGAAGTCTGTGTATACACACTCTGGTACTCTACTGAGACCTGCTATTGCTTCAGCCTGGATGTGTAGTGCTGCAGCAGCATGGACTAATTCCCTGTCAGACAACATTGGTTCCCTCGACAGGGATACTGTTTTGCTAACCCTCGAACATATAAAAGACGTCGTCTTATATATGCGGGATGCCCAGAGGGACATTTGCCTGCTGGCATCTAGAATTAATGCAATGTCCATTTCTGCCAGGAGAGTATTATGGACTCGGCAGTGGACAGGTGATGCTGATTCTAAAAAACACATGGAGGTTTTGCCTTATAAGGGTGAGGAATTGTTTGGGGACGGTCTCTCGGACCTCATATCCACAGCAACTGCTGGGAAGTCGACTTTTTTACCTCAGGTTCCCTCACAGCCTAAGAAAGCACCGTATTATCAAGTGCAGTCCTTTCGGCCTCAGAAAGGCAAGCAGGTCAGAGGAGCATCCTTTCTGGCCAGAGGCAAGGGTAGAGGAAAGAAGCTGCACCAGGCAGCCAGTTCCCAGGAACAAAAATCCTCCCCTGCTTCCACTAAGTCCACCGCATGACGTTGGGGCTCCACAGGCAGAGCCAGGTGCGGTGGGGGCGCGTCTCCGAAACTTCAGCAACCAGTGGGTTCGCTCACAGGTGGATCTCTGGGCTGTACAAATTGTATCTCAGGGATATAAACTGGAGTTCGAGGCGACTCCCCCTCGCCGTTACCTCAAATCAGCCTTGCCAGCTGCTCCCAGGGAAAGGGAGGTAGTACTGGCGGCAATTCACAAGCTGTACCTCCAGCAGGTGATAATCAAGGTCCCCCTCCTTCAACAGGGAAGGGGTTACTATTCCACAATGTTTGTGGTACCGAAACCGGACGGTTCGGTGAGACCCATTCTGAATTTAAAATCCTTGAACACTTATATAAGGAAGTTCAAGTTCAAAATGGAATCGCTCAGGGCGGTTATTGCAAGCCTGGAAGAGGGGGATTTTATGGTGTCGCTGGACATCAAGGATGCTTATTTGCATGTCCCCATTTACCCACCTCACCAGGAATACCTCAGGTTTGTGGTACAGGACTGTCATTACCAATTCCAGACGTTACCGTTTGGTCTCTCTACGGCACCGAGAATATTTACCAAGGTAATGGCCGAAATGATGATACTCCTTCGGAAGAAGGGAGTTATAATTATCCTGTACTTGGACGATCTCCTCATAAAGGCGAGGTCCAGAGAGCAGTTGTTGGTCAGCGTAGCACTCTCTCAGGAAGTGTTGCAACAACACGGCTGGATTCTGAATATCCAAAAGTCGCAGCTGATTCCTGCGACGCGTCTGCTTTTCCTGGGCATGATTCTGGACACAGAACAGAAGAAGGTGTTTCTCCCGGTGGAGAAGGCCCAGGAATTGTCATCTCTGGTCAGGGACCTCCTGAAACCAAAACAGGTGTCGGTGCATCACTGCACGCGAGTCCTGGGAAAGATGGTGGCTTCTTACGAAGCAATTCCCTTCGGCAGGTTCCATGCAAGGATCTTTCAGTAGGATCTGTTGGACAAATGGTCCGGATCGCATCTTCAGATGCATCGGTTGATCACCCTGTCCCCAAGGGCCAGGGTGTCTCTGCTGTGGTGGCTGCAGAGTGCTCATCTTCTCGAGGGCCGCAGGTTCGGCATACAGGACTGCGTCCTGGTGACCACGGATGCAAGCCTCTGAGGATGGGGGGCAGTCACTCAGGGAAGAAACTTCCAAGGACAGTGGTCAAGTCTGGAGACTTCACTACACATAAATATACTGGAACTAAGGGCCATTTACAATGCCCTGAGTCAAGCAGAGCCCCTGCTTCAAAACCACCCAGTACTGATTCAGTCAGACAACATCACAGAGGTCGCCCATGTAAACCGCCAGGGCGGCACGAGAAGCAGGATGGCAATGGCAGAAGCCACAAGGATTCTTCGATGGGCGGAGAATCACGTGCCAGCACTGTCAGCAGTGTTCATTCCGGGAGTGGACAACTGGGAAGCAGACTTCCTCAGCAGGCACGACCTCCACCCGGGAGAGTGGGAACTTCATCAAGAAGTCTTCACACAGATTGTAAATCGCTGGGAACTGCCACGGGTGGACATGATGGCGTCCCGCCTCAACAAAAAGTGATTCCTACACTGATAAAAGCTAGGAAGGATGTGACAGCAAAGCATTATCACCGCATATGGCGGAAATATGTCGCTTGGTGTGAGGCCAGGAAGGCCCCAACAGAGGAATTCCAGCTGGGTCGATTTCTGCACTTCCTACAGTCAGGGGTGACTATGGGCCTAAAATTGGGGTCCATAAAGGTCCAGATTTCGGCCCTATCTATTTTCTTTCAAAAAGAACTGGCTTCACTGCCTGAAGTTCAAACATTTGTAAAGGGAGTGCTGCATATTCAGCCCCCTTTTGTGCCTCCAGTGGCACCTTGGGATCTTAACGTTGTGTTGGATTTCCTGAAATCACACTGGTTTGAGCCACTTAGGACCATGGAGCTAAAGTATCTCACGTGGAAAGTGGTCATGCTGTTGGCCTTAGCTTCAGCTAGGCGTGTGTCAGAATTGGCGGCTTTGTCGTGTAAAAGCCCGTATCTGTTCTTCCATATGGACAGGGCAGAATTGAGGACTCGTCCCCAATTTCTCCTAAAGGTGGTATCAGCGTTTCATTTGAACCAACCTATTGTGGTGCCTGCGGCTACTCGGGACTTGGAGGATTCCAAGTTGCTGGACGTAGTCTGGGCTTTGAAAATTTATGCTTTCAGGACGGCTGGAGTCGGGAAAACTGACTCGCTATTTATCCTGCATGCACCCAACAAGCTGGGTGCTCCTGCTTCAAAGCAAACTTTTGCCCGCTGGATCTGTTGCACGATTCAGCTGGCACATTCTGCGGCTGGACTGCCGCATCCTATATCAGTAAAAGCCCATTCCACTAGGAAGGTGGGCTCTTCTTGGGCGGCTGCCCGAGGGGTCTTGGCTTTACAGCTTTGCCGAGCTGCTACTTGGTCGGGTTCAAACACATTTGCTAAATTCAACAAGTTTGATACCCTGGCTGAGGAGGACCTTGAGTTTGCTCATTCGGTGCTGCAGAGTCATCCGCACTCTCCCGCCCGTTTGGGAGCTTTGGTATAATCCCCATGGTCCTTACGGAGTTCCCAGCATCCACTAGGACGTCAGAGAAAATAAGAATTTACTCACCGGTAATTCTATTTCTCGTAGTCCGTAGTGGATGCTGGGCGCCCGTCCCAAGTGCGGACTCTCTGCAATACATGTATATAGTTATTGCTTCACTAAAGGGTTATTGTTATGAGACATCCGTAAAAGGAGGCTCAGTTGTTGTTCATACTGTTAACTGGGTATGGTTATCACAAGTTGTACAGTGTGATTGGTGTGGCTGGTATGAGTCTTACCCTGGATTCCAAATCCTTTCCTTGTTGTGTCAGCTCTTCCGGGCACAGTTTCCCTAACTGAGGTCTGAAGGAGGGGCATAGAGGGAGGAGCCAGTGCACACCAGATAGTACCTAATCTTTCTTTTAGAGTGCCCAGTCTCCTGCGGAGCCCGTCTATTCCCCCATGGTCCTTACGGAGTTCCCAGCATCCACTACGGACTACGAGAAATAGAATTACCGGTGAGTAAATTCTTATTTTTTTCCCACTCCAGAAAAGACTCTCTGTTGGTATTTCACACGGATAGACTGAACTCATACATAAAAATAAATAAATATAAAAAAAGAGAAAGCAATACACAATGTGGACTGGAGAATGATTAATGAACTTCAAATATTATTCATCTCAATAACATCGTTCAGTCCATTGGGGGATAATGAATTCATTCTGTAAATCCAGAAGGCCTCCCTTCTGCATAACCTTCCATAACGATCCCCCCTCTAGAAGTCACTTTAATTTGTTCAATGGCTACAGCAAATAATCCATCAACATCTTTCTTTTGACACATGGCAATGTGATTTGAGAGGGGATGTAATTTATTTCCACTTAAGATGTTCCTCTTGTGTTCCATGAATCTAATATGGAAAGTACGTATAGTGCGACCTATATACTGTTTTCCACATTTACATCTCCGCATGTAAATCACATAAGAAGATTGGCAATTAAGGAATTCTTTTATCTGGATCCTTTCTCCTGATACCGATTAACTAAATTCCGTTACTTTCCTAGATGTATTTACACAAACCAGACATTTTGTATTCCCACATCTATGGTATCCTGGTGGTCTGCTTGGTAACCAATTTACATTCATGTCACCTATAGATTATTTTTTTCTTTTAAAGTGGCTATGAACCAATTTAGATTTTAAATTGTCAGACCTCCTAAAAATCACTCCCCCTTGCGGTTGAATTTCTGTTTTCAAAACTTCATCTTGAAATAACATGAAGGTATTATATTTTACTATGTTCTTAATTTCTTTAGCAAACCCATTGTATTGTGTGACAAAATTAATCGACCGATTATCTCTTTTTTTATTTTTATTTTTTTATTCCATTTTCAACAAAGATGATCTTTCTATTACACTTACTTCATTATATGTTTTTTTTTAACAACTGTCTCAGGATATCCCTGTTATAAAAATGTGTTCATAAGCTCCTTGGCTTGTTGTTGATACGTGGCTTCTAGGGTACAATTTCGTTTCATCCGAATCAATTGCCCCTTGGGTATATTATTTTTCCACGAATTTAAATGTGAACTGTTATAATTAAGATATTTATTACTATCCACTGATTTCCTATATGTTTCCGTAATAATTTGATCATCTTTCACCGAGAGGGTGATATCCAGAAAATTAATTTGTGAAGAACTAAAAGTGGCAGTGAATTTCAAACCATATGTATTGGTATTAAGACTAGGGATGTGCACCTGAAATTTTTCGTGTTTTGTGTTTTGATTTTGGGTTCGGTTCCGTGGCCGTGTTTTGGGTTCGAACGCGTTTTGGCAAAACCTCACCGAATTTTTTTTGTCGGATTCGGGTGTGTTTTGGATTCGGGTGTTTTTTTACAAAAAACCCTAAAAAACAGCTTAAATCATAGAATTTGGGGGTCATTTTGATCCCATAGTATTATTAACCTCAATAACCATAATTTCCACTCATTTTCAGTCTATTCTGAAAACCTCACACCTCACAATATTATTTTTAGTCCTAAAATTTGCACCGAGGTCGCTGGATAGCTAAGCGACACAAGTGGCCGACACAAACACCTGGCCCATCTAGGAGTGGCACTGCAGTGTCAGGCAGGATGGCCCTTCCAAAAAATACTCCCCAAACAGCACATGACGCAAAGAAGAAAAAAAGAGGCGCAATGAGGTAGCTGTGTGAGTAAGATAAGCGACCCAAGTGGCCGACACAAACACCTGGCCCATCTAGGAGTGGCACTGCAGTGTCCGGCAGGATGGCCCTTCTAAAAAATACTCCCCAAACAGCACATGACGCAAAGAAAAATGAAAGAAAAAAGAGGTGCAAGATGGAATTGTCCTTGGGCCCTCCCACCCACCCTTATGTTGTATAAACAGGACATGCACACTTTAACCAACCCATCATTTCAGCGACAGGGTCTGCCACACGACTGTGACTGAAATGACTGGTTGGTTTGGGCCCCCACCAAAAAAGAAGCAATCAATCTCTCCTTGCACAAACTGGCTCTACAGAGGCAAGATGTCCACCTCATCATCATCGTCCGATTCATCACCCCTTTCACTGTGTACATCCCCCTCCTCACAGATTATTAATTCGTCCCCACTGGAATCCACCATCTCAGATCCTCGTGTACTTTCTGGAGGCAATTGCTGCTGGTGAATGTCTCCATGGAGTAATTGATTATAATTCATTTTAATGAACATCATCTTCTCCACATTTTCTGGAAGTAACCTCGTACGCCGTTTGCTGACAAGGTGAGCGGCGGCACTAAACACTCTTTCGGAGTACACACTGGAGGGAGGGCAACTTAGGTAGAATAAAGCCAGTTTGTGCAAGGGCCTCCAAATTGCCTCTTTTCCCTGCCAGTATACGTACGGACTGTCTGACGTGCCTACTTGGATGCGGTCACTCACATAATCCTCCACCATTCTTTCAATGGTGAGAGAATCATATGCAGTGACAATAGACAACATGTCCGTAATCGTTGGCAGGTCCTTCAGTCCGGACCAGATGTCAGCATCAGCAGTCGCTCCAGACTGCCCTGCATCACCGCCAGCGGGTGGGCTCGGAATTCGCAGCCTTTTCCTCGCACCCCCAGTTGCGGGAGAATGTGAAGGAGGAAATGTTGACAGGTCGCGTTCCGCTTGACTTGACAATTTTCTTACCAGCAGTTCTTTGAACCCCTGCAGACTTGTGTCTGCCGGAAAGAGAGATCCAATGTAGGTTTTAAATCTAGGATCGAGCACGGTGGCCAAAATGTAGTGCTCTGATTTCAACAGATTGACCACACGTGAATCCTGGTTAAGAGAATGAAGGGCTCCATCCACAAGTCCCACATGCCTAGCGGAATCGCTCTGTTTTAGCTCCTCCTTCAATGCCTGCAGCTTCTAATGCAAAAGCCTGATGAGGGGAATGACCTGACTCAGGCTGGCAGTGCCTGAACTGACTTCACGTGTGGCAAGTTCAAAGGGCAGCAGAACCTTGCACAACGTTGAAATCATTCTCCACTGCGCTTGAGACAGGTGCATTCCACCTCCTTTGCCTATATCGTGGCCAGATGTATAGGCTTGAATGGCCTTTTGCTGCTCCTCCATCCTCTGAAGCATATAGAGGGTTGAATTCCACCTCGTTACCACCTCTTGCTTCAGATGATGGCAGGGCAGGTTCAGGTTTTTTTGGTGGTGCTCCAGTCTTCTGTACGCGGTGCCTGCACGCCGAAAGTGGCCCGCAATTCTTCTGGCCACCGACAGCATCTCTTGCACGCCCCTGTCGTTTTTTAAATAATTCTGCACCACCAAATTCAAGGTATGTGCAAAACATGGGACGTGCTGGAATTTGCCCAGATGTAATGCGCGCACAATATTGCTGGCGTTGTCCGATGTCACAAATCCCCAGGAGAGTCCAATTGGGGTAAGCCATTCTGCGATGATCTTCCTCAGTTGCCGTAAGAGGTTTTCAGCTGTGTGCGTATTCTGGAAAGCGGTGATACAAAGCGTAGCCTGCCTAGGAACGAGTTGGCATTTGCGAGATCCTGCTACTGGTGCCGCCGCTGCTGTTCTTGCAGCGGGAGGCAATACATCTACCCAGTGGGCTGTCAGTCATGTAGTCCTGAGTCTGCCCTGCTCCACTTGTCCACATGTCCGTGGTTAAGTGGACATTGGGTACAACTGCATTTTTTAGGACACTGGTGAGTCTTTTTCTGACGTCCGTGTACATTCTCGGTATCGCCTGCCTAGAGAAGTGGAACCTAGATGGTATTTGGTAACGGGGGCACACTGCCTCAATAAATTGTCTAGTTCCCTGTGAACTAACGGCGGATACCGGATGCACGTCTAACACCAACATAGTTGTCAAGGCCTCAGTTATCCGCTTTGCAGCAGGATGACTGCTGTGATATTTCATCTTCCTCGCAAAGGACTGTTGGACAGTCAATTGCTTACTGGAAGTAGTACAAGTGGTCTTCCGACTTCCCCCTGGGATGACGATCGACTCCCAGCAGCAACAACAGCAGCGCCAGCAGCAGTAGGCATTACACTCAAGGATGCATCGGAGGAATCCCAGGCAGGAGAGGACTCGTCAGACTTGCCAGTGACATGGCCTGCAGGACTATTGGCTTTCCTGGGTAAGGAGGAAATTGACACTGAGGGAGTTGGTGGTGTGGTTTGCGCGAGCTTGGTTACAAGAGGAAGGGATTTACTGGTCAGTGGACTGCTTCCGCTGTCGCCCAAAGTTTTTGAACTTGTCACTGACTTATTATGAATGCGCTGCAGGTGACGTATAAGGGAGGATGTTCCGAGGTGGTTAACGTCCTTACCCCTACTTATTACAGCTTGACAAAGGCAACACACGGCTTGACACCTGTTGTCCGCATTTCTGTTGAAATACTTCCACACTGAAGAGCTGATTTTTTTGGTATTTTCACCAGGCATGTCAATTGCCATATTCCTCCCACGGACAACAGGTGTCTCCCCGGGTGCCTGACTTAAACAACCCACCTCACCATCAGAATCCTTCTTGTCAATTTCCTCCCCAGCCCAAGCAACACCCATATCCTCATCCTGGTGTACTTCAACACTGACATCTTCAATTTCACTATCAGGAACTGGACTGCGGGTGCTCCTTTCAACACTTGCAGGGGGCATGCAAATGGTGGAAGGCGCAAGCTCTTCCCGTCCAGTGTTGGGAAGGTCAGGCATCGCAACCGACACAATTGGACTCTCCTTTGGGATTTGGGATTTCGAAGAACGCACAGTTCTTTGCTGTGCTTTTGCCGCAAGTCTTTTCTTTTTTTCTAGCGAGAGGATGAGTGCTTCCATCCTCATGTGAAGCTGAACCACTAGCCATGAACATAGGCCAGGGCCTCAGCCGTTCCTTGCCACTCCGTGTCGTAAATGGCATATTGGCAAGTTTACGCTTCTCCTCAGACGCTTTTAATTTTGATTTTTGGGTCATTTTTTTACTGATCTTTTGTGTTTTGGATTTTACATGCTCTGTACTATGACATTGGGCATCGGCCTTGGCAGACGACGTTGATGGCATTTCATCGTCTCGGCCATGACTAGTGGCAGCAGCTTCAGCACGAGGTGGAAGTGGATCTTGATCTTTCCCTATTTTTTTAACCTCCACATTTTTGTTCTCCATATTTTGCGCACAACTAAAAGCCACCACAGGTATACAATGTAGATGGATGGATAGTATAGTATTACTTATACTTATGGACGACGAGTGACGACACAGAGGTAGGTACAGCCGTGGCCTACCGTACTGCTGCTTAGTGCTTATATATATGATATACTGTATAACGGACCTGGTGGACACTGTTAGCAGACTGCTAAACAAACTAGTATGAAGAAAGAAAGAAAAAACACCACAGGTATACAATGTAGATGGATGGATAGTATAGTATTACTTATACTTATGGACGACGAGTGCACTGACGACACAGAGGTAGGTACAGCCGTGGCCTACCGTACTGCTGTTTAGTGCTTAATTATATATATAATATACTGTATAACGGACCTGGTGGACACTGTCAGCAGACTGCTAAACAAACTAGCATGAAGAAAGAAAAAAAAAACACCACAGTGTTTTTCAGGCAGACAAACGTATACTGGACTGGTGGTCACTGTCAGCAAAACTGTGCACTGTACTCCTGCTATAACTGCTCCCCAGTCCCCACAATTAGGCAGTGTGAGCAGTGCACTCAGCACAGATATATCATGCAGCAGTGCAGCACACTGAGTGAGCACAGATATGGTGGAGCGTTTTTTTTCAGGCAGAGAAACAACGGATTAAACTCAAAACCCTGCACTGTACTCCCTAACAGCTGCTCCCCGTCCCCAATCCTCCCCACAATTAAAACGAAGTCACTCAGTTTTGTTTTTTTTCTAATACAACGGAGAGGACGCCAGCCACGTCCTCTCCCTATCAATCTCAATGCACGTGTGAAAAATGGCGGAGACGCGCGGCTCCTTATATAGAATCCGAGTCTCGCGAGAATCCGACAGCGGGATGATGACGTTCGGGCGCGCTCGGGTTAACCGAGCAAGGCGGGAGGATCTGAGTCGCTCGGACCCGTGTAAAAAAAAGGTGAAGTTCGGATTCCGAGGAACCGAACCCGCTCATCACTAATTAAGACTAAGAATAAACAAATTAAGTGATTCAAGGTCCCCATCCCAAATGATAAATAAATCATCAATAAATCTAGCGAAGAGGACCAGGTTCGCCCCGTAGCACGCATTCCACACATGTTCATCCTCAAAGGCGCCCATGTATAGATTTGCATAGCACGAGGCGAACCAGGTCCCCATCGCAGTCCCCCGTGTCTGTAAATAAAAACGTGCATCAAACGTGAAACAATAAACTTAATAGATTGAATAATGAACCTGTGTAAAGGGTCCGATACATCACTTTTCATCAAGAGATGGTACTCTATTACTTTAACTCCTAGATCATGAGGTATATTGGAGTAAAGTGATTCAACATCAAGAGTCAGTAGATAATAATTTTGCTTCCACTTGATTGTGTTGATCTTATTAAGAAACTTTTTGTATCCCTAATTTCAGACCCTCTAAGTTCTGTAAATAAAAATCAACAAAAGAAGACAAATTATTAGTGAGGGAACCTACACCAGAAATTATGGGATGCCTAGGTGGTTGAAAAAGTGTTTTGTGAATTGTAGGTAAATAATAAAATGTGGGAGTGACTGGATATTTATTAAATAAAAAAGAAAAAGTTTCTCTGGATATCACCCCCTCAGCAAGGGCTGAATCTAGCATTTTTTTTTTACTTCTTTTGATATTGGGTGGTGGGGTTGTAATCCATGGACTCAGTAATATAGTCCATGGTGTTGAGGATTACAATACCGCCACCCTTATCTGCAGGTTTTATAGTCAGGGTTTTATCATCACAAGTTCTTATTGCTTTACATTCTCCCTTGCTTAGATTATCTCTCATTGATTTTTTTATCCGCCCTTTCACACATTTCATGAAATTGATGTAGTGTGCTTTTATAAAAACAATCTATATAGGGTCCCTTGTATTGTAAGGGATAAAACTCTGATTTATTTTTGAACATACCTTCTCATTTTATGTCATAAATTTTCACAGACTGAATTTGTTCACCCTGAGAGCCACCTGATTCTAATGTAAGTTCCTCCAAATTTCTCAAAGCCTCTACCTACTCACTATCTAAAATTATTGGCACACCCAACTCTTTTTGTGATTTAATGGCCTTTAATGCAAAATATCTCTTCCTACTTAAATTTCTCACATACCTATTTAGGTCTATAAATAAAATGAACATTTTTGGTTTATTGACTGGGGCAAAGGTAATGCCTCTCTCCAATAATTTAGTCTCATTTGACGTCAGTCTTTTTGAAGATAGATTATAGATGCATGTATTCTCTTTTATCTCACACATAGACTCTTTCTGTTGTTGATATTTCTGTCTCCGTCTTCCTCCTCTACTACCTCTTTGTTCTCTTGATCTTTTTTGGGGGAGTTTTCGATCGTCTTTCAACACACCCCTCAGGTGTTGACGCCTTCCTAAAAAATGAGAATTCTGATGTGTTTTAATTCTTACACATATCTGTTTAAAGGTTATAATAAACTGTTTTAATAAATTAAACCTTTTTTTATTAATTGATTTATGCTATCTCTGTGCGCTGCAACTTTGCTGTTTTTTTTTAGATTTTTTTTTTTTAGATTTTTCTAATACAGGGTTGAGTGACCCCTGCATTTTGTTAGCTGCACAGAAATCGCAATTGATTAGCGCTGGGTCAAACTTTTTTGTTTATTCAGCCACTCCTAGATGCTTGTGCCGCCCCCTTCTGTTGTTTAATTTAGTCATCCAGCTACCTCGGTGCAACCTTTTGGCCTAAAATCAATATCGTGAGCTGTGAGGTGTTCAGAATAGTCTGGAAATGAGTAGAAATTAATGTTATTGAGAATAATTATACTGTAATATAAATACAAAAGCACCCAAATTATTTTAGCTGTTTTGATTATTATCTGTTGAAAAATCCAGATCCAAAACAAAAAATAAAACGCGCAAGGGGGATTTTGGCAAAACCAATCCAGATCCAAAACCAAAACAAAATAGTCCAGTGCACACCCCTAATATTTAGTATAGTGTAGATAGTATGTATGTATGTATGTGTGTATATATATATATATATACACACACACACACACACTAGCTGGAGTACGCGGCGTTGCCTGGGATTTTAAGAATGTCTGTTTACAAAAATAAATGTAAATATTAAACACACAGTATAAATAACATTGTAGATAGCTGAATACCCGTGCTTTGCTACGGGATGAGAATGGTAAATTAGAATGATAGTTGATTGCTACTTTATGTAGGTTGGAGATCTCATATATAGTCATATCTTGCTTCCCTGATGATTTTTGTGTAGTGGCTGGACTCCGTTTTGTTCCCCCAAGGGACCCTGCTCTTCCCACTATACAACTCTTAGTCTGTGGCTTCCTGCTGCCTCCATTCACCTCCTCACATCATGTCAATGCCCCTATGAAATTATAATTTTTTTTACAGTTTCTTATATAGCGCAGCACATTATGTATCTCCTGATATACTCTGTGCTGCTGGGGGACCGTGCTACTTTCACTATATAACTCTCAGTGTGTGGGTTTGTGCTACTTGCATTCCCCTGCTCACATCATGTCACTGGCCCTGTCACATGCAGCCCTGTCATCACTGACATTTCATGCATGTCCTGATATAGTGTGTGCTTCTGTCCCACCCCTAGGGGTGCTAGTGGTGTGTTACCCCCACAGTGTTTGTTCCCAGAGTGTAAGTCATTTGTGTAGCAAGTTTGGTGTAAATTGCTCCAGGCATTCCAGAGTTAAGCTGTCTGCTAAAAAACTCTGTGCTGCTACCTCACCCCTAGGGGTGCTAAAGGTGTCTTACCCCCACAGTCTTTGTTCCCAGCTTGTAAGTCATGTGTACCAAGTTTGTTGTAATTTGATCCAGGCATTCGGGAGTTACTGCCTCCCAATATACTCTGTGCTGCTGTCCCACCCCTAGGGGTGTCTAACCCCCACAGAGTTTGTTCCCAGATTGTAAGTCAGATGTGCACCAAGTTTGGTGTAAATTGCTCCAGGCCTTCCACAGTTAGGCTGTCTGCTGACATACTCTGTGCTGCTGTCTCACCCCTAGAGGTGCTAGGGGTGTCTGACCCCCATAGTGTTTGTTTCCACAGTGAAAGTCATATGTGTACCAAGTTTGTTGTAAATTGCTGCAGGTCCAGAGTTATGCTGTCTGCTGAAATACTCAGTGCTGCTGCCTCACCCCTAGGGGTGCTCAGAGTGTCTTCCCCCCACAGTGTTTGTTTCCAGATTTTAAGACATATGTGTACCAATTTTTTAGTACATTGGGGGTCATTCCGAGTTGATCGTAGTAGTGAAAAATTTAGTACAGCTACGATCGTAAACTCAGGCATGCGGGGGGACGCCCAGCACAGGGCTACTCCGCCCTGCATGTCAGTGCCGGCTCCCCCGCACAAATACAAAAGCATCGCACAGAGGCGATGCCTTTGTATCCGTGGAGTAACTCCCGGCCAACGCAGATCCTGCGGCTGGCCAGGAGTTGTGTCTCGCTGCCGCTGGCCGCAGCGGCTGCATGATATGTCATGCAGCCGCCGCACCACGCCCCCCCAACGGTCTGGCCATGCCTGCGTTGGCTGGACCGCGCCTACTAAATGGCGGCTTAAGGCTGCCGTTCAGCCCCCTCCCGCCCAGCGACCGCCTCTGTCTCAGAGGCGATCGCTGGGCACCGACGACTGCCATGCGCCGGCGCACTGCGGCGCCGACGCACGCACAGTTCCAACCCCGATCGCTGCTGTGCGACAAACTGCAGTGAGCGATCGGGTCGGAATGACCCCCATTGCTCCGGAGTTATGCTGTCTCCTGATATACTCTGTGTTGCTGTCTCCCCCCTAGGGGTGCTAGGCATTTCTAATTGTTTTAGTTGCCTCAGCCGTGTTTTAATACGCTCGTATGTAAATTTCACGATCATCGCTTGCAAACTGTGGATTTGTATAGAAAGACAGAAGGACGGATTTTCGCTTTTCTATAGTAGATATTTATATCTATATATATCTATATATATATAGTAGAAATCACAGAACAAAGTCCCGGGAAGCCGCACTCTCTGTTGTAGAAGCAGGTGTCCGGTTAAAGTAAAGATGATAGAATCACATGTCAATCCCACACCTTCACGGTAAGGTTTAGGCAGAACCAGCACACTGCGTGATATTCAAACCGTTTTTACTCCAAATTAAACTTCATATATTAGGCAGGTAATGCAATTCAAATACTCATCATGATACAGCAGAAGTAAATCACTGGCAAGCTCCCAAACAGCTGTTTTCGGTGTGGGGAATAACCAGTTAAAATGTCATAGTGCCATGCCAAAAAGTGTCTGCGTTCTGTCTAAACCTCAACGTGAAGGTGTGGGATTGACATGTGATTTTTTATATATATATATATATATATATATATATATATATATAGTATCAGAGTCTGGGAAACAGGTACCATCTCCTGGGGCAGATGGCAGGATGCAGCAGCTGAGAGATCATACAAGTTCGGTTTGGTGCAACTGGCCTCAACCAATTTTATTGTGCAGGAAAATAAAAATAAACATCAAAATAAATACCTTGCCATCTGGGGCTAACTATATACAGGGGAATCCAAGCTCACAAATGAAAAAATACAAGACGTTTTTACTAGACACAACTCACTGTCTGGATTACAAGAGCAGGTTTCTCTCACAGAAACTCTATAGTCTCCCCTCAATGCCTTTACTTATTGCCGCATTTTCATCAGGATAACTAAATAAATGTAAAACATCTTACCTTTATAGTGCTAGAACACCTGGTGAACGCCAATGCGGGCGGGACCACACACCCTTTCATCAGCGTGTATTATGTGTCATCATCAGCAGGACTCGTGAAGCTAATCCGCTGTACACAACCATGTGAACCATCACCATGGATACCTGAACAAGCAAATTGTAACTAGCACTGGCTATAAAAAAAAACCATAGAAACACATATCACAAGGAAGACTAAACAGATATACATAATAAAAAATGCATTATTAAGTGCAAAAGCTTAAGGCCACGATTACCCCCTTGGAGAGAAGGGGGAATGTGGTCTATCATGCAATATTTTAGAGAAGCAAGACTATGTGGAACTAATGCAAAATGTCTTGCTACAGGCTGCTCACTAGTTCCAGTCTGTAGCGCAGATTTAATAGCCGACCGGTGAGCGGACATTCTTTCCTTGAAAATTAATTCTGTCTTGCCGATGTAAGATAGTCCACATGGACAAATTAGCTGGTACACAGTAAATTTGGTGTTACATGTCAGACGATGATGGATAGTGAGGGATTTTCCTGTAAGGGGATGACAGAAGATGTTTCCAGGGATCATAAAATGGCAGGTAACGCAAGTACATCTAATGCATCCCGTCTTTGAAGGGAGTGGAGGATCATGTAGAGTAGAAATATCAGATTTAACAAGTATGTCCCTCAGGTTCCGTCCCCTTTTATAGCACGGCATAATTCTGGTTTCAAGTAAATAGCAATCCGGATCTTATTGTACTACTGGCCACAGTTTCTTTGCTATTTTATTATTCTGGGGGCTTGCATTGTTGAACTTTTTGACCCTAGGTAAAAATGTACTTTTGTTATCTTTATTGGTACCTGATAATAAAGAGTCACTATCCAAGGAGAGTACTTTTTGTTTGGTCTGTTCCAATAATGCAGGATGATATCCCCTTTTAATAAATTTATGGACCATACTATCCATTTGTATTTTAGTCTCTATGGGGTCTGAAGTAATTAGTCTAATTTGAAGTAATTGGGAATACGGTAGACCCCTAATCAGAGATTTAGGATGACAACTTGTTGATATATAGGAGATTATTCATGTCATTAGGTTTAGAGAATAAATTAGTCATCAGGATTCCATTATGACAAGAAATAGCCACATCCAAGAAATTTATACATGTAGTACTGACATTGAAAGTAAATTTCACTGGACTGGTACTCATATTATGCTATTCAATGATGGAAATCAAATCTTCACTCGGAACTCTCCAAAACACCAACAAATCATCTATATAACGATTAAAAAAGATAATTCTATCTGCAACTGCTGGATTGGTAAAGAAAACTTCTTCGAACTCAAACATAAATATATTTGCATATGAGGAGGCCACCGCCGCCCCATCACACATCCAATTAGCTGGAGGAAAAATGTATTATCGTACAGGAAGAAGTTCCTTGTCAAAATTAGACACAATAATTCGATCACAAGGTCTATAGCAGTATATTATGGATGGTTAGTCAAAAATGTATTAACTGCAGCCAGACCCATTTCATGGGAATTATCGTATATAGATTGCACACATCAATGCTAAACATCGATATATCAGTGTCCAGAATAGGTAATGCCTGTAACAATAAAGTAGTGGTATCAAGAAGGTAAAGTACCTTGGATGTTGTCTGATACAGGGTTGCATAAGGCTATCAAGGTAGATAGATGTTGTCTGAAATAAACCAACCCTGGCAGCAAAGATGGGTCTGCCAGTGGGGTTAGTCAGGGATTTATGAACCTTTGGGATCGTATAAAATAATGGTATTAATGGATAAGCTGGTAAAAGAGCATCACATAATTTCTGGCTGATCACCTGAGCCGTAACAGCCTCCTTTAATACATTGCTTAGTTTATTCTTGAACAATGCAGAGGGATCATTAGGTAAACATCGATAAGTCTCTGTGTCTTGTAGTTGTACGTCCACTCGTCGTTTGTAATCCGTTAAATAAAAAATTACTAGGGCGCCCCCTTTGTCCGCTGATCGAAAATTAGTTCTCTATTAGCTGCTAAGGTATCCAAAGCCTCACGTTCAAGAGGACTTCAATTATGTCTGGTATGAGGAATTTCAGAAACTTCAGACTGTACTTCATAGTCTAAAAGACGTAAAAAGTTTTAATTGATGGGTTCATTGACTGAGGTTCAAATTATGAGCGTGGTAACATTTTTCTCAGTTGTGAAGGTATTTCATCAGTTCATAGACCTAGATCTTTGTTCCCAAAGACTTCCTTATGGTATGCCTTTTTGCAGATGATACAAAGATATGCAACAGGGTAGACACATCGGGAGGGGTAAAACAAATGATTGATGACCTAGGTAGGCTTGAGAAATCGTCAAGAAACTACAGTTTAATGCTAAAAAACGCAAAATCATGCACTTGGGTCTCAAAAACCCAAAGGCTAAATATAGTATCAAGGGTACTATAATGGAAACTACTGAGGAGGAAAGGGATTTAGGAGTCACTATGTTAAGTGACTTGAAGGCAGGAAAGCAATGCAACAAAGCAATGAGAAAGGCAAGTCAGATGCTTGGTTGCATAGGGAGAGGAATCAGTAGCAGGAAAAAAGAAGTGATAATGCCACTGTATAGGTCATTGGTGCAGCCCCATCTGGAATACTGTGTCCAGTTCTGGAGACCATATCTCCAGAAGGATATAAATACATTAGAGAGTGTACAAAGAAGGGCAACTAAAATGGTGCATGGCCTACATCACAAAACTTACCCGGAAAGGCTAAAAGATCTTTACATGATAGTTTGGAGGAGAGAAGGGAAAGGGGGGACATGATAGAAACTTTCAAATATATCAAGGGTCTTAACAAAGTTCAGGAGGGAAACATTCTTCAAAGAAAGAGAAGTATTAGAACTCAAGGACATACACTGAGACTGGAGGGGGGGAGGTTCAGGGTAAATTTAAGGAAAAATTACTTCACAGAAAGGGTAGTGGATAAGTGGAATAGCCTCGAATAAGAGGTGGTAGAGGCTAAGACTGTAGAGCAATTTAAACATGCTTGGGATAGGCATATGAATATCCTTACAATGAATTAAGATTCAAAAAGGGTTGAGATTGCCTAAAGGATAAAAAAAGGGGCAGACTAGATGGGCCAAGTGGTTCTTATCTGCCGTCAAATTCTATGTTTCTATGTTTCTATGTTACGTTTCAATTGTCTGGATAGACAATGATGTTCAATACGCCATCCTATGGGATCAAATGAAACTGAAGGGACAAAAGACAAACCTTTTGGCAATACCTTCATTTCATCCGGAGATAATCAGGTATCCATGGTGATGGGTCACATGGTTGTGTACAGCAGATTCACTTCAGGAGTCCTGCTGATGATGACATATTACACGCGTCGCCGGTAGGGTGTGTGGTCCTGCCCGGATTGGCGTTCACCAGGTGTTCTCGTATCATAAAGGTAAGATGTTTTAAATTTATTTTGTTATCCTGATGAAAATGCTGCTATAAGTAAAAAAATGGAAAAGTTGTACCTATCGGTCCTGTGTTGGTTGAAGATTGTTGAAGTTTCGCACCGCTGCTATTGAATCGTTTTTCTTGTGCGGGCACCCAACCAAGTACTGATTTTTATGTGGCTGTGCTAGACCCTTTTGCTTTTCTACATTGGAGTTACTTCTTGGCTGGAATTACCTCCTGGACCAGGGCACCCCTATTATTACAGTGATGATCTTTTATCTGGTGACTATATTGTTTTAAAATATTTTTTTTTTATATTGTCCTATTCACTTTGGAAGGAGTTTGCACTTGTTGGTGTGTTTTCACATATTTCATGATGTCTGAAATTGAATCTGATGCTGCAGTAAGTGGCTATAGTCATGTATTATTTCCTATTGGAGACACGTTCAGCTATTCCAAATCGGAAGCTGAATCAATTCTGTATAGCGGTCATCTTACAGATCAAGCAGAATGTACCCTGTTGGATGAACTGTATAGGGACCTTCTGAAATTAAAAAGAAGGGAAATAGATTATTATTACCAAGGCTTATCTTTGAGTGATTACTTTAAAGATAAAAAAATTCCAAGGGGACTAGGGGTCCGTAATGGGCCGACAATTGGTAGATACGATACCTCTTTTTGTAAAAAGTGGGTATCAATTGTCAACAAATGTTCTTTTGACCTTATGCTACTTATAATTGAGCACTCCACGAAAGAGATGAATTTGACTAAAGAAAAGATAGCAACATTTGACAGCATACAGAAAGCCTGCCTGATTGAAGATGTCACCACTAACAGTTATGATAAATTACAGACACAGCTTCAGATTTACAAAAGGGACTTAATTAAATTCAAAAAAGAAAAAAGGCTTAAAGTTGATATGGATTATGATCAGAGCACTGTGTATCAGAGGACACATCCCAATAGGAATACGGGAGAGATGAGACCCTTTTTCAGTAGAAATAAACAGCCAGGTGGTTATGACTCTGAGTCAGCTACTGAATTTAATTCATCTACAAGTGATAATTAGAGGCCAGGTGTAAAATCCTTTTGCAGGCGTAATTCTTTCCCTTTAGGTGTGACAACACAAGCGCAATTCACTCAAGGAAGTGGCAATACACCCGACGGGGAGGTCAAAACAAAAGGCATGGGTCGTGGCAGAAGATCCCCCCCTCTCGACAAAGTATTAGTTATTAATCTATCCTTGTATGAATTATCTCCGGTTGAAATTAAGGTATTGTCAAAAGGTTTGTCTTTTGTCCCTTCAGTTTCATTTGATCCCTTAGAATGGCATATTGAACATCATTGTCTATCCAGACAATTGAAACGTAAGGAAGTCTTTGGGAACAAAGATCTAGGTCTACGAACTGATGAAATACCTTCACAACTGAGAAAAATTTTACCACGCTCATCTTTTGAACCTCAGTCAATGATCCCTTCAATTTTTTACGTCTTTTAGATGATGAAGTACAGTCTGAAGTTCCTGAAACACGTCGTACCAGACATAATTTAAGTCCTCTTGAACGTGAGGCTTTGGATACCTTGGCAGCTAATAGAGAACTAATTTTTCGATCAGCTGACAAAGCGGGTGCCCTAGTAATTTTTTATTTAACGGATTACAAACGACGAGTGGACATACATCTATAAGACACAGAGACTTATCGATGTTTACCTGATGATCTCTCTGCATTGATCAAGAATGAACTAAGCAATGTATTAAAGGAGGCTGTTACGGCTCAGGTGATCAGCCAGAAATTACGTGATGCTCTTTTACCAGCTTATCTATTAGTACCATTATTTTATACGATCCCAAAGGTTCATAAATCTCTGACTAACCCCCCTGGCAGACCCATCTTTGCTGCCAGGGGTGGTTTATTTCAGACGACATCTATCTACCTTGATAGCCTTATGCAACCCTGCATCAGACTACATCCGAGGTACCTTCTTGATAACACTACTTTATTGCTATGGTTACAGGCATTATCTATTCTGGACACTGATATATTGATGTTAAGCATTGATGTGTGCAATCTATATATGATAATTCCCATGAAATGGGTCTGGCTGCAGTTAATACATTTTTGACTAACCATCCATATTATGCTGGACCAGCAATGGACCATGTGATTGAATTATTGTGTCTTATTTTGACAAGGAACTTCTTCCTGTACGATAATACATTTTTCCTTCAGCTAATTGGATGTGCGATGGGGGTGGCGGTGGCCTCCTCATATGCAAATATATTTATGTTTGAGTTTGAAGAATAAGTTTTCTTTACCAATCCAGCAGTTGCAGATAGAATTATCTTTTTTAATCGTTATATAGATGATTTGTTGGTGTTTTGGAGAGATCCGAGTGAAGATTTGATTTCAATCATTGAATAGCATAATATGAGTACCTGTCCAGTGAAATTTACTTTCAATGTCAGTACTACATGTATACATTTCTTGGATGTGGCTATTTCTTGTCATAATGGAATCCTGATGACTAATTTATTCTCTAAACCTAATAACAGGAATATACTCCTATATTCAACAAGTTGTCATCCTAAATCTCTGATTAGGGGTCTACCATAGTCCCAAATACTTTGAATTAGATGAATTACTTCAGACCCCATAGAGACTGAAATACAAATGGATAGTATGGTCCATAAATTTATTAAAAGGCGATATCATCCTGCATTATTGGAACAGACCAAACAAAAAGTACTCTCCTTGGATAGAGACTCTTTATTATCAGGTACCAATAAAGATAACAAAAGTAAATTTTTACCTTGGGTTAATAAGTTCAACAATGCAAGCCCCCAGAATAATAAAATAGCAAAGAAACTGTGGCCAGTAGTACAATAAGATCCGTATTGCTGTTTACTTGAAACCAGAATTATGCCGTGCAATAAAAGGGGACGGAACCTGAGGGACATACTTGTTAAATCTGATATTTCTACTCTATATGATCCACCACTCCCTTCAAAGACGGGATGCATTAGATGTACTTGCGTTACCTGCCATTTTATGATCCCTGGAAACATCTTCTATCATACCCTTACAGTAAAATCCCTCGCTAACCGTCATCGCCTGACATGTAACACCAAATTTACTGTGTACCAGCTAATTTGTCCACGTGGACTATCTTACATCGGCAAGACAGAACGAACTTTCAAGGAAAGAATGTCCGCTCACCGGTCGGTTATTAAATATTAAATCTGCGCTACAGACTGGAACTAGTGACCAGCCTGTTGCAAGACATTTTGCATTAGTTCCACATAGTCTTGCGTCTCTAAAATATCACATAATAGACCACATTCCCCCTTCTATCCGAGGAGGTAATCGTGGCCTTAAGCTTTTGCAATGTGAGGCAAGATGGATTTTGCGTTTGGGAACATTGGCCCTTAAAGGCCTTAATGAATATTCAGGAATCAATGTGCTCACTTAATAATGCATTTTTTTATTATGTATATCTGTTTAGTCTTACTTGTGATATGTGTTTCTATGGTATTTTACTATAGCCAGCGCTAGTTACAATTTGTTTGTTCAGGAATCCATGGTGATGGGTCACATGGTTGTGTACAGCGGATTTGCTTCAGGAGTCCTGCTGATGACAACACATTACACGCGCCACCGGAAGGGTGTGTGGTCCCGCCCTGATTGGCGTTCATCAGGTGTCATTAAGGTAAGATGTTTTAAATGTCTTTTGTTATCCTGATAAAAATGCCGCTATAAGTAAAGGCATTGAAAAGTTGTACCTATTGGGCCTGTGTTGGTTGAAGTTTGTTGGAGTGCCGCACCGCTGCTATTGTATCATTTTTCTCGTGAGGGCACCACACCAAGTACTGTGCTGGACCCTTTTGCTATATATATATATATATATATATATATATATATATATATTAGAGATGAGCGGGTTCGGTTCCTCGAAATCCAAACCCGCCCGAACTTCAGGTTTTTTTTACACGGGGCCGAGCGACTCGGATCTTCCCGCCTTGCTCGGTTAACCCGAGCGCGCCCGAACGTCATCATCCCGCTGTCGGATTCTCGCGAGGCTCGTATTCTATCGCGAGACTCGGATTCTATATAAGGAGCCGCGCGTCGCCGCCATTTTCACACGTGCATTGAGATTGATAGGGAGAGGATGTGGCTGGCGTCCTCTCCGTTTAGACTAGAGTACTAGAGAGAGATACAAATTTTGGGGAGCATATTATTAGGAGTACTACTACTTGCTGCTGATAGTGTGACCAGTGACCACCAGTTTAATTAATCCGTTCTCTGCCTGAAAAACAACGATACACAGTGTGACACAGTCACATACCATATCTGTGCTCAGCCCAGTGTGCTGCATCATATGTAATACTGTATATCATTATCTGACTGTGCTGAGTGCTCACTGCTCACACAGCTTAATTGTGGGGGAGACTGGGGAGCAGTTATAGCAGGAGTACATATTTTAAGTACAGGGCACACTTTTGCTGCCAGAGTGCCACTGCCAGTGTGACTGACCAGTGACCACTGACCACCAGTATATTGTGATTGTCTGCTGACCACCAGTATATTGTGATTGTCTGCCTGAAAAAGTTAAACACTCGTCGTGTGGTGTTTTTATAAACGCATTCTGCAGACAGTGTCCAGCAGGTCCGTCATTACATAATATATACCTGTCCGGCTGCAGTACTAGTGTGATATATATATATATTTTAATTTTATCTCATTATCATCCAGTCTATATTAGCAGCAGACACAGTACGGTAGTCCACGGCTGTAGCTACCTCTGTGTCGGCAGTCGCTCGTCCATCCATAATTGTATACCACCTACCCGTGGTTTTTTTTTTTTTCTATCTTCTTGATACTAGTAGCTTACTTTAGGAGTCTGCAGTGCTGAGTCTGACACAGTGTCCAGCAGGTCCGTCATTACATAACATATACCTGTCCGGCTGCAGTACTAGTGTGATATATATATATATATATTTTAATTTTATCTCATTATCATCCAGTCTATATTAGCAGCAGACACAGTACGGTAGTCCACGGCTGTAGCTACCTCTGTGTCGGCAGTCGCTCGTCATCCATAAGTATACTTGTATCCATCCATCTCCATTGTTTACCTGAGGTGCCTTTTAGTTGTGCCTATTAAAATATGGAGAACAAAAATGTTGAGGTTCCAAAAATAGGGAAAGATCAAGATCGACTTCCACCTCGTGCTGAAGCTGCTGCCACTAGTCATGGCCGAGACGATGAAATGCCAGCAACGTCGTCTGCCAAGGCCGATGCCCAATGTCATAGTACAGAGCATGTAAAATCCAAAACACCAAATATCAGTAAAAAAAGGACTCAAAAATCTAAAATAAAATTGTCGGAGGAGAAGCGTAAACTTGCCAATATGCCATTTACCACACGGAGTGGCAAGGAACGGCTGAGGCCCTGGCCTATGTTCATGGCTAGTGGTTCAGCTTCACATGAGGATGGAAGCACTCAGCCTCTCGCTAGAAAAATGAAAAGACTCAAGCTGGCAAAAGCACAGCAAAGAACTGTGCGTTCTTCGAAATCACAAATCCACAAGGAGAGTCCAATTGTGTCGGTTGCGATGCCTGACCTTCCCAACACTGGACGTGAAGAGCATGCGCCTTCCACCATTTGCACGCCCCCTGCAAGTGCTGGAAGGAGCACCCGCAGTCCAGTTCCTGATAGTCAGATTGAAGATGTCAGTGTTGAAGTACACCAGGATGAGGAGGATATGGGTGTTGCTGGCGCTGGGGAGGAAATTGACAAGGAGGATTCTGATGGTGAGGTGGTTTGTTTAAGTCAGGCACCCGGGGAGACACCTGTTGTCCATGGGAGGAATATGGCCATTGACATGCCTGGTGAAAATACCAAAAAAATCAGCTCTTCGGTGTGGAAGTATTTCAACAGAAATGCGGACAACATTTGTCAAGCCGTGTGTTGCCTTTGTCAAGCTGTAATAAGTAGGGGTAAGGACGTTAACCACCTCGGAACATCCTCCCTTATACATCACCTGCAGCGCATTCATAATAAGTCAGTGACAAGTTCAAAAACTTTGGGCGACAGCGGAAGCAGTCCACTGACCAGTAAATCCCTTCCTCTTGTAACCAAGCTCACGCAAACCACCCCACCAACTCCCTCAGTGTCAATTTCCTCCTTCCCCAGGAATGCCAATAGTCCTGCAGGCCATGTCACTTGCAATTCTGACGAGTCCTCTCCTGCCTGGGATTCCTCCGATGCATCCTTGCGTGTAACGCCTACTGCTGCTGGCGCTGCTGTTGTTGCTGCTGGGAGTCGATGGTCATCCCAGAGGGGAAGTCGTAAGCCCACTTTTACTACTTCCACCAAGCAATTGACTGTCCAACAGTCCTTTGCGAGGAAGATGAAATATCACAGCAGTCATCCTGTTGCAAAGCGGATAACTGAGGCCTTGACAACTATGTTGGTGTTAGACGTGCGTCCGGTATCCGCCGTTAGTTCACAGGGAACTAGACAATTTCTTGAGGTAGTGTGCCCCCGTTACCAAATACCATCTAGGTTCCACTTCTCTAGGCAGGCGATACCGAGAATGTACACGGACGTCAGAAAAAGTCTCACCAGTGTCCTAAAAAATGCAGTTGTACCCAATGTCCACTTAACCACGGACATGTGGACAAGTGGAGCAGGGCAGGGTCAGGACTATATGACTGTGACAGCCCACTGGGTAGATGTATGGACTCCCGCCGCAAGAACAGCAGCGGCGGCACCAGTAGCAGCATCTCGCAAACGCCAACTCTTTCCTAGGCAGGCTACGCTTTGTATCACCGCTTTCCAGAATACGCACACAGCTGAAAACCTCTTACGGCAACTGAGGAAGATCATCGCGGAATGGCTTACCCCAATTGGACTCTCCTGTGGATTTGTGGCATCGGACAACGCCAGCAATATTGTGTGTGCATTAAATATGGGCAAATTCCAGCACGTCCCATGTTTTGCACATACCTTGAGTTTGGTGGTGCAGAATTATTTAAAAAACGAGAGGGGCGTGCAAGAGATGCTGTCGGTGGCCAGAAGAATTGCGGGACACTTTCGGCGTACAGGCACCACGTACAGAAGACTGGAGCACCACCAAAAACGCCTGAACCTGCCCTGCCATCATCTGAAGCAAGAAGTGGTAACGAGGTGGAATTCAACCCTCTATATGCTTCAGAGGTTGGAGGAGTAGCAAAAGGCCATTCAAGCCTATACAATTGAGCACGATATAGGAGGTGGAATGCACCTGTCTCAAGCGCAGTGGAGAATGATTTCAACGTTGTGCAAGGTTCTGCTGCCCTTAGAACTTGCCACACGTGAAGTCAGTTCAGACACTGCCAGCCTGAGTCAGGTCATTCCCCTCATCAGGCTTTTGCAGAAGAAGCTGGAGACATTGAAGGAGGAGCTAACACAGAGCGATTCCGCAAGGCATGTGGGACTTGTGGATGGAGCCCTTAATTCGCTTAACAAGGATTCACGGGTGGTCAATCTGTTGAAATCAGAGCACTACATTTTGGCCACCGTGCTCGATCCTAGATTTAAAACCGACCTTGGATCTCTCTTTCCGGCACACACAAGTCTGCTGGGGTTCAAAGACCTGCTGGTGAGAAAATTGTCAAGTCAAGCGGAACGCGACCTGTCAACATCTCCTCCTTCACATTCTCCCGCAACTGGGGGTGCGAGGAAAAGGCTCAGAATTCCGAGCCCACCCGCTGGCGGTGATGCAGGGCAGTCTGGAGCGACTGCTGATGCTGACATCTGGTCCGGACTGAAGGACCTGCCAACGATTACGGACATGTCGTCTACTGGCACTGCATATGATTCTCTCCCCATTGAAAGAATGGTGGAGGATTATATGAGTGACCGCATCCAAGTAGGCACGTCAGACAGTCCATACTTATACTGGCAGGAAAAAGAGGCAATTTGGAGGCCCTTGCACAAACTGGCTTTATTCTACCTAAGTTGCCCCCCCACAAGTGTGTACTCCGAAAGAGTGTTTAGTGCCGCCGCTCACCTTGTCAGCAATCGGCGTACGAGGTTACTTCCAGAAAATGTGGAGAAGATGATGTTCATTAAAATGAATTATAATCAATTCCTCCGTGGAGACATTGACCAGCAGCAATTGCCTCCACAAAGTACACAGGGAGCTGAGATGGTGGATTCCAGTGGGGACGAATTGATAATCTGTGAGGAGGGGGATGTACACGGTGATATATCGGAGGATGATGATGAGGTGGACATCTTGCCTCTGTAGAGCCAGTTTGTGCAAGGAGAGATTAATTGCTTCTTTTTTGGTGGGGGTCCAAACCAACCCGTCATTTTAGTCACAGTCGTGTGGCAGACCCTGTCACTGAAATGATGGGTTGGTTAAAGTGTGCATGTCCTGTTTATACAACATAAGGGTGGGTGGGAGGGCCCAAGGACAATTCCATCTTGCACCTCTTTTTTCTTTCATTTTTCTTTGCGTCATGTGCTGTTTGGGGAGTATTTTTTTGAAGGGCCATCCTGCGTGACACTGCAGTGCCACTCCTAGATGGGCCAGGTGTTTGTGTCGGCCACTAGGGTCGCTTATCTTACTCACACAGCTACCTCATTGCGCCTCTTTTTTTCTTTGCGTCATGTGCTGTTTGGGGAGTGTTTTTTGGAAGGGCCATCCTGCGTGACACTGCAGTGCCACTCCTAGATGGGCCAGGTGTTTGTGTCGGCCACTAGGGTCGCTTATCTTACTCACACAGCTACCTCATTGCGCCTCTTTTTTTCTTTGCGTCATGTGCTGTTTGGGGAGTGTTTTTTGGAAGGGCCATCCTGCGTGACACTGCAGTGCCACTCCTAGATGGGCCAGGTGTTTGTGTCGGCCACTAGGGTCGCTTAGCTTACTCACACAGCTACCTCATTGCGCCTCTTTTTTTCTTTGCGTCATGTGCTGTTTGGGGAGTGTTTTTTGGAAGGGCCATCCTGCGTGACACTGCAGTGCCACTCCTAGATGGGCCAGGTGTTTGTGTCGGCCACTAGGGTCGCTTAGCTTAGTCATCCAGCGACCTCGGTGCAAATTTTAGGACTAAAAATAATATTGTGAGGTGTGAGGTGTTCAGAATAGACTGAAAATGAGTGGAAATGATGGTTTTTGAGGTTAATAATACTTTGGGATCAAAATTACCCCCAAATTCTATGATTTAAGCTGTTTTTTAGTGTTTTTTTAAAAAAACACCCGAATCCAAAACACACCCGAATCCGACAAAAAAAATTCGGTGAGGTTTTGCCAAAACGCGGTCGAACCCAAAACACGGCCGCGGAACCGAACCCAAAACCAAAACACAAAACACGAAAAATTTCAAGTGCACATCTCTAATATATATACATACACACACAAGTCCAATAGCAGTCGGCACTCCAGTGTAAGACAGCAGCTTCTGGTACACACTTTTTAAACAGCATAGAACTCCAATAGAATAAATTGCACTCAGGAGACTTGTAAGCAGCAAAATGTATTAAACGTTGGACAACTGTCAAACGTTTTCGGGGTGCCAGCCCCTTCCTCAGGACCACACAAGCATAAAAGACAAAACACCTACCCCACCTAAATACCCTACACACACCATACTCACCTGTTACCGTGCGGGCAATCAGACGCACACTGAGGCACTGATCCCTCTTTTTAAACAGCATAGAACTCCAATAGAATAAATGGCACTCAGGAGACTTGTAAGCAGTAAAACGTTGTACAGTATTAAACATGGTACAAATGTCGAACGTTTTCGGGGTCTCAGCCCCTTCCTCAGGACCACACAAGCATAAAAGACAAAACACCTACCCCACCTAAAACCCTACATACTCACCTGTCACCGTGCGGGCAATCAGACGCACACTGCGGCGCTGATCCCTCTGTCGCACTTCCGGTTGCGCGGATATGGTGACCATAGGAACTGCAATGACTGCGTGCCACCAGACCTGACTTCCGTGTTCCACCGGGGCGCACCATGGAGACCAGACGCAGAGGGGCCGTTATAGCCACACGGGGCGGGGAGCATGCCACATTAAACATATCGAAGTATAAAAAACATACAATAGATGTACAATTAAAACATAGAGCAGAACAATCAGGAGTACAAGCATTAAGCAACATATATCTCAGGAACCATACATATCTCACATCTATTAAACAATCACAGGGATAGCTATAACATGTTCCAGTTAATTTTCTCATTGAGACCATTAGGGAAAATTGTCCCCAGCCTCATAATCCATTTTGATTCTTTAATAAGTAGCATTTTCGCTCTCCCCCCCCCCCCCCCCCCCGTAATGGCTGGGGGACATGATCAATCATAAAATGCTATTGGACTTGTATATCAGGTATATCATAGTATACCCGTTGTAAGGCACCGATGATTATTGCTGTATGGACTCTCTTCTCCAAGTACCTGCATTGACTTGATGTGGCGAAGTCTGGAAGTCTGCATGAAGTTTCACACAGTAACACAGAGGCAAGTAATAATCGGCATTAGTTATTGACTTTTTTGTGGACATTTGGTATTACAAACGTGGTGTGGAGTGTTGCCAGCTTTTCATATATACTGCAACATGGATTCTACCACATATGATTCCGTGGGATGTAGAAATATTACTATGCCGGCCCCTGGTAATGTGTTTAGCTATACTTCAGGACAGATTGAAAATATTTTATTCTCAGATGCACTCACTTTGACTGACCCTATTTTTAACTCAGAGGATTTGTATCAACAATTGATTAAATTAAAGTGCCGCGAGATTGACTATTACTTACATGGGGTTTTCCTGTCAAAATACTACAGGGAACATAAGATCCCACATGGTTTTAGAGTACATAATGTACCTACAATTGGGCATAACAATCCTGAGTTCGTAATTAAATGGATCGCTATCTTAAACAAGTGTGCATTTGATTTAATGATTGCAGTCATAGAGGAGTCTAATCGTGAGTTACAAATTGTTTAACAGAAAATTGTTGCTTTTGAGAAGGAACACATGAAACCCTAGCGGAGGAAACAAGTCAGGATTGGCATAATAAGATTGAAGTACAATGTGAGCAATATAGACGTAATCTTATTAAATTTAAGAAGGGCAAAAAATATACTGTGGACAATAATTATGAGGACAATCATGTATATAAGTGGTTGTCGGGCACAGACACATCACGTCATGATTATAATTCAAACAGATGACGCAGACCATGGCAGAGAAAGGGTCAAGCATCTAAGTCTGATGTTCAGACATCAAACAGTGACAGTGACTTTGTTATGTCTGAATCCGATGATCCATCTAAAATGTCTGGAGTCCCTTTAGGGAAAGCCAAAAAAGGCGATGTAGCATCCCAGGCAGAGCTCCACTGGATGGGGTGGGGGAGGGGGGGGCAGAACCAGAGGAGGTCGCAAAGTGGTAGACAAGAAAAAAACTAGTGTTTAATCTGCCAAACAGGAAGTTGAAGCCTCTTGAAGTAATGGTTCTAAATAAAGGACTAAGTTTTGTGCCTACAAATCGGTATGATGGATTTAATTGGACACAAGATTCTCATAATTTTGCGAGAAAGCTCAGGCTGAAGGAATTTTTTCAGGATAAACAACAACAGATTGTACCTACTATGTTTGATGCTTTTTTACGGTCCTCGTCTAGGTCAAGTTTTGATCCAGTTTCCAGCAATGCATCTCTGAAAATGTTTAATAGGCTCCTAGATGAGTCTAGGTCAAGTTTTGATCCAGTTTCCAGCAATGCATCTCTGAAAATGTTTAATAGGCTCCTAGATGAGTCGGTGAATAAATTATTTTCTGCACCAGGAAAAGTTTTTTTACAATTTGTCTAAAGTAGAGACCAAAGCGTTACATGACTTGTCATCTTATGAGGACATTGTAATTCGCCCCGCGGATAAAGGTGGGGCGATAGTAGTTCAAGAATTGGAGATTTATAGGACTAAGATCATGTCGCAACTAAGGGACCCTGACGTGTATAAAAAATTGAGTAGTGACCCTACTGTAAATTATCAAAGGGAGCTTAACCAAGTTTTGAAACTAGCATTTGAGAATGAATTAATATCTAGAAAGGTTTATGATGCCCTTATGTTGTCACATCTGGTAGTTCCTGTGCTATATACACTCCCTAAATTACATAAACACAACAATAGGCGCCCAGGTCGCCCAATCATATCAGCCCATAATTCATTATTCCAGCCTGTTTCCCAATTTCTTGACTGTATTGTCCAATCGTTATTATCCAAGAAAAAATCCTTCTTGAAGGATACGACTACTTTTTTGAATCAACTAATGGAACTAAAAGAAGTTCCTTTTAATACCCTCATGTGTTGTCTTGATGTATCAAGTTTGTATACATCTATACCTCTCAATGGGGGTATGACAGCAATGAAGGATTTCTTGGAACAATATCTCCCCAAGTTATCATTTAGTCATGACTTGTTTCTACATCTATTAGAGCTTATGTTATGCAGGAATTATTTCCTGTTTGACAGGCAGTTCTATTTACAGCTGCAAGGGTGTGCCATGGGGTCGTCCGTGGCCAACTCGTATGCTAACATATTCATGTTCTCACAGGAGGATAGAATGTTTCTTGAAAATTTGAATATCAACCGCTATAAATTCTGGTATACCAGATATATAGATGACATCTTCTTGCTTTGGACGGGAGGTGAGGAGAGGTTTGTGGAGCTTATGGATGAGATAAATTTTTTGGACTCCTCCATAAAATTCACCTATAAATGTAGTGCCACTGAAGCGGTGTTTCTGGATGTTAATATTTTTTTGAAGGCTGGTACTTTTGAAACAACAGTTCATCATAATTTTACTGATAGAAATACGTTCTTGACAGCCTCAAGTCATCACCCTGAGTCTCTGAAAAGAGGTTTACCCCAATACAAGATGATGCGATGTGCACGCATCACGAGTGACCCCCTAAAGGTGTCTGAACAATTAGATCTTTTGATTGAGAAATTTGTGATCAGGGGTATGATTTGAGGACTTTAAGAAAACAAAAACAGGAAGTTATGTTGTTACCCAGAAGTGAGTTATTACGTTTATCTAAAAAACTAAATGAGAAAATTATCCCGTGGGCATCTGATTTTACCATGGCTAGCCCTATAGTGAGATGAGCAACACAGGCCTTGTGTCCTATTGTGAAATCAGACCCTGATCTTCCGTGTTTTAATGAGTTAAGACCAGTCACTGCCTTCGGGAGAGGCCGTAATTTACGGGACAGACTGGTACAGGCCAACATTACAGGTAGAGGCAACTCTAGCCCCAGTAATGTATATGTTAAACCACTGGGCTGCTGTAAGTGTAACCAATGTACTACATGTAGTCACATGATTGCTTGCAAATCTTTCAAATATCCTCATGTAAAAAAAATATATGACATCCGCTATGTTCTCTCATGTATTTCAACATTTGTGGTTTACATTGTGGTTTGCCCATGTGGTTTTTACTATGTGGGTCAAACCACTCATAAATTTATCGAGAGGATTGCAGCCCATTGATCTGCCATACATTTTATTCTGCCAGGTCGTAAGATTAATCAACCTGTAGCCAAGCATTTTAAGGAATTTGGTCATTCGTTGGCATCTCTGAAACATTTTATGATTGATCATGTCCCCCCGTCGTTACGGGGGGGAGACAGAGCGAAAATGCTTCTTATTAAAGAATCAAAATGGATTATGAGGCTGGGGACAATTTTCCCTAATGGTCTCAATGAGAAAATTAACTGGAACATGTTATAGCTATCCTTGTGATTGTTTAATATATGTGAGATATATATGGTTACCGAGATATATGTTGCTTGGGATCCGGTCTGAAGATCGACAGTGTCTAGGTCGACAATGTTTAGGTCGACCACTATAGGTCGACAGTCACTAGGTCGACATGGATGGAAGGTCGACAGGGTTTCAACTTTCTAGGTCGACATGTGCTAGGTCGACAGGTCTAAAGGTCGACATGAGTTTTTCACATTTTTTTATTTTTGGATTTTTTCATACTTAACGATCCACGTGGACTACGATTGGAACGGTAAAGTGTGCCGAGCGAAGCGGTAGCGGAGCGAAGGCACCATGCCCGAAGCATGGCGAGCGAAGCGGTGCACTAATTTGGGATCCCGGTCACTCTACGAAGAAAACGACACCAAAAAAAAAATTCCTCATGTCGACCTTTAGACCTGTTGACCTAGCACATGTCGACCTAGAAACCCTGTCGACCTTCCATCCATGTCGACCTAGTGACTGTCGACCTATAGTGGTCGACCTAAACATTGTCGACCTAGATACTGTCGATAAAACGAACCACACCCATGTTGCTTAATGCTTGTACTCCTGATTATTCCGCTCTATGTTTTAATTGCACGTCTATTGTATGTTTTTTATACTTCGATATGTTTAATGTTGCACTTGCCCCTGCTGGCTATGTCACTGGACACACTGATAGGGCAACTTCAAGGGACTGTGAGCGTATTTTGGAAACAGAGTGCCAATTACATCCCTAGAATGGAAAGGTTCATTCTGTTCAAATCATAATATAATTATTTTAAAACAAATTTTATTTCCACTGTGTAAAGTCTGATATCCCTTATTTTAGAATAGGATTTAAAACCTCAGGGGACTGTAGGTATAGTCTGACTCAGCTAATTGCACCCCCCAAAAAAATTCCAAGGTTCCTCCTTTTTTGTACTAAGGGGGTAATTCAGAGTTGATCACAGCAGCAAATTTGTTAGCAGTTGGGCAAAACCACTTGCACTGCAGGGGGGCAGATATAAAATTTGCAGAAAGAGTTAGATTTGGGTGGGTTATATTGTTTCTGTGCAGGGTAAATAATGGCTGCTTTATTTTTACACTGCAATTTAGATTTCAGTTTGAACACACTCCACCCAAATCTAACTCTCTCTGCACATGTTATATCTGCCTCCACTGCAGAGCAGCATGGTTTTGCCCAACTGCTAACAAATTTGCTGCTGCAATCAACTCTGAATTACCCCCTTATACCACTAATGCTAATACAGGTTGAGTATCCCATATCCAAATATTCCAAAATACAGAATATTCCGAAAATACAGAATTTTTGAGTGAGATAGTGAAACCTTTTTGATGGCTCAATGTACACAAACTTTGTTTAATACACAAGTTATTAAAAATATTGTGTTAAATGACCTTCAGGCTGTGTCTATAAGGTGTATATGAAACATAAATGATTTGTGTGAATGTACACACACTTTGTTTAATGCACAAAGTTATTAAAAATATTGGCTAAATTACCTTCAGGCTATAAGGTGTATATGAAACATAAATGCATTCTGTGCTTAGACTTGGATCCCATCGCCAAGATATCTCATTATGGAATGCAATTATTCCAAAAAACTGAAAAATCCGATATCCAAAATACTTCTGGTCCCAAACATTTTGGATAAGGGATACTCAACATGTACAGTATTTCCATTGTGAAGGGGTACTATCAGAGGGTTGGTATTATGTATAGTATAGGTATTAGTAGCGGCAGAAATACAGGATGATTTGTGTGTTTGACTATGCAGGAACACCCCAAAAACAAATGAACTCTAAAAAAAAAAATATTTTGTGTGGCTTGATTAAAAAGGGTGTGGTCTCATTACAGTGGGCGTGGCCTCGTATGATATCATCACGCCCACCACAGGGGAAAAAAAATAAAAATAAAAAAGTCCCCATTTTACACATTACAGCAGGCAGGTGTCCCCATTTTACACAGCGCGGCAGGCAGGTGTCCCCATTTTACAAAGTGCGGCAGGCAGGTATCCCCATTTGATTTTACACAGTGCGGCAGGCAGGTATCCCCATTTTACACAGTACGCAGGCAGGTGCCCCCATTTTACAAAGTGCGGCAGGCAGGTATCCCCATTTTACACAGTACGGCAGGCAGATATCCCCATTTTACAGAGCGCGGCAGGCACGTGCCCCCATTTTACACATCACGGCAGGCAGGTGTCCCCATTTTACACAGTGCGGCAGGCAGGTATCCCCATTTTACACAGTGCGGCAGGCAGGTATCCCCATTTTGCACAGTACGCAGGCAGGTGCCCCCATTTTACACAGTGCGGCAGGCAGGTATCCCCATTTTACACAGTACGCAGGCAGGTGCCCCCATTTTACAAAGTGCGGCAGGCAGGTATCCCCATTTTACACAGTGCGGCAGGCAGGTATCCCCATTTTACACAGTGCGGCAGGCAGGTGTCAAGTGGGGGGGAAGGAAGGGGGAGAGAGAGAAAGATAGAGATAATACTTACATCTTCCCGCTCTTCAGGTCCCGCCGCCTCACGTCCCTCGCGCCGGCCGCCTCCTCCTTCCAGGCTAATCTCCTCTCCTCCCTCTCCCCGAGCGCTCCTGCTCGGGGGGCGGGGCTTCGTGGAATGACGCATTTGCGTCGTGACGTCACGACGCAAACGCGTCATTCCGTGAAACTCCGCCCCCCGAGCAGGAGCGCTTGGGAAGAGGGAGGAGAGGAGATACGGACACACAAAGTGCCGCGGCGGGCGCCCCGTGCAGTTGCACGGCTCGCCCGCCGCTAGAAACGGCACTGTTACAGCTTTTAGGATTAATTACGATTGCGTGTACAGTAAGTCAGTTTTATGACACGCCTCTCAGACAGAGCAGTACACAGCCACTTTAACATCATTCTCATAGGTGTTCCTTTCACAATCTCCCTGAAATGCACACTTCCCAATTGTCCAGATTTTGGCGGGACAGTCCCATTTTTCTGGGACTGTCATGCAGTCCCACCCGTGGGTCATATTGTCCCCCGGTTGGGAAGGGGGGAGTTGGGGGACCCTTCCAGCTGCGTTGAATAGATGCTATGAGCACAACGTCTATTCACCAGGGGAGAACAACAGGGGGAATGCCTGCAGCTCACAGAGCACAGAAGTCCCATCTCCGAGCCCGCAAAAGTTGGAGGCATGGAAACGTTATTTCAAAAGTTCTGTAGGTAAGTATGACTTAGTGTGAACAAGCCCTTGCAGAACCATTGGATGCAACAACACATGTGAAAATAAGACACATGTTTGAGTTTAAAACTTTAAATATAACTAGTAGTGCCAACTTTAAAACTCGCACAGACAATACAAATTTACAATGTTATTGCAGGGCACGTGCATATTAAATACAAACATAGTGTTTTTCTCATGGAAATGACTGCCAAAACAAGTATCATTTCACATTGCAGAGCTGCAGCTGGAGAGAGGCTGCTGACGTTCATGTGTCACAGACCTCTCAGTCCTCTGGACAATTTCCAGCAGAGATTAAAGAATACAGAGACTGGGATTGAAAGGACCTGAGGTTTTAGGGCAGCTGGATTTCTAAATCAGCATATAAGAAAGAACAGAGCTAAATTAGTGGGATCAGCTCTGAGAAATGAATTGTTTAGAGGCAAATGTTTAGATAGTAAATACACAGTTAACAGTTTCCTAATCTGACTTGCATCTGTTTCCTAATGACATCTCTGTTTAGGCATACTCTGTTTTACATATACTGTAAATGTGTCTAAAGAGCAGAGATGAATCACTCAGCAGTTCTGTAGCCACATATAACAATGGCATTACATTAGAATGAAACAAAAACAGCAGTGAGTGTAATACTTTTCAAGCTTGCATTTAAAAGGGAAAAGGTTCTACAGTCAAAAGCCTACAGTATGTCTAAAATCTTTGCAAATCAAAAGGATTTCATATATCTTTTGTTACAGAAATGCCTCACACTGATGATTTCTTAGGAAAACGTGGTTATGCCTTCAGCATCCATCATACCGTATATCAGGGCTGGCTCCAGGCACGTTCCAATAGAGCGTCCGAACAGGGCGCAACACTTAGTGGACGCCGCTATTCTCGCCGCCATATTGGAGTCTGGAGCCAGCAGCAGCATCCGTCCCATGCCCCCCTAGCAGCAGCTTCAGTGATTGCAAAATACGCACTGTTACGCTCTACATGAAGTCAGGGGCACCCAGTTTTGAAAACTGAGAGGGTCTCCCATATGACGCGCTGTCTCTCACTGTGCCAATAGGATCTCTGGTCTCCTATCCAATCATCGCTGCATCTCCCCATTCAAATTGTTCCATGCACTACCAGAAGGCCCCGTCCCCATACCACAGATAGGCAAGGCAGATGCTGGGTGCTGAGTCCTGTGGATGCCGTCACTGATGCCACTGCCGCTGCTCAGTGTGGGGGCTGCTGGGAAAGTTCCAGGAAGCCGGAGCACGGTTACAGATGAAGACAGTGAGCGGAGTGTGATTCCCAAGCAGCTCATGCCAGCGCCGACCATTACACCTTGCATGGGGGAGACTCCTTTCTTGCACAGTGGTTTCAACAGCTTCCCAGAGCAGGACTCCCTCCCCGATGATTTGGACTCTCCCTGCAGGAGCCAGTGTGATGGAGCAGATCGTGATCATGGTAAGCACAGCTGGGTGTTACACACACTCTGTTACATCAGGCTGCATGGGGGACAACATGTGGATCTACACACTCTGGCCATTCTGATACGTGTAGCTCCACAGTGGTTAGAGGGCCACCTAAGCATCAATTATAAGGTCATTCAAGGGAAAGTCTCTAAGTCTATATGTTTGTGTATGTAAGTATGTATGTGTGTGTGTGTGTGTGTGTGTGTGTGTGTGTGTGTGTGTGTTTATATATATATATATATATATATATACATATATACATACATACATATATACACACATACACACACATACTGGAGCCAGCCCTGCGTCCTCGTACCACAGATAGGCATGGCAGATGGCTCCTAAGCACCGACTCGAAGTAAGCCCTGTCTTAAGGGTATTTTTTTTCTTATATGGTGTATCTGGCACTGTGGGGCATTTAATGTGTAGCTGGCATTGTGGGGGGGGGGTATATCATGTGTATCTGACACTGTGGGGGCATATCATGTGTATCTGGCACCATGGGGGCATATAATATGTTTATCTATCACTGCTGGTGGGCAAATCATGTGTATCTGGTACTGCTGGGGGGGCATATCCAGTGTATCTGGCACTGCTGGGGGCATATCATGTGTATCTGGCACTGCTATGGGGCATATCATGTGTATCTGGCACTGCTGGGGGACGTATCATGTGTATCTGGCACTGCTATGGTGCATATCATGTGTATCTGGCACTGCTGGGGGGCATATCATGTGAATCTGGCACTGCTGGGGGGCATATCATGTGTATCTGGCACTGCCAGGGGGCATATCATGTGTATCTGGCACTGCTGGGGGCATATCATGTGTATCTAGCACTGCCCTACTGGGGTCATTATGTGTATCTGACACTGCTGGGGGGCATATCATGTGTATCTGGCACTGCTCTACTGGGGTCATTATGTGTATCTGGCACTGCTGTGGGACATATGTGTACCTCACACTGCCCTACTGGGGTCATTATGTGTATCTGGCACTGCTGGGGGGCATATCATGTCTATCTGGCACTGCACTACTGGGGTCAAGATGTGTATCTTGCACTATACAGGAGACATTATGTGTAAGTAACACTACTGTGGCTGTTATATGCAAAGCTGCTAATTGTGTGTGTAGAGGGAGTGTGAAAATATATTTAGTTGTACACAAAGAAGATTAGGAAAAAACCTCAGGTGGCGCAGAACATAAATGGTAGACAGATGTATTACCCGTATGGGTCCAAAACTCTTCAAACCGGAAAAGTTCTTAGTAGGTTCGCTTCCAGGGAGATATATACAAAAAGAAAACAAAAGACAAAAAACAAATGTTCAGAAAATAATGTAAACACAAAAGGTCGAGGTGGGGGGCAACCCGGACTCCTTCAGCTAAGCAATATCCAAGGCGTGTGATTTTATCCGTAAGGTTCACCTCAGAGGTTCGTATGACGTATTGCTTACATGTGTGCTTACATTAAACAGATTCAAATGGGACATATAAAGGTATCTTTTAGCCTTCTATGATTGCTCTTTTTTCCAGCAAAGTCCTTATGTGGGCATACTCCCCATGAGGTTTTCATGCAGAAAAAGCACAAATCGGAAACAAGTATTCAGTATGCTGCTTATGTAGATACAAAGGGTAGGGATCAACCCAAAATCCTCCGGCTAAGTAATATTCAGGGTGTGTAAATCTATCTGTAAGGTTCACCTCAGTGTTTCATTTGGAGTGCTGCTCACAGGTATGCTTACATAGAATGGACGAAAATGAGACATATAAAGGTATCTTTGTTGACCGAAAGTAACCTCACCGCTGACCGCAAAGTTCCCACCATTGGATACAATGGAGCGCATAGGCGCTACATTGTATCTCTGCCGTGTGCAGCCTCACAGACACTACAGGAGCACACAGCCAATCAGGAGAGTGCCACGACATGGCGCTCCCTGATTGGCTGAAGGGACCCTCTTTGACAGGAGTCAGGGGGGGTCCTGGCAGTCAGGGAAAGAGGTCCCATGTGTAAACATGGGACCCCTTTCAGTGCGTGGTCGGGTTTCCGTTTTTTTATTTTGCCAAGTACGTGGATTATACAATGAACAGAAGGTACAATGGATTATGTGAGTATAATTTTTTTCACAAGTACCCCTAGGATTCTACATGGAGAAGAGGACCGAGCCTCGTGTGAACATAGGTAAGTATGTATGTTTGGAGGTGTGCATGTATGTAATAAACTTATACTGTCACGGTGTGTGTGTGTCCTGTTTTTTGTTGGGTATTTTTTTAGTAGTAGTACTACAGGTACCAGCGGGCCCGGTTTTCCACCGCATGCAGGTACTTGTGGTTCTCCAAGTACCAGCTTGCGGGGAAGGCTTGCTGGGACTTGTAGTACTGCTACTAAAAACAATATTCTCATTTTTTTCAAAAGGCTATCAGCCCCCCATCCGCCACCCTTGGATGGGGGGGACAGCCTCGGGCTTCACCCCTGGCCCTTGGGTGGCTGGAGGGGGGGACCCCTTGATTTAAGGGGTTCCCACTCCTCCAGGGTACCCCGGCCAGGGGTGATTAGTTGGGTATGTAATGCCAGGGCTGCCAGGACCACAATAAAAGTGTCCCCCGGCTGTGGCATTATGTACCTGGCTAGTGGAGCACGGTGCTGGTTTTAAAAATATGGGGGACCCCTACGCTTTTTGTCCCCCATATTTTTGGAACCAGTACCAGGCGCAGAGCCCGGTGCTGGTTAATGAAATATGGGGGAACCCCTGTCTTTTTCCCCCCCATATTTTGTCAACCAGGACCGGCTCAAAGAGCCCGAGGCTGGTTTTGCTTAGGAGGGGTGGACCCCACGCATTTTTTTATTTGCTTTTTAATTTTTTAATTTTTTTTATGAAAGGTGCACAATGAAGCCCTGCACGGATCTCACAGATCCTGCCGAGATTCATTGTGTTAATGTCGGCAGTGTTTTACTATTCACTCCCGTAAAACACTGCCTAAAAATACGAATGACATCGACATCGGAAAACACGAAAATGCAGAATATGACAGCTTTGTAAATTAGTCGTAATAAATTCAAAAAGTTGCAAATTTACACATTCGATGTCATTCGTGTTTGAACTTTAACCTTATTCAGAAAAATACGAATTTTAGTAAATATACCCCATAGAGTAGGTCTAATACTAGCTCATTGTGGGAGTTATAGTCTTGTTCAAATGACCAGATACAGTATGTTTAGTATGTCAGATTTTTTTATATTTAATAAAAGCAATAACTTATATAGCAGCCTTATAGTGACATGTTTATCTCTGCAATATTAATCCCATCGTTGGTACTAATTTTTACTTCATAATATGCAAGTGAAAGACCCAAATTCAGAGTAATGTAATAAGTCACTTTTTTCTGCTTTTAAAATACAGTAATTAAAAGAAAAAAAATGTCCCTTTGCTCCAATGTAACAGACCTTAGAGAGAGATAAAGTGGAGATGTTGCAAAGTAACCAATCAGCTTCTGTCATTTATCTTCAACAGTCTATAAAGTGACAGAAGCTGATTGGTTGCTAGGGGCAACTGCTCTACTTTATGTCACTTGAAGGTTCATAATACATATCCCCCTATGTCTTGTGTTGTGTGCAGTAATCTACAGGATAGCATGCAGCACTCAGCACTGTGTCTTTAGCTGATTAGGAGTGTAGCTTGTCACCTAATATACTGGGGGAATGAATCATGGCTATATGCAGTTCAAGATGAGCTCCATGCAATGCATATGCTGAGCACAGCAACACACATGGTAGCTTAGAGTCACTGTACTGAATCATTATGGCTGTATGAGTCATTGAGTCAGAGAGCTGATCAGTGATCTGTATGAATCAGTGAACAGCTGAACTTCTTGCAAGGAGAATGACTCGTGAGTCATCATGGCAATGTAGTTCAGGATTAGCTCCATACAATGCATATGCCTGAGTGGCACACATGGTAACTTAGAGGTAATGTACTGACTCATTATGGCTGTGTGAGTCATTGGAGGTCATTCGGACCTGTTCGCACGCTGCCGTTTTTCGCAGCACAGCGATCAGGTCACTACTGCGCATGCGTATGCACTGCAATGCACAGGTGCATCGTATGGGTACAAAGCGGATCATTGCTGAGCAATGGATTTAACGAATAATCCATTCGTACAGCCAATCGCAAGGAGATTGACAGGAAGAAGGCATTTATGGGTGTCAACTGACCGTTTTCTGGGAGTGTTTGGGAAACAAGCGTTTTCAGGGCAGGTGTCTGACGTCAATTCCAGGACCAGACAGGCTGAAGTAATCGAAAGGACTGAGTAAGTTCAGACCTACTCAGAAACTGCACAAAATGTTTTTGCAGAGCTCAGCTGCACAGGCGTCGCACACTTGCAAAGCAAAAATACACTCCCCTATAGGCAGTGACTATCTGATCGCAGCTCTGCAAAAAGTAGCTAGCGAGCAACTCAGAATGACCCCCTTTGAGTCAGAGAGCTGATCAGTGATCTCTATGAATCAATGAACTGCTGAACTACTTGCAAGGAGAATGACTCATGAGTTGTCAGGACAATATAGCTCAATCAGCTCCACAGTCCACACCATGTCTGAGCACAGCAGTGGCAACACCTGTGGCAACAGAGATGTACTGACTCATGAGTATTACATGAGAGAGCTGAATAACAGTGCTGCTGCAGCAGCACCTACACACCCAGTAGAAGATTTAGCACAGCAGTATGCCCAGGACCCAGTACCAGAAACAGCAGCAAGTGTTTGGACATCTAGACTAATAGGACAGTGAATGTATCATAGAAAGGTGAGCAACATGACCACACTGTCAGGCTCCGGAGCCTTACCTCCGGCGGGTGCTCCCGCGGGTTACCATCCCGCTGGTTGGCACGGCTGCGGCGGCAGGGAGCTGCTGGCGGCGGGTCCTTCTGGACTGATGTGTGGCTGCCAAGGGGGTGGGGGCCGAGGGTCTGGAGAGCCGGGCGCTGCGGCGGGGATCGCTGCAGTAAGGTCCTCTAGTGGTGACACAGTATAGTGTGTCAGAGACAGAAGCTGGCTAAAGCTGTGTGCTAACAGCTAAGTTTGTCTCCTGTGCTGGGGGCAGCCATGTTGGAGACCAGAGTATTACCAATGAAGTTCCCAATCTGTGTCCAGCCAATCCTGTGTGTTCTCCCCTTACAAAAGGGGTCTGGCTCAGAGGGAGAGTGCCAGTGCTTCATGTGAAAGGTTCTCCAGCTCTGTGCTCCCAGGTTACTTCTGGTTCCCCGGTCCTGGTTGCTCTCATCCATCGGTTACCTAAACGCTGCTGCAGTCCTGCTGTCTAAGTCCGTTGCCACTCATGGAAGCGCTCACGGGGTCCCAGGTCGTAGAGGAGCTCCAGGTGCTAACGGCGGTTTCCGCAGACGTCTTCATTTCTACAAAGTCCACGTTCTTCAGCCTTGTCTTTCAATCACCAACCACAGTCCTCATTTCTTCAAAGTCCAAGTTCTTCAGTCTCGTCTTTCAATCATAAACCACAGTCCTAATTTCTTCAAAGTCCATGTTCTTCAGCCTCGTCTTTCACTCACAAACCACAGTCCTCATTTATTCAAAGTCCAAGTTCTTCAGCCTCGTCTTTCAATTACAAACCACAGTCTTCATTTCATCTTTACCGGAGTTCTTCAGCTTCACTCTTCAAGTCATTTAACCATAGACTCTAATTCTTCCAGTTTCTTCAATTGCTCCAATATTCATGTACAGCCTGATCAGGCCCAGCACTACCCGCTCAGCAAAGGGATGCAAAGCAGGTAGGCGCCAGGCAGGAGAGGCGCTCTCCCTGCTTTGCATCCCTGTGCTGCGCCTGGGACCCTGCTGCTGCCGGCTGCTGTGCCTGTCACACCGATTGACAGACAGCGGCGCCGGCAGCTAGAAGCTTCCTGCATCGTCGGATCCAGACAGGGCTGGAAAGAGCGAACGCCCCCACTACATATACCGCGCCGGGGTGGATGGCTGTGTCCCAGCACCCGTAACGATCATCTGCGCAGCCGCAGCCAGGCAGCACTGACACGGGCCGTCGTCACCGCTGAGAGCCTGAGAGTAAGTTCTAGCGCAGGGGGCCGGGGCAAGGCAAGCCAAGCAGTGTGTCACACAGTCTTCTCCGAGCCCAGCACCCCTCCCCTGGCCGGCCTGCTGAGCCCAGAGTGAGATCGATCCTGCTGTCTCTGGTAAGTGACAGACTTCACGGTGCCACAGCCGCACGTCGAAGTCAGAAAATATTACAGTACACACATCACGTACAAACTCCACACAGATGGCCTCCGTGCGCGTACTTGTTCTGCCGTGCGTGCACATATACGCAAGTTGCGTATGACCGCTCACACGGTCCTGCGTATCAGGGCCGTTTCTAGACAATTTGGCTCCCAGTGCGAGATTTCAAAATGCGCTCCCCCCAATTGCTCTAAAAAAAAAAGTGTGCCCCCCCCCCATATAGCCATAAAAAGAAAAAGTAGGCGCGCGCGCTCCCGACAAGGGTGTGTGGCCTGATTAAAATGGGCATGGTCTCATTAAAGTGGGCATGGTCTCATCTGATATCATCACACCCACCACAGGGGGGGGAAAATAAAAATTAAAAAGTCCCCTTTTTACAGATTACAGCAGGCAAGTGTCCCCATATTACACAGCGCGGCAGGCAGGTGTCCCCATTTTACACAGCGCGGCAGGCAGGTGTCCCCATTTTACACAGCGCGGCAGGCAGGTGTCCCCATTTTACACAGTACGGAAGGCAGGTATCCCCATTTTACACAGTACGGTAGGCAGGTATCCCCATTTTACACAGTACGCAGGCAGGAGCCCCCATTTTACAAAGTGCAGCAGGCAGGTATCCCCATTTTACACAGTGCGGCAGGCAGGTATCCCCATTTTTTCACAGCACGGCAGGCAGGTATCTCCATTTTACACAGCACGGCAGGCAGATATCCCCATTTTACACAGCACGGCAGGCAGATATCCCCATTTTACACAGCACGGCAGGCAGATATCCCCATTTTACACAGCACGGCAGGCAGATATCCCCATTTTACACAGTACGCAGGCAGGTGCCCCCATATTACACAGTACGCAGGCAGGTATCCCTATTTTACACAGTGCAGCAGGCAGGTATCCCCATTTTACACAGCGCGGCAGGCAGGTATCCCCATTTTACACAGTACGCAGGCAGATGCCCCCATATTACACAGTACGCAGGCAGATGCCCCCATATTACACAGTACGCAGGCAGATGCCCCCATATTACACAGTACGCAGGCAGATGCCCCCATATTACACAGTACGCAGGCAGGTGCCCCCATATTACACAGTACGCAGGCAGGTGCCCCCATATTACACAGTACGCAGGCAGGTGCCCCCATATTACACAGTACGCAGGCAGGTGCCCCCATATTACACAGTACGCAGGCAGGTGCCCCCATATTACACAGTACGCAGGCAGGTGCCCCCATTTTACACAGTGCGGCAGGCAGGTATCCCCATAGGCAGGTGTCCCCATTTTACACAGTGCGGCAGCGGCAGGTAGGTTTCAAGTTGAGGGGAAGGAAGGGGGAGAGGGGGGGAGAGAGAGAGAATACTTATGTCTTCCCGCTCTTCGGTCCCGCCGCCTCACGTCCCTCGCGCCGGCCGCCTCCTCCTTCTTGCTTATCTCCTTATCGCCTCTCCCGAGCGCTCCTGCTCGGGGGGCGGGGCTTCGCGGAATGACGCGATTGTGTCGTGACGTCACGACGCAACGCGTCATTCCGCGAAGCCCCGCCCCCTGAGCAGGAGCGCTCGGGAGAGGCGATAAGGAGTAACAAAGTGCCGCGGCGGGCGCCCCGTGCGGTTGCACGGCTCGCCCGCCACTAGAAACGGCACTGCTGCGTATTAGCGCATGGTATGAGTAAGCATTTGTATTTGCATGGAAAAGCCACAAAGACATATCTCATATTTAATCCACATAGTGCACAATGTACACATAGCCCACACGCACCACACCAGCAAGTTATACTTGTTTAAAAGGTACAACAACAAAGGGATTCACCTTTACAGGATATGAGGGGACAGCATTAGGTTATAAGGTGGTGTTTGGTATCCAACTGTAGGGTATTTTAAGGGCAACAGTCCGGTAGCAGTTTGCAGAAGATAGCACGCTCCTGCGCATAGTTATGCGCAGGAACAGGATATTAATATTATACTGTGTTTACTGTACTCTGATATTCGGCAGGAACCCAGTGGAGAACAACTGCAAGCACACCTGGAACAGACATCGCCCACCTATTCAAACCAACCTAAGACCCCTCCTGTACTGTAAATGACCAGCCCTTTGACCTATAGATGAAGAGGTAACAGTTTCTATTGTATTGTGTTTTGACCAACTGTATAAAAGCCAAGCTGCCTAGCCGGTCACTCTCTCTCTCTCTCTGAAGGTCATCTTGTTTGATCTGAGCACCGGACCGTGTGGCGCTGGCGAAACCAAACGTATGTACCATTGTATTGTAGCCTCTTTTCTGTTATGGTGATTGTATATCTGTTGTAACACCCTATCAGCAATTATATGTTGGTGGGTCGGATCCCAACATCTTAAATACAATTGGTGTCGTGTCTCTTTTCCTGCTAAGGTATTAAGTGTAATTCAGCCACACATGAAGCTGCATTGTGCTCTCAGCGTGTTGGTGTATGTGTATGCACTGCATGTACTTTGTACGTCCGTCGCAGCGTGTGTACGCAAAGTGCGTACACGGTACGGGCCTTTGTACGCTAAGTAAAAAGTACATAGATTAAGGATTGAATACAGTGGCCGTAGCGGCTTGAATTTAAAGTGTATTAAGGTATTGCTTTTAGTCATGTAAGTAAATCAGCATTTACAATTGGGGGCTCGATACAGTTTTTCACACGCTCGTAGGCTAGCAGGTCATAGCAGACTTTAATCTATCAGCAAAGGGTGGAGATACATCTTTTAGTTAAACCTTTTCCTGGTTGCTTAGATGTTTTAAAACTGTATTTTGTGCTGTTAGATTGCATCTGCTCTGTCTGGTCTGCAGAGGTGCTGATAGAATCCGGAGGGAATAGGAAAAAATGCTATTTAAAAATCTGTGTAATTTTTTTTGGCGCGAAAAGTGTACACAAAGGGTACCGATATTTTGCATACTCTCCCACATATTGTTGCCATAGGTTATTAGTCATTATAGATCTGTGTGAAATCGGATACATTTGTTTGCTATATAGATAAATTTAAAATAAATGTATTTAAGGGTGTAATTATAAAACACAAAACGCAGTTCTGGCCTAGTCATTTTAGGTTTATACAGAACAAGTGTGGGTTGTGTTTGTGAACGATAGTAGCTTTTGTCGATCACATTTATAGAGATTGTGTGATTTGTTTTATTGCGGACACACGTTTGTACACATGGTCCGGACAAAGTACAGGAGCGCGCACGCGACGTAAAAGGCATGCACAGTCGCGTGTTTACGTAAGGTTGCGTAGGAGTACGGACGCTAAGTACAAATTACATGATAGTTTGTTCAATTAAAGACGGGATAGTATACATTTAATACAATAGCACATAACTATCCGATTTCAAAAGCAGGTTACCTTAAATATCTTGTTTAAAACTGTAAGTGCCTCTGGGGTAAAGTAACCAACCTAAGGGAGTGGTATTTTCTGTACAGAAAAGAAAAACAAGGTGTATCTGAGTGAGTGAAAGCAAGAGGGAGTGGAGCTGAACCATGGAAATCGGAGAGGCTCGGGGGCATAAGGACCACTACCTTACGTGAACATATTGTGGAAATACGCAAGTCGTGAGGAGACTTGCACAGGAGCGTGGTAGGGAATTGAGAATTGTGACCCCATATAGTTTTTGTTCCGCTCCGGCTGAGGATCGCAGCTTGTGAATTCGACTCCAGCGATGGTAGGGCATATAGATAACTAGTATCTATAGGCTGTGCGATTGAACCGCACGTCCATATGTGCTACACAGTACAACGTGATATATGCGCTGTGGAAAAGCATATGCAGACGTGATTGTGTAAACAAAGGGGTTTTTCTTTGATAACATCGGGAAATCTCCCTGGTGGGCTTCCACTGGAAAGGGTGACCAATAGTTATTAGGCAACTGTTTTTTTCACGCTACAAAAATTCCAGTGGAAAGATACCGAAAAGGAGTTTTATTCGCTGCCTCTCTCAGGAAAAGATTCCAAAAGAACCACCACCGAAAGAAATTACGATGCTGTAAGGTCTGATAGGGCCCTAGGTTGGATACATTGCGATCCACTATCGACAGTGTATCGTTGTACTGGCCAACGTGGGCGAGAGCGGGTGAAGAGCGCTCAGTGAACTTTCACCGTCTGCTTGCATTGAGTATTTTGGTGTTTGTGGGAACGGCCGAGAGGCCAAGACCCACAATTATGGGAGCCAGTTGCTCAAGTGAGAGACGTTCAGTATGCAGGGTTCAGGCTGGAGAATTGCGGCCGAGAGGGTCAGCAAGGTTTATTATGTGTGAGAAATATGGTTCACACACGGAGGCTTATTGCAATGAAAGGGTACGTATGACTGCTGAAGATAGGGCCTCATTCCCCAGGGTGGGCAGCTTTGAATCACAGGTACTGCAGAATGTAAAGATTAGAATATGTCTTATCCAATCTAGAAAACAAAGGATCAGACATAACGATTGTTTAAATCTGTGGCAACAAGAGGGGGAGGTGCAAAGGGAACTAACTCACACAGCAAGTTCCAAACCTGGCAGGAATTTGAGTATGAGCACACCATTACCGACACAAGTCGAAAGGGAGGAAATGGCTACAATCAATGGTACATCTGTAAATGATAGTAGAATGTAGAAACAATGTGTTAACCCTAACCCTTGAAAGATGTATCCTGTTTTGAAATCTCTCCAAGGTTATAGGTCACAGGAAGATGAAGGATCCAGACAAATCTCAGCCCTCATTCAGGCAGTCACCTTACAGGAAACTCAGGTGGGCCCGGCCCAACCAGTAAGAGCAGTAACAGTATCCCCCACTGAAACAACTGGTGAGATCACAGACATCGGTAAGTGTGAGACTGTTCATTACACAGAGACATTAACACCTCACAGTGAGCAGATTAGGAATGGAATGGTAGGATTACATCCTGTCTTGGAAATAGTAACTCCCAATGGGAGAACCGATAGTCAGGGAATAACCCTCACCAGGAATAATGCAATGTATTGCCTGTGGACCAGATCAGAGCTGTGGTCAATCATTTCAGAATTCCCTGATCCCCAGAAGCATTTAGCCAGATGTCAGAAGTTTATCAGGGATCTGGGTAATTAGATAGGCAGACATTCTTGAAAGCGTGCCTACCCCCTAATATTGACACCCAAAAATTTATTACGGATTGTAAATTAGAGTCGGATAGTCCTATGACTGACGAACACAATCAGGAGAACGTGGAACGAATTAACATACAACTAGGATTGTATTTCCCCACTGCTGTTAAGTGGAGCAAAACTTTCTCCATAAGACAGAAGGACAGTGAAATGACATCTGAATATTTCCATAGGGCTTTGCAAATAATGGCTAGATACACTGGGGTATCGGATATAGAAAACAATGAGAATTACGGGGAGGTGGCTGTCTCTGTGCTAATGGACGGGCTCAATAAGGCATTGAGGGTCAGGGTGCAGACTTCTTTGCCAAATTGGAAAGGGGTCACAGTAGCTAATCTTAGAGAGTGCGCTATTGAACATCACAAGAATATTGCTAGGCGCAGAGAACAACAGGACGAGAGGTTGAGGATGGTAAGTATACAGGCACATACAGGAAAGACCCATCAGCTCAAACCCCAGATCCCTAATGGTAAGTCAAGGTCAATAATATGTTACACTTGTAGGAAGGAAGGGCATTTTGCTAGAGATTGTAGGAGTAGTAGGACACATAGTCAATATAGACCCCCTAGACAGAAAACATAAGCCTCATTATTAAACACATAGATGGGACCAAGGGACATATAGTAAGGAATCACAAGCCATATAGAAAACACAGATTCGGTTAATGGGAAGAACGAAATAAATGCAACATTACCCTTTGATAAAACTTGCTGGGGTTAAGATGGGGCCTCTAAACTTTTGCTTCTTTTTCTAGCAGAAATGGCCCCTGATTAACTTAACAGGAGCTTTGCTAGAAATGATATACATATAATGTGCTCCCGCTCAGGAAGTACAAAGTATGTTAGACAGCCACGAAGACTAATGTTACATTTCACTGTTCTAGATTCATGTCCATCACAGGTAGAGGAAATTATCTCACAGATACCGGGTTCCCTATGAACTTAGGATGGACAGGACACTGGATTGATGGCTGGGATAGTCCCAATAGCGACACAACAAACAGAATTTTTTTTAAGGGGAGTAGACCAAGTAGAGAATCACTTCCCCGTAGTGCCCAATACAGTTGTCAAATTTTTATAAAATCTTCTTTACCTCTACAAACTTATCAGTCACCAACTTCTATTCTGTTTCTCCACAATTTCCTCTTCATCTTTTGCGTTCACACAGGGTGGTCCAATACATGGGCCCGATTACAGTTCAAACACCTCAGTCCTTCAGAGTTCTGCCCAAACCCAGTATATCTCACCAGCAGGATGAAACCAGTATTACAACAGTGTGCCTGGTCATGCACAAAGGGTGGAGAATGGGAATACTGGTGAAGGGAGATTGTGTACAAACACTGATATGCATGATGGTGAGACGGCCTGTTGATGAATGGCAAACCTGACATTTTCTTTATCATTTTCCCTCTCTTCTCTCATCCAGAGATGTTTTTACTTCACATAACCGATAACATGAAATAATTAAATTGAAATGCAAAACTTTGTGTTCCCTACAGGAAGAGGCAGTCTGGAAAGCGAAGGGATATGGCCAGGAGTCCCCATGACTTTGGACAGATGGACACGGTAAGCCAGTGGCCCCCAGAGCATATCTTCCAAGGCTAGCTGAGGCGGCACACGGTCTCACTCATCTGGGCAAGGAGGGTATGTGCAAGCTGGTAAGAGCCTACTGGAGTGCACCAGGATTCTCTTCTCATGCAGGTAAGAAAGCAATGACATGTCTTACTTGCTTGAGGAAGAATATTGGTAAGACAATACCAACGGAGCCATCCCATATCCCTCCTACAGATGGACCTTTTCAGGTAATATAAATCGACTTCATACAGTTACCACCCTGTACGAATTTGAAATATGTGTTAGTGTGTATTGATGTGTTTTCCAACTGGGTAGAGGCATTCCCCGCTGCCACAAATACTGCTGTGTTCACTGTAAAGAAAATCGTGCAGGAATTTGTGTGCAGATATGGTATCCCTAGAATGAAAATGTTATGAAAGTGATAGGGGTACCCACTTTACAGGTGAAGTCTTTCAGGTCATGTGCAAACTGATGTGAATTAATAGCAAGCTGCATACTCCGTACCGGCCACAGGCGAGTGCGAAGGTGGAGAGAATGAACAGCACTATTAAGAACAAGCTGAGCAAAGTGATGGCTGAAACTGGATTGCTGTGGCCAGAGGCTTTGCCACTAGTGTTGTACAGCATCAGAATCACTCCCAGGTTACCGCTTAACTTATCACCCTTTGAAATTCTTTTTGGTCGACAACCCCATGTAATGATAGACCCCCAGGATGATTTGAAATGCAATAACGAAATGTCAGGAATCGGCGGTCAGCTGCGTCTCACCTACCAGCGCGCTGGTGTGCAGGCCTCCGGAGGTCATGGCCCCAGTCGCGGCTGTATGAATGCACTGACCGTGAGCGTCATCTCCCGTGTCGCTGAGTACCCCTGACTCTGGTCCTGCGTTTGTGTTCCGCTGTGTGCCGGCATCCGGTCCGTGTGGATGCTGCTATGACTCCTGCACTCAGCTAATCCCGGCATCTAATCCAGCCCTGTGTTTCCAGCCAGAACACTGCGACCAATCACTGCAGAGCAAGGGGTATAAGTTCCTGTCCGGGGCTCACTCTCATCGCCTCGGACAACGAGTCACATACCCTGTGTCTAGTTCTCCCATTTCCTGCGTTCCTGTTTCCAGCGTTCCCCTGTGGATACTTCATTTGTTCCAGCTTCCATTTCTACAGCTCTCCTGTTACTCCGGACTTCAGCTACATCCAGCTTCAAATCCATCAGCAGTAAGAGACTCTCCTCAGGTGTTCTTTCTCATTACTTACCTGTGCACTAATTGTCAGCATACCATCTGTGCAACTCAGCCGTATAACATCTACTAGCTTAAAGACTGTCTCCTGCTTTAGCCTAAGTGTGGCTATATGGACTTGTGCTTTACAGAGACTGTGAGTTACTCATATATTCCGGAGTTCTGCTTTCCTAACCATTATCAGTTTACCCTGTGTTATTCAGAGACTGTGTATTTCCAAATACTACTGGAGTTCTGTTATTTCACCTGCATTCATTATCAAGTTATTTTACGTTCTGCTGCAAGAGACTTTTATGTTGTTTGGATTCAGTTACCTGTCACAGTTTACCACATTACCGGTTTCCATTGTATTCAGTATTATACCATGCTTTGCATTATACCATGCTTTGCATTAATAAATATCAGCGCTTATGCGCAGGACTTTCATACTGCCTCCCCGCTTTGTACATCGCACCAACACTGACCCACTAGCGCCACCGCCGGGGACAAACAAAACCAGAGACCTGACAGTTTGTCCGAGGCCCATGGACCCATATGGTGGTCAGAGTGTGGGGTCAGGGACACTCCAAAGCTTAGTGTCACGACTAGATGGTCAAGAGGCTGCGCAGCAGCAGATTATACAATACCTGCAGGAAATGTCTTCTCGCTTAGATACTCTGCAACAGTCATTTCCAACTTCAGCTCCTCCAGTGTCCCCATCAATTTCTGCTCCTGTTCCTAGTTCCATAGTTTCTAGCTCTCCAGTTGCTTCTATTCCAATGTCTCGCATCCATCTTCCTACACCAAGTAAATTTGATGGTAATCCTAAAATGTGTTGTGGATTTTTGAATCAATGCGAAATCCACTTTGAATTGCAACCACAGAACTTTCCAACACCTAGAGCAAAGGTTGCATATATTGTCTCTCTTTTAGCTTGTTCTGCTCTGAATTGGGTCTCTCCGCTGTGGGAGCGAGCAGATGCATTGCTGAAAAATTATACAGAGTTTGTTGCCACATTCCGACGCATCTTTGACGAGCCTGGGCGCACGGTTTCTGCGTCCTCAGACCTCCTTCAGATCTGCCAGGGAACACGTACTGTGGGTCAGTACGTCATTCAGTTCCAGACATTGGCATCAGAGGTGAAGTGGAACAACCAGGCATTGGTTGCCGCCTTCTGGCATGGTCTGTCTGACCGCATAAAGGATGAATTGACTACCCAAGATCTACCAGAGCAACTGGAGGCCCTAATCTCTCTAAGTGTCAAGTTTGATCTACGTTTACGCGAGCGAGCCTGTGAACGCTCTCGAGGTGATCTTCGCAAGCACCGAGTTATGCCTCCTTTACAGTCTCCACCTATTACTGCTGATGAACCTATGCAGGTAAACACATTTCGTTTAACACCTGAGGAGCGGTCCAGAAGATTAAAGGGAAGACTGTGTCTATATTGTGCTGCTGATGGTCATCTGATTGGTTCCTGCCCTGCTCGGTCGGGAAACGCCAGGTCCTAACTTGCAAAGGAGGAGTCAAGTTAGGGACCTTGAATAAAGCTCCTTCATCTCAAGACCTAATATTGCCTGTCACTTTGGAAATGCCAGATGGTCTCCAGTCTTTGTCCGCTTTAGTGGATTGTGGTGCTGCTGGGAATTTTATCACACAAGCTGCAGTGGATAGACTTTCTCTCCCAGTGTCAAAGCTGTCTCATCCGGTTTATCTTACTGCCGTAGACGGAAGCCGTATTGCTGAAGGATCCATCACTCAGCAGACCAAGTCGGTAGTTCTGGGAGTGGACTTCCTGCATTCTGAGCTTATCAAATTCCTGGTCATACCAAAAGCTACCTATGAGATTGTACTGGGTATGCCTTGGCTTCAATTGTACAATCCACAATTTGACTGGTCTACCTTACAGTTGACGGCGTGGAGTCCCTCCTGTCTCCATTCATGCTTAGCTCAAGTATGTCCAATAAAATCCACAAGTGTAAAACCTCAGTCTGGCCTTCCAGAGGCCTATCAGGAATTCACTGACGTCTTCAGTGAGAAAGCTGCTGATGTCTTACCGCCTCATCGAGAATGGGACTGTCCCATTGATTTGATCCCAGGGAGCAAGCCACCTAGAGGGCGAACATACCCTCTTTCAGTTCCAGAGACTCAAGCAATGAGCGAATATATAAAGGAGAATTTACAAAAAGGGTTTATCCGTCCATCTTCTTTCCCGGCCGGTGCGGGATTCTTCTTTGTTAAGAAGAAGGAAGGAGGACTACGTCACTGTATTGATTATCGGGGTTTAAATGACATCACGATTAAAAACAGCTACCCGTTACCTCTCATCACAGAGCTGTTTGACAGAGTCAGAGGTGCCTCCATCTTCACAAAACTGGATCTTCGCGGGGCTTACAATTTAATCAGGATTCGAAGTGGTGATGAGTGGAAAACCGCCTTCAATACTTGTGACGGCCACTACGAATATCTAGTGATGCCCTTCGGCTTGAGTAATGCCCCGGCTGTGTTCCAAAACTTTGTCAACGAAGTATTTAGAGATCTCCTGTATAAGTGTGTGGTAGTTTACCTCGATGACATCCTGATATTTTCCCGCGATTTAGTTACTCATCGCCAACAGGTAAAAGAGGTTCTTCGACATCTTCGACAGAATCATCTGTATGGCAAACTATCTAAATGCACGTTTGAAGCTTCTTCAATATCTTTCCTGGGATACATTATTTCCGGAACAGACCTTCAAATGGACCCAGCTAAACTAGAAGTCATAGAGAACTGGTCTCTTCCAACAACACTCAAGTCAGTTCAACATTTTCTTGGCTTCGCTAACTACTACAGGAAGTTTATTAAGGGCTTTTCCACATTAATAGCCCCAATTACCTGCCTAACCCGAAAAGGGGGAAATCCTTCCCAATGGTCTGATGAAGCGCTGTCTGCTTTTCATAAAATAAAACAGGCTTTTATTTCAGCTCCCGTGTTACAACAGCCAGATGTCAACAAGGCCTTCATCTTGGAAGTAGACGCCTCAACGGTTGGCGTGGGCGCAGTCCTGTCCCAGGTGGGCGTTGATGGTAAGACTCACCCTTTCTCTCGTAGATTCTTGCCCGCAGAAATGAACTATACCATCGGTGACCAGGAGCTGTTGGCAATCAAATTGGCCCTTGAAGAATGGAGATATCTGCTGGAGGGTGCGAGATTCCCTATTGCCATCTATACGGATCACAAGAACCTCCTTTACTTGAAGGCAGCGCAGTGTCTGAATCCCCGACAAGCAAGGTGGGCCTTATTCTTTTCTCATTTTGATTTTAAGTTGATGTTTAGACCTGGCTCACAAAATGTTAAGGCAGATGCATTATCTCGCTCTATGAGTTCAACTGAGGAATCATCAGAACATGCTGCTCGACCCATATTAAATCCTGTGGTGTTCGCAGCTACAGGGATATCCCAAGTTCCACCTCCAGGCAAGATGTTTGTCTCTCCTGACCTTCGTCCAAATCTCCTGTCCTGGGCTCATACGTCTAAATTTATTGGTCACCCTGGAGTCCTAAAAACTTTCAAGTTTCTGTCCCAAACTTATTGGTGGCCTCATATGAAAGTAGATGTTCAGAATTCATAGCTTTATGTCCCAAATGTGCTCAGCACAAAGTTCCCTATTCTGGCTCCTGCAGGCCAATTGCTACCAAATTCCATTCCCAAGTGCCCCTGGTCTCATTTATCAATGGACTTTATTTCAGACCTTCCTCCCTCTAATGGATATGATACCATCTGGGTAGTGGTTGATAGGTTTTCAAAAATGGAACACTTCATCCCACTCATGGGGTTACCCTCTGCTCCAAAGCTGGCACAGTTATTTCTTCGTGAAATCTTTAGGTTACATGGACTTCCAACAGAAATAATATCCGACCGTGGTGTACAGTCTGTGGCAAAGTTTTGGAGGGCTCTGTGTTCTGCGCTACAAGTCAAACTTAAGTTCTCCACGGCCTATCACCCTCAAACAAATGGGCAGATGGAGAGGGTAAATCAAGAGCTTGAGACCTATCTAAGACTGTATATTTCCTCTTCACAGGATAACTGGGTAGATTTATTGCCTTGGGCGGAGTTTGCTCATAATTTCCGTTATCATACTTCTACAGATACAACTCCTTTTTTCGCAGTTTATGGTCAACATCCTAGAGTACCGGATTTCCAAGATTTACCCGTCATAGACGTGCCTGCAGCTGCTTCTGCTCTTCAGCGGTTCTCTCAAATTTGGAAGAAGATTCATCTATCTCTTAAAAAGATTTCTCAGCGGTATAAAATGTTTGCTGATCGAAAAAGAGACGAGCAGTTCCCAGTTTAAAGCCAGGCGACAAAGTCTGGTTATCTACTCGGAATCTCCGTCTCAGAGTTCCTTCGATGAAATTTGCCCCACGGTTTATTGGACCATTTCCAGTAGAAAGTGTTATTAATCCGGTGGCTTATAAATTAAAACTGCCTTCCTATTTGAAAATTCCCAACTCATTCCATATTTCTCTCCTCAGACCACTAATTCTCAATCGTTTCCAGAGAGCGCTTCCAGTAGGCCCAAAGGTACAAACTCATCGGGGCGTGGAATACAAGGTGGAAAAGATCTTGGACTCTCGTCATCGCTACGGTCATTTGCAATACCTAATTGACTGGTCTGGATATGGTCCTGAAGAGAGGAGTTGGATCAACGCTACGGATGTGCACTCTCGGTTGGTACAAGCCTTCCACAGACTCTTCCATGCCAAGCCTCGTGGGTGTTCGGAGTCCACCCATAAAGGAGGGGGTACTGTCAGGAATCGGCGGTCAGCTGCGTCTCACCTACCAGCGTGCTGGTGTTCAGGCCTCCGGAGGTCATGGCCCCAGTCGCGGCTGTATGGATGCGCTGACCGCGAGCGTCATCTCCCGTGTCGCTGAGTACCCCTGACTCTGGTCCTGCGTTTGTGTTCCGCTGTGTGCCGGCATCCGGTCCGTGTGGATGCTGCTATGACTCCTGCACTCAGCTAATCCCGGCATCTAATCCAGCCCTGTGTTTCCAGCCAGAACACTGCGACCAATCACTGCAGAGCAAGGGGTATAAGTTCCTGTCCAGGGCTCACTCTCATCACCTCGGACAACGAGTCACATACCCTGTGTCTAGTTCTCCCAGTTCCTGCGTTCCTGTTTCCAGCATTCCCCTGTGGATACTTCATTTGTTCCAGCTTCCATTTCTACAGCTCTCCTGTTACTCCGGACTTCAGCTACATCCAGCTTCAAATCCATCAGCAGTAAGAGACTCTCCTCAGGTGTTCGTTCTCATTACTTACCTGTGCACTAATTGTCAGCATACCATCTGTGCAACTCAGCCGTATAACATCTACTAGCTTAGAGACTGTCTCCTGCTTTAGCCTAAGTGTGGCTATATGGACTTGTGCTTTACAGAGACTGTGAGTTACTCATATATTCCGGAGTTCTGCTTTCCTAACCATTATCAGTTTACCCTGTGTTATTCAGAGACTGTGTATTTCCAAATACTACTGGAGTTCTGTTATTTCACCTGCATTCATTATCAAGTTATTTTACGTTCTGCTGCAAGAGACTTTATGTTGTTTGGATTCAGTTACCTGTCACAGTTTACCACATTACCGGTTTCCATTGTATTCAGTATTATACCATCTGCTTTGCATTAATAAATATCAGTGCTTATGCGCAGGACTTACATACTGCCTCCCCGCTTTGTACATCGCACCAACACTGACCCACTAGCGCCCCCGCCGGAGACAGACAAAACCAGAGACCTGACACGAAATAACTGTGAAATATTTGGTTAGGATGAGCCAGCAGCTGAGAAATCAACAAAGAAATCTAAAGCTGGTGATTCCTGACCTACCGAACAGTAATTGTCATGACATTGAGCCTGGGGATTATGTGATGATTCGAAATTTTTTACGCTCAGGTTGCCTCATAGACAGGTGGGAAGGACCGTATCAAGTCTTGTTAACCAGCACGACAGCACTAAAGGTCGCCGAAAGAGAGACTTGGGTCCACTCGTCCCACTGTAAGAAGGTCACTGACCCGGAGAAAACTTGTGGCAAAGAGCAAGGTGAAGAGATCCTCGTATCACTAGAGTGTTTGTTCCGGGAAAGCTGAGAGGCAGGACTGTTGAAATGGCATCTGAGCGCGGAGAGAAACAAGATCAAAGACGGTTGTTGTACCATTTCTCTTTTTTTCGCCTCCCACTGCCCTTTTCTCTCTCTCTCTCCCCCTTCTTATTTCCCTTCTTTTTCACTAACTAAATGGATCTACCTCCATTTCGGGTTTGTCTGGTAATTCTGTTTTTGCTCAGGTAATTTGTTTTGTTGAGGGTCCCAGAGAAGTCGAGCAAGGATCTGGAATGGGTTCTGATGGCAAGTACGGATTTGTAGGATCTCAGGAGCAGCACATCACTGTGACTCGAGTAAAGGCTGGTATCAGTAAGCACTCTGGTAGTCATGGAGCATGGAGGCAATGTGAGGGGTTATTGTCTGATGAATATTGTATTTGTAGAAATTGCGAGAACATAGTCAAAGATGGGTGCATCCAGAGATGTCAGTCCAATATTAATATCAACATGGACCGACATCCGTTGAGTGATTACCACTCATTAGTGGGTAAGGTCTTAAACCAGACAGAATGCTGGGTGTTCTCACAGGTACCTCAAGGACAGAGTAAGTCAGGATTAGTACCATACCCTTTAGCAATAGATGAGGTACTCGAATTATGGGGTGGGAGACCGGTGGACAAGAAATTCAATATATCTAGGCCCCCTAGCTTGAAGCTCCACCAGTACAACGTAGATAGGTCCCCGTTGTGTTTTAATATTTCCAATTTCCGAAAACCAGGAAATAGGGAAGTGACGTGGAATAACCAGACAATGACCTTTTCACACAGAGCTGATAGGATACCTATTGACTCTAAACTTGTACGCAAGATAGCCAACAGTGGAAAGTATTTTCGGTACCGGTATACACGTGGAAGCAAAACCATGTGGATTGGACAGGTATCGCAGGGGTATTGTGCCCATATCATCCAGCCCGATACTTGTACTGAGCAAATGAGAGAACTAGGGATTGGTTTCTTTACCTGGAAGATTTGCAATATGGTGATGTTACATTTTGTCCCCTATGTTCTCCCAGATGATGTCTATTTCATATGTGGGAGGAAAGCGTACAAGTGGCTTACTCCGAGCTCTGAGGGATTGTGTTATATTGGAAGAGTACTACCAGAGGTCATGACCATAACCCACGATAAAATTAAAGATGTTCACCGCAATGCTCAGACTCCTTATACTCATACCCATTATAAACACATCATCAAGAGACACCTCATAGATAGGGCAGAGCATGCAGCCTCTGATTTGATCCACGAATCCACCGGGATTCAGTTCCTTCTCGCATTAGATATCACCCGTACTGCCAGAGGAACTATAAATTATAGGTACATCCATGCGCTAGCGAACTTGATTGATAATATTACTGAGATGTATGATGACACCTTCAGGTATACAGGAAGGGAGTTACAAGCCTACAAGAAGGAGCTGATTCAGCACAGGTGGTCCTCAATTACGTTACAGCTGTGACAGGTGGATACTGTGTTACCCTGGCAACTCAATATGGTGTGAAGTGCTGTACGTATATTACAAATAGAACTGACGACCCCACGGTCAGGAGGAAGCACAACCTTACCTTAGCGGCTGTGGGTAATGAACTGACCGGCTGGGTCTCATGGTTGAACCCACGGAAATTGGTCTCAGGGTTAGGAGAGTGGGTACAGAATGTTATTATGAGTGTGGGAAAGTTTCTCCTTTGTATCCTTGGTGTCGTCATAATTATTGGCTTGATATTCAGGTGTGTTCAAATTCTAACGCGGCGCAAGCACGGCACAAATTTGATGAGTCTAAGGAGCGAGGGCATTTTCACAGCAGCAGATTTGGTTTATGACCCATCAATAGAAACAGTGTTATGATAAGGATTGCAAATGAATTTCATGGCCTGTTTCTTTCACCATTTTTCTCTGTCTCCCCCTTTTTACCCAGAAACATCCAACCGGAAAAGACGTCAACCCTACTCAATATTTATGTGAATATATTTTTATATATGTGTCTTATCTTCATCTCCGCAACCCTCAGTTAATGGCACACATAGTCGACAGGTGTTATACACATATAGTAGCACTCACATATGTTCCCCCTCCATGTATCATCAACTAAATTTGCTCCCCATTTGTTGGTATTAGAAACCGAAGAGGTGAGGGTCAAAAGCCCTTGCCCGAAAGGAGCTCGGTAGTGTTTGTTTGCCCATGTGCAGACCCTTAATACGGGATAAGAAGGATTTAATGTATACTTCGCAATACCTCGAAGCTTACTTAGAACATATACGGCACGATGATACATGCCCCTCAGACATTGATTCATACATACATGCTTTTACTATCCCACTAGGCTATACATTTCCCACCTACAACTCTCCCCGATCATCCAAGCTTTGTATATATTGTATAGGTAATATTTTTAGTTTATTAGTTTGGAGTGGCAGTTATTGATGACTGCCAAAGGGTGGACTGTCAAAGTCGGAAAATATTACAGTACACACATCACGTACAAACTCCACACAGATGGCCTCCGTGCGCGTACTTGTTCTGCCATGCGTGCACATATTCGCAAGTTGCGTATGACCGCTCACGCGGTCCTGCGTATTAGCGCATGGTATGAGTAATTACAGTAGCATTTGTATTTGCATGGAAAAGCCACAAAGACATATCTCATATTTAATCCACATAGTGCACAATGTACACATAGCCCACATGCACCACACCAGCAAGTTATACTTGTTTAAAAGGTACAACAACAAAGGGATTCACCTTTACAGGATATGAGGGGACAGCATTAGGTTATGAGGTGGTGTTTGGTATCCAACTGTAGGGTATTTTAAGGGCAACATTTCGGTAGCAGTTTGCAGAAGATAGCACTCTCCTGCACATAGTTATGCGCAGGAACAGGATATTAATATTATACTGTGTTTACTGTACTCTGATATTCGACAGGAACCCAGTGGAGACCAACTGCAAGCACACCTGGAACAGACATCGCCCACCTATTCAAACCAAACTATGACCTCTCCTGTACTGTAAATGACCAGTCCTTTGACCTATATGTTAGGGTCTCCTGCCCTGTGCTGCCACGTCGTCATGGCAACCGGGAGACAAGTGCTAGTGGAGTAACCTGAGCGCAGCTGATACTCCGGTTCGGGTCTTTTGCTGTGCAGTGTTTATAGGCTCTGTGCACGGCAGGGGATCCGGTGCTGGTTTTTGTGCTCACAGTCTGTGAGGTCTGAGTGGGGCGTGGACAGCACCTGCTTTATAAGGCCTCTTTTCAGGGTAAGCAGATGCTGCTGAATCTTTGTTGGTTAGTCAGTTCATGAAAGTTAGCCAGTACTGTGTAGCTTTGTATTTGTTTGTTGCTTACTGCAAATAGGCCTGGGGATTTGGTATTACACTCTGCCAATCCAGACCTAGCAGTAAGACTGGAGTCAGTCGTTTAGCTTGCTGGGGTTCTGTTACTACTCTGTGAACTTAGCAAGTTTGCGGCTGTATTCTAAGACTTGCCTGTCTAATCCTGTCTCACTGTGCTAGGTGTCAGGGGTCAGTTTAGTGGCAGTAAGCTAAAACCTGTGCACTGCAAGTGAGAAATAGGATTGTGGAGACTCTCCTTGTGTCTATCATTCCATCTCTGACCAAGGAGTTTACTGCCACACCCGTTGGTAACCCTTTAGGGTTTTGCTGTTGCCCTTAGCAACAGCATTTCAGGTTCTCTACGTATTAAAACACAACATCTTGCTTTTTCCATCTGTGCAGTTCTAATACAAGGGAGATACCCAGTTCCTTAGCCTCTGGGCTTCTCTGTTCACTTTGTGTGTATTTTGTTACCCTATTACCTTCTGTGTACGTTATGTCATATTCCCCAGTTTGTCTGTGAGTCCATTTGTTTTGCATAACAGTTCAAACACCAGTACATTCCTGCAGACACTGGAGTGCATAACAGTTCTGACACCAGTACTTTCCTGCAGGCACTGGTGTGCATAACATATTCAGCAGCCTAATACTCCTGTTGAAATTTTTTGGGAATATGGAGCATACCCCTCAAAATACGTTGCAACAGGTGGTCGATCAGGTGCAGGTCCTGACTCGACAATTTAATGATTTGTCCATTAAAATGCACACCTCCCAGGCTGCTGGCGGAGCTCCCGCAGCAGCAGCACCTGCAGGGGTTAAGGAGCCGAAAGTAAATCTCCCGGATCGTTTTTCTGGAGATCGCTCGCAGTTCTTTTGTTTCAAGGAGAGCTGCAAGCTATACTTCCGGCTTAGGCCTCAGTCTTCTGGGTCGGAGATTCAGCGGGTGGGCATAGTGATTTCCTTGCTACAAGGAGACCCACAGGTCTGGGCATATGGGTTGCAGCCTGACTGTCCGTCGCTTAAAAGTGTTGATGCTTTTTTTACGGCACTGGGCATGTTGTATGATGACCCTGACAAGACGGCCTCAGCCGAGGCTCAGATTTCGATCCTTAAGCAAGGGCGAAGGCCAGTTGAGGTTTACTGTACGGAGTTTCGGAGGTTGGCCCATGATACCCAGTGGAATGACCCAGCCCTGAGACACCAGTACCGAAGAGGTCTTTCTAACCAGATAAAGGACCAACTGGTACAATATCCCTTGCCTGATAGCTTGGATCAGCTCATGCAGTTATCCATCCGGGTGGATAGACGGCTGAGAGAGCGTAGGCTTGAAAGGGAGACTGAGATTTCCTTCCTTCCCAAGGGAACCTCAGACTCTGAGGAATTTTCTGAGGAGCCTATGCAGATTGGGGCTACCCGCCTCTCCTCGCGTGAGAAGACGCGGAGGAGACAGCAGGGGTTGTGTTTGTACTGTGGGAATAAAGGTCATGTGGTAGTATCATGCCCAGAAAAGCCGGAAAACTTCAGGGCCTGAGGGTGATGGGAAATATCCTGTCAGGCCAGAAGTCAGAATTTCCCAAGAAGACTTTTATCATTCCGGTGACCTTGAAGATCCTCGGTCAAACTGTCAAGACTGAGGCCTTTGTGGACAGTGGGGCCGACGGGGTTTTTATGGACCGCCAATTCGCCCTGAAACACTCTGTTCCCTTAGTACCCTTGGCATCGGAAATTGAGATTTGTGGGTTAAACGGGGAACCATTATCCCAAGGTAAAATTACCTCTTGCACTAGCCAGATTTCTTTGTTTATTGGAGCCACACACTCTGAAAAATTGTCCTTTTATGTGACTGTCTGTACTTTTGCCCCATTGGTGTTGGGGTTACCCTGGTTAAGGGCCCACAATCCTCAATTTGACTGGGTCTCTGGGGAGATTCTTAGTTGGGGTACTGATTGTTTCAGGAGTTGCTTGAGCCTTCCAGTCAGGCTCTCGCAGCTAAGTTTGCCAGGATTGCCAGGGTGTTATGCAGATTTTGCGGACGTGTTCTCCAAAAAAGTTGCAGAGGTACTACCTCCCCATCGCCCCTATGACTGTGCCATTGATTTGTTGCCAAATGCTAAGCTTCCCAAGAGCAGGTTGTACTCCCTGTCACGTCCTGAGACTCAGGCTATGGCAGAGTACATTCAGGAGAACTTGGCTAAGGGATTTATCAGACCTTCACAGTCTCCAGTTGGGTCGGGGTTCTTCTTCGTGGGTAAAAAGGACGGTTCGTTGCGACCCTGCATCGACTTCAGGGAATTGAACAGTATCACGATTAAAAACTCATACCCACTGCCTCTCATTTCGGTCTTGTTTGACCAGCTTCGTACTGCCACCATTTTTTCTAAGATTGACCTACGCGGTGCGTACAATCTAATCCGAATAAGAGAGGGGGATGAATGGAAGACTGCCTTTAATACCCACTCAGGGCATTATGAATATTTGGTGATGCCTTTTGGGCTCTGTAATGCCCCGGCAGTCTTCCAGGATTTCATGAATGATGTGCTCAGGGAATATTTGGATAGATTCTTAGTTGTATACTTAGATGACATCCTAATCTTCTCCCATTCCCTGGAGGAACATCGGAAGCATGTACGCTTAGTCCTCCAGAAACTCAGAGACCACCGGCTTGGGGCGAAGCTGGAGAAGTCCGAATTTGAAGTTCAGCAAATCGCATTTCTAGGATATATTATCTCCCCAGAAGGTTTCCAAATGGAGGGTTCCAAGGTACAGGCAGTCCTGGATTGGGTGCAGCCCACTAGTTTGAAGGCGCTTCAGCGTTTCCTGGGCTTTGCGAATATTTATAGACGATTTATCGCTGGATTTTCGTCTATAGTGGCGCCCTTGGTGGCACTCACTAAGAAAGGGGCGGATGTTGCTCACTGGTCTTGTGAGGCTAAAGCGGCTTTTGCCCGTCTCAAAAGGGCATTTGTTTCGGCCAAGGTGCTGCGACACTCAGATCCAGAGCGTCCTTTTGTGGTGGAGGTGGATGCCTCTGAGATGGGTATTGGGGCAGTGCTTTCTCAGATGGGAGTGTCTGATAATCGCCTTCATCCCTGTGCTTACTTTTCCCGTAAATTTTCGCCTGCCGAGATGAATTATGACGTGGGTAACCGGGAATTGTTGGCTATTAAGGATGCACTCGAGGAGTGGAGACACTGGCTTGAGGGGGCTAAGTTTGTGGTCTCAATTCTCACTGACCATAAGAATCTGGCATATTTAGAGTCAGCGAAGCGTCTCAATGCCAGGCAGGCACGATGGGCTTTGTTTTTTGCTCGCTTTAATTTTTTGATAACATATCGCCCTGGGTCAAAAAACATCAAGGCTGATGCGCTCTCGCGGAGTTTTGCTCCAATCCAGGAGACCACAGAGGAGCCGTTGCCCATTGTTTCCCCATCATGTATTAAAGTGGGCATTACCCAGGACCTCTTATCATTAGTCCTTAGAGCACAGGAGCAGGCTCCTCCAGACCTTCCGGTAGGTCTTTTGTTTGTGCCTCCTAGGTTAAGACAGCGAGTGTTCCTGGAATTCCATGCCAAGAAGTCGGCAGGTCACCCGGGTATTGCCAGAACTCGGGAGTTGCTATCTAGGGCGGTGTGGTGGCCCTCGGTGGCTAAGGATGTGGATCAGTGGGTTCGGGCATGTGACATCTGTGCCCGAAATAAGACTCCTAGAGGGGTTCCTGTTGGCCCATTACATCCACTCTCTATCCCATCTAAGCCATGGACCCACATTTCAATGGATTTTGTGGTGGACTTGCCCAAATCCTCGGGGATGACAGCCATCTGGGTTGTCGTTGACAGGTTTTCGAAGATGGCGCACTTCGTTCCACTGGTTGGGCTGCCATCAGCCAGACGCCTGTCTGAATTATTTATGCTGCATGTTGTGCGTCTCCACGGGTTGCCACTTGATGTGGTCTCTGACCGCGGATCCCAGTTTGTGGCCAAATTCTGGAGGGCATTTTGTTCCGATCTCCAGATTTCTGTCAGCTTGTCGTCAGGCTACCATCCGCAGTCTAATGGGCAGACTGAAAGGGTGAACCAGTCCTTGGAGCAGTTCCTCAGGTGTTATGTCTCCAAGTGTCAGACTGACTGGGTTGCTCATCTGTCCATGGCGGAGTTTGCCTATAACAACGCGGCTCACTCTGCTACAGGGATCTCTCCCTTCCTTTGTGTGTATGGGCATCATCCTAAGGCCAATTCTTTTGACCCCCTGGACTCCACGCCTGGTGGTTCCTCTGTGGTTTCGATCCTTAGAGGTATTTGGCGGAAAGTGAAGAAAGCCCTTGTGTCTGTGTCATTAGTGACCAAAAGGGTTTTTGATAAGCGGAAAAGACCCTGCAGCTTCAAATTAGGAGACTTCGTCTGGTTGTCTACCAAGAATTTGAAGTTGAGACAGCCATCTCATAAGTTAGGGCCCCGGTTCATCGGCCCTTATAAGATCACCAGGGTTATCAATCCGGTGGCATTTCAGTTAGATCTGCCCCGTTCTTTGGGTATCAATAAAACATTTCATTGTTCCCTTTTAAAACGGGCGATTAGTAATCCTTCTTCCAGTGGAAGACCTTCCCCTCTTCTGATACGTGGCCAGAGGGAGTTTGTTGTTGAAAGGATTCTTGACTCCAAGGTGGTTCGGGGTCGGCTGTCATTTTTGGTGCACTGGAAGGGGTATGGCCCGGAGGAGCGGTCGTGGGTGCGCAGTTGTGATCTTCATGCCCCCAGACTGATACGCTCTTTCTTCTCGCAGTTCCCCGATAAACCCGGTGGTAGGGGTTCTTTGACCCCTCGTCAGAGGGGGGGTACTGTTAGGGTCTCCTGCCCTGTGCTGCCACGTCGTCATGGCAACCGGGAGACAAGTGCTAGTGGAGTAACCTGAGCGCAGCTGATACTCCGGTTCGGGTCTTTTGCTGTGCAGTGGTTATAGGCTCTGTGCACGGCAGGGGATCCGGTGCTGGTTTTTGTGCTCACAGTCTGTGAGGTCTGAGTGGGGCGTGGACAGCACCTGCTTTATAAGGCCTCTTTTCAGGGTAAGCAGATGCTGCTGAATCTTTGTTGGTTAGTCAGTTCATGAAAGTTAGCCAGTACTGTGTAGCTTTGTATTTGTTTGTTGCTTACTGCAAATAGGCCTGGGGATTTGGTATTACACTCTGCCAATCCAGACCTAGCAGTAAGACTGGAGTCAGTCGTTTAGCTTGCTGGGGTTCTGTTACTACTCTGTGAACTTAGCAAGTTTGCGGCTGTATTCTAAGACTTGCCTGTCTAATCCTGTCTCACTGTGCTAGGTGTCAGGGGTCAGTTTAGTGGCAGTAAGCTAAAACCTGTGCACTGCAAGTGAGAAATAGGATTGTGGAGACTCTCCTTGTGTCTATCATTCCATCTCTGACCAAGGAGTTTACTGCCACACCCGTTGGTAACCCTTTAGGGTTTTGCTGTTGCCCTTAGCAACGGCATTTCGGGTTCTCTACGTATTAAAACACAACATCTTGCTTTTTCCATCTGTGCAGTTCTAATACAAGGGAGATACCCAGTTCCTTAGCCTCTGGGCTTCTCTGTTCACTTTGTGTGTATTTTGTTACCCTATTACCTTCTGTGTACGTTATGTCATATTCCCCAGTTTGTCTGTGAGTCCATTTGTTTTGCATAACAGTTCAAACACCAGTACATTCCTGCAGACACTGGAGTGCATAACAGTTCTGACACCAGTACTTTCCTGCAGGCACTGGTGTGCATAACACTATAGATGAAGAGGTTACAGTTTCTATTGTATTGTGTTTTGACCAACTGTATAAAAGCCAAGCTGCCTAGCCGGTCACTCTCTCTCTCTGAAGGTCATCTTGTTTAATTGATCTGAGCACCAGACCGTGTGGCGCTGGCAAAACCAAATGTATGTACCATTGTATTGTAGCCTCTTTTCTGTTATTGTGATTGTATATCTGTTGTAACAACATCTTAAATACAATTATTGTTGTGTCTCTTTTCCTGCTAAGGTATTAAGTGTAATTCAGTCACACGTGAAGCTGCATTGTGCTCTCAGCATGTTGGTGTGTGTGTATGCAGTGCGTGTACTTTGTACGTCCGTTGCGGCGTGTGTACGCAAAGTGCGTACACGGTACGGGCCTTTGTACGCTAACTAAGTAAAAAGTACATAGATTAAGGATTAAATACAGCGGCTGCAGAGGCTTGAATTTAAAGTGTATTAAGGTATTGCTTTTAGTCCTGTAAGTAAATCAGCATTTACACACGGCATTACAATGAGTCAGACTGACTCATTTTATGCCGGCCTCCACCTGCGCTGCCAGACCCGACCCGGACAGATAGAATCAGCAAGTAGCTGCTTTCTATGCCGCAGTCCAGCCGGAGCGGAGGGGGAGGAGAGTGTGCCCTCACCCTTCCTCCTCCTCCTCCCCTTATTTCATTATCTCGACTCCAGCCTGGCTCTTCGTATCTGACTGGACTGTCCTTGTTGCTGGCACCGGGGATCGGATGTCAAGATTCCGTGACCAACCCCAGTGCTAACATCCCTGCCCAGCTCTCCCCGCCTCGTCCTCTGTAAGTGTGCACACACCACCTCCTTGGCATGCTTCTGCCTCGCTGCCCCCACCAGCGCCGACTGTGCTTCTGTTCCTGCGTCTCGGGGCTTACTTGTCTCACAGTGACTTTCAAGTGAGTATCCCCACATGTGTATGTGGGGATACTCACATTTTGAGTATCCCCAAATGAACATGCTGACAAATCACCAACGTTTCAAGGCCCTAACAGTCCCGTTTTCAAGGTGCAAGGTGAATCCATTTTGTTTATTCTGTAACATGTTCACCTTAAAAAAATCAGGACTTTAAAGCCTTGAGTTGATTTGTCAGCATGTTCACATTCAATATATGTTTACTCAGAAGACTTAAAGTGCTGCTGTTCTTAGCTGTCGATATGCGGGAATATCCGGTAATACGATGCAAGCACCCAGAGAGATACACGTCCTTTGCAGCTTCCAGACACAGCGCCTACCGCCGGTATATATAGTTGTTAATTTCAGTCCTGGCGGGCGAGTGAATTTGCATTGCTCCAAATTGCCGCTTGCAGTGTAACCACTATATAGTCTTGTAATACACTATATAGTCTTGAGGAAGTCCCGAGCTGTGACGGGACGAAACGCGTTGACGTCATCTCCCTGTCTGTATCCACACACTGACGGAAGTATCCATACAAGTGCTGTCTCCAGCGGTTCCACCTGAGACGCTGACCGGAGCTCCCTCTGCCCGCTCGCCAGAACTGAGAGTGTGCTATCTCTAGTGGTTACACTGCAAGCGGCAATTTGGAGCAATACAAATTCACTCGCCCGCCAGGACTGAAATTAACAACTATATATACCGGCGATAGGCGCTGTGTCTGGAAGCTGCAAAGGACGTGTATCTCTCTGGGTGCTTGCATCGTATTACCGGATATTCCCGCAGGTTCGGGTAAGAATACAGCAGCATTCCTCTGCACTGGGACGCCAGTAGCAGAAGGATTTGAGAGACTTGTGATACAATTTGTTGGCAGTTGATACAGTCTTGACACATTTTGATGTGACACATTTGGATGTAACAGATTGGATGGGTCTGTTTAGTGTCATATGAATACAATGTTGCTACTAATGGAATAATTACACTGTTGCTGCTAATCCTTTACAGTGCCAAAGGATACTATCTGTCTCCTACTAGAGTGTGTGGAACATACTGATCTTTTGATTTTGATTTTTAAAGTTTTATGTATATATGTTTGTCATTTAATTGGAGTAAAAGATTGTATTTAAATTAAAGCAGACTCTTTGTTTACTGATTGCAGCAGTGAGTAAAGGCAGACACTCATTATATTATATAATTTTATACTCTAATTCAAGCGCACCATCGTTCCCTCTTTTTTTGTTTAAATTCTTCTGAGGATTTAGCTAATCCTTTTTAATGTGTGCAGCTGAAGTTCAATTGAACAGAGGCCCTCATTCCGAGTTGTTCGCTATTTTTTTCGTTCGCACAAGGTATGTGCAAAATTGCGAACATGTTGCAAAATTGCGAAAATCCGCCCCCAACGTATTTTTGCTCATTCGTACGCAGTATTACACAAAGTGGGCGTATGCGAGATGACATCGCAGCAATGCGAAACCATCGCAGCAATGCGAAACTATCGCATTAACACATACTTCTTCGTAAAAATACTAAGTTTTTGTAGATTTACACATCCATGTTAAAAGTGCACACTTTTGCGGAAAAACGCTCCACAATGGTTTTTTTTCCCCTATTCAGTGGAATTACACCTTTCTTTTAAAAGTCCACAAGCCCTCCTCAATTACGATCCCAATTACTGTAATTAATGACAATGGTCCTGACCAATTAAGTCTCCAAAGAATACCAGAAGAACACTTTGTAGCCATAATTGTCCATAAACATTGTTGTTGTAAATTGACAAATCTAGATATGGGAATTAGTCACGCTCTAATGCAAATGTTTGAAGTATTGTGTATATGTGTAGTGTGTGAATAAATGTCTTTTCATGTATTTAGAATCCATAACCTCCAAACGTGTTTTTTTTTGTTAAATTTTGTGTTCTATTTTTATGTTTTAAATCTTAAGTAAGATGTGTGAACTGTTTAAGGTCACCAATTTCTGCACGCCAATGTGCTGTTCCTTTTATAGCAAAAAAAAACACAAAAACCACTTAACTTCAACTGTTTTTATTTTAATTGGTTTTTTTTTTAAATTTTAAAATAAAATGTAAACAAAATTAACAAAATAACATTAGAGGACTTTTTCAATTGCCTCTATATCGACTATAACCTCCCTTAAATGGGCTTTTAGCCGCCCTAAAAGTGCTGGCAAAGTGCTGGGATCTCCAACTGCAGCATCTGAAAAGAAGAGTCAAAGAAAACATTAATAACTTACTCACATTACCTATTATACAAGCAGGGCACAAAGCACACTTTAATGCAGGCCTGTCCAAACTGAGGCCCTCCAGCTGTTGTGAAACTACATATACCAGCATGCCTTTACACAGTTTTGGGGTCAGAGAATGCAAAACTGTGTCAGGGCATGCTGGAATGTGTAGTTTTTCACCAGCTGGAGGGCCGCAGTTTGGACAGGCCTGCTTTAATGCCTAAGTGACTACATCATGGCTGTTTTAAGGATAAATCAGTAGCAGAACAACACACAAGCCTGCTCAGCAATGTTTTTTTTTTTTGTACAAGAAAGTGTACCACACCATGGGGTACATTTACTACTACGGGAGTTCTATTTAAGATGGGACGTTGACCATAGCAACCAATCAAATTATACATGTTATCTTGTAAAAGTGGGCATAAAAATTACAAGTATAATCTTATTGGTTGCTATGGGCAACATCCCATGTTAAAGAGAACTACCATCTTAGTAAATGTAACACCATGTTGGCATTCATTCACATCTGGAGTGAAGAGAATTCAATTTTTGGAGGTTTGGTCCTGCATCATCACACTGCATATCAACATCTTCAGAAGGACAACATATCCTAGCATGCCCACACTCCCTGAAAACCGCCTTTACTAAATAAGGTCAAACAGGTTTTGAAAAATCCAATAAGCATTTTGTGAGTCTAACTTTCACACCACAAATCATTGTGTTGTTCGGCTGGCTAACAAAGTGAAGCATGTGATTTGAAAGTGCAAACATTATGAATACACAGGCACAAGTGTAAAAGACTAACAACATACTAAACTCCACTCAGGTAGAAATGTTAGGCTGAAAACTGAGCACATATAAACCATGTTGTCCTGGCAACCCTGTCGAACTAATGAGTGTCGACCTAGAGTGGACACACAAAACATTGCACACATAAACACTACATATAATGATACTCACAAAAATTTCAATGCAACATGAACACCATGAATAATAACTCAAAATGTTTTCCTTGCTAGCTGATTTTCAACAGTACAACAGTGCATGTTTTGACATTGTAAGTGTAAGTAGGTAATCATTATTTTACAAATGTTAAAACACTTACTTTCCTCTGCAACATGATGATCACCACTTAGTCCATCAGGGGCTTCTTCTGCCCATTCACTGGGTGGTGAAGGCAGCTGGATGGGGGAAGGAGGAGGGATTGGGGAAGGAGGAGGGATGGGTGAAGGAGGCTGGATGAAGGAAGGAGGAGGGATTGGGGAAGGAGGAGAGATGGGGGAAGGAGGAGGGATTGGGGATGTATTTTCTGAGGGTGGGTCTGATTGAGAGGGCGAGGGGGGCGGAGAGAATGTTTGTCCAATAGAGGGTGAGGGGGGCTGAGAAGGGGAGTTGGAAGGAGAAGGAGAAGGGGACTGGGAAGGAGGAGAAGGGGGCACAGAAAGAGAAGGAGAGGTGGGCTGAGAAGGGGACTGGAAAGGGGAGGGGGACTGGGAAGCTGAGGGGGACTGGGAAGCTGAGGTGGACTGGGAAGCTGAGGGGGACTGGGAAGCTGAGGTGGACTGGGAAGCTGAGGTGGACTGGGAAGCTGAGGGGGACTGGGAAGGGGAGGGGGAGTGAGAAGGGGAGGGTGGTTGAGAAGGGGAGGGGGGCTGAGAAGGGGCCTGATGTTGCCTCCCTGCATCAGCTTGCCGTTGTGGTCGTCCTATAATGATATATGTATTATATTTTGTATTGCATGTAAAATTTCAGAAACACCATTTGTCAATTACACTGTTCTGTCCCATGTAAAAGACACAGGGCTTGGTTTTTTTTTTATTCTTATGAGTTTTAAAACTGTTGATGTTGTCCACAGCAACCAAAATGATTATACTAAACATTTTTGATGCTCATTACTGAATCTATTCCATTGAGTCATATTGATTGGTATAGGCAACATCACCAGATCACTATTCAAGCCACCTTATTATATAGACACCACTGATCAAGTTATTTGGTACAGTTTCCAGCCTGTGTATTAATTCTGTACAACATGCACTTGTTTTGAATCACTTTGCTACAGTCAGTACTGTTTGCCCTAACCACACACACTGTCATATTTATTAAATTAGTTCAGTCAGTGTTGCAATTACAGACTACCACTTAGTGTAAATTTGCAAAGTTTATGCTAATAATCTCTGTTATGTAATGTAATTTACTGCGTGCACGCATTTGCCGGATTTGCTGGCGGATCTCCGCCAACAGGTCCGGAGTCCTCCTGCGTAGGTCACTCCATCTCCTTTCTAATTGTATGATGGTCCGCCTGCTGCGGACGCGAGTCCTCAGTAGGTGGCGGACCTCCGCGTAGGCCTCGCGCTTAACCCGATTTGGGATAAAGCGCCCAACGCGGCCTACGTGGCGGTCCATCACCGCAACCAGGACGCGGAGCTCCCGCCTGGTGAAAGGTGCTGCACGCATCATGGCAATGGCGTTTTCCTTATTTGGGCATATATTTATAGTGTGTGTTAGCATGTGATTTGTCTAAAATCTATGCTGTCATTACAATAAACTTTATTGATGTTTGCAATGCTGTGAAGAGCAGAGTGGTAATTTCGCTCGAGCGGAAATACGCAGTCGCGGAAGAGGAAAAATTAAAAAAAATGTTTACACACAACCACCAACTAAAACACCCACACAAACACAGACACACACACACACACTTTGTTAAAAAGAAAAAAAATACTCTGTGTACTCACCACATTTTGTGTGATAATTCAGCTGCACAGTCACAAAGTGGCCAACATTTAGTTTCATTTGTTTGTGTTTTTTTCATTAAAAACAGGATTAGATGAAAGAAAACAAATAAGGACACTATTTAGCAACATCACATTATTAGATTCTAAAATAAAACATTGTAAGCTTAACCTGTTTAAGGTTATTTTTTAAAAACATAATTAGATATTCCCACACACCCGAATAATTACACAATGACCTTACAATAGCAAGCCAAATTACATCGTAACAAAATGAGCATAAGCATACAGTGTTTTTTATTAATTTCGAAAAGTAAATCAAAAAACACTATACCTGAAATATTCTTCAACAATGCTTGCCCTGACTTGGCTTCCCCTCCGTGAAACACTCCCCCCACCGAATCGACGGACAACCCCTGGCTCCTCATCTGGCAATTCCTCTGTCTGAGGAAGCTGTACGCTACTCCTTACCGCAATGTTATGTAGTATAGCGCACAGGACCACTATTTTACTTGCCATCTCCGGCGAATACATGATGTCGCCACCAGTGCGGTGGAGCACACGAAAACGGCCTTTAAGGACCCCAATTGTGCGCTCCACCAGCTGTCTAGTGGCAGTAAGCGCGGAGTTAAATTCCGTCTGTGGTCCTGGCCTGGGATTACGGTAAGGAGTCATGAGCCAGGGGGTGCAAGGATATCCACGGTCTCCTGTTTGAGGAGAAGAAAAAATTAGAAAGAGTATATTCCTAAAATTGTAAAAAAATGGCAGGAAATTATGTTGGCCAACTCACCCAATAACCACATGTCTGCTCGTTGACTTGATCTTAATCTGTGCCATATCCCTGATTGTCTAATGACATAAGCATCATGCGAGTTTCCGGGAAACTTGGCATTCAGGGAAAGGATCTGGAGGGATGGCCCACAAACAACCATTACATTCAGAGAATGAAAGTTTCCTGTTTCTATAAATTTCTTCATTATGTCTTGGTGGCACAATAGCTACATGTGTGCCATCCACAACCCCAATAACATGTGGGAAGCGACTACCACCTTCCTCAAATTGCCGCTTCACCACATCTAGGGCACCATCATCCAGAGGCATAGCAATAAATTGCTTCACACGCTTTATGAAAGCCTGGCTGACACGCCGCAGGACCTTACTGAACTGGCCCTGCGACATGCCAACCAGGTCTCCAACAACATGCTGAAATGACCCTGTGGCCAAAAAATGTAACACAGCAAGGAATTGTGTCAATGGTGGTATTGCTGTAGGATACCGAATTGAAGACTCCAGATCACTCTCTATTATGGAGAGAGTGTCTAGGATTAGATGTGGTGGCAGCCTGTATCTACGCACAACAACATCATCTGGCATCCCAAAAAGTAGGACACGGGTGCGGAAAATTGGTGGCCTAGCACGCCTCCGTTGCCTTGGTTGATGAGGAGCCGGTTGTGGTTGGCGGGCTGGCGGTTGGGGTGGGAGTGCTTCCGTGGGTTGGGGTGGGAGGGCTTCAGCAGCCACAAAGACCGACATCACCAACTTAAAATAAAGGTAATAATATTGAGAATAAGACCATTTAAAAAATAAAATGTACAACCTTAATCCAAAATAAATTTTCTGTGTGTAAACTTACTGCAGGAGCATACGACATTTTTTCTGTATTCAATTACGGACCAATAAAAAATTGTGTAAAAAAAGGGAAAGCATAAATTAAAAGGTATGAACAAACATAGGTTAACCAAAAAAATTCACAATGTGTAAACCAACCAAACATACACATAATAAGAGCATTAAAAAAATTACCAACACCAACGTATAACTAATGATAATTATGTAAAAAATCTAAACTACATTCTACACAAAATGGAGTACTTTAGTAGCTATTACAGGCAAGACCAGCACTACTTTGCTGATCAATCCGGAAAAATAAAAGTAATTTTTTAAAAATTAGTGATGACAAACATAAGCAAAACACTTTGAACACACACATACTCCACAACACACAGGCCTAGGGGACTTACCTGCTCCACAAAATAACACAGTTGATTTGTAATTGAAAATGGGCCAAATAATAAAGGATAAATTGGCCTGAAAATTAAGTCGGATCACTTCTCCTGAAAATATACACCTACAAGAGACACAAAATGAGACTAAGAGCACATAGAGACCATTAGCACAAACAGACACAAACACAGGCCTAGGGGACTCACCTGCTCCACAAAATAACACAGTTGATTTGTTAAAGAAAATGGGCCAAATAATAAAGGATAAATTGGCCTGAAAATAAAGTCGGATCACTTCTCCAGAAAATATACACCTACAAGAGACACAAAATGAGACTAAGAGCACATAGAGACCATTAGCACAAACAGACACAAACACAGGCCTAGGGGACTCACCTGCTCCACAAAATAACACAGTTGATTTGTTAAAGAAAATGGGCCAAATAATAAAGGATAAATTGGCCTGAAAATTAAGTCGGATCACTTCTCCTGAAAATATACACCTACAAGAGACACAAAATGAGACTAAGAGCACATAGAGACCATTAGCACAAACAGACACAAACACAGGCCTAAGGGACTCACCTGCTCCACAAAATAACACAGTTGATTTGTTAAAGAAAATGGGCCAAATTATAAAGGATAAATTGGCCTGAAAATAAAGTCGGATCACTTCTCCTGAAAATATACACCTACAAGAGACACAAAATGAGACTTAGAGCAACATTTTTAAATGACTCCACAAAACAGAAACACTAAAGTACAGGTTAGTCCAAAAAATTAATAAACAAAAAAAAAAAAAAGATATTCTTACAAAAACTGAAAAACACCTGCATTGCACCAACAAACATACTTGCATTTAACAACAAGACGATTGCACGACTACTCACAAACGGAACTTCGCAAAAAATACGCAATACGGTGTATATGCTAAAAGCTAAAAGACGGAAAACTGTATGCTTGACAATGCTAAAATTACACACTCTGCAAAGTCCAAAAGAGCACCTTCTCGCACGAGACAGAAACTCCATTCATCACCAACACACTCACAGCGTGCAAACCAGGCCCTTAAATAAGCAGTACAATCAGTAGCAATATTAACATACTGTACACCTGTGTGAATGAGTGCGCCGCACGTAGGTATAAATCGCCACACACCTGGGCGTTCAGACGTCATCTCCAACATGGCTACTCGTGAGGAATTAGCAGCAGAGATGGACCGCATTATGCAGCAGCAGATGGCATTGGCGAAAAAACGCATAGAGTGCCAGAGACGAATGATGGAATCCGCCTCTGCGGATTTGGAAGAGGCAGGACCCAGTACTCGGGAAATGTCAGCTTCTGAGACCCAACAATTAAGTGGGGATACCCTGCCACACACACATACTGGCCAAACTGAGGGAGAATCATCATTAGCCACACAAGCACAACAGACAGAAGCTGCTAGTGACGAGGAAGATGGGGAGGAGCAACAGGAGGAAAGCTCACAGGCTACCTCCAGACGTAAAAAAAGACAGCCAGCATTCACTAAGAGGGAGTTGCGTGTTTTGGTCACGCAAGCCATGTCCAAAATACATAGAGGACCCAAAAACATGGGTGCTGCTACGAAAGATCGCATCTGGAGGGACATCACACATTCTGTGAATGAAGTTGGCTCTGTCGTCAGAACATCACAGGAAGTTAGACGACGGTAAGTGCATCTTGCCAGTCCATTCTCTGTGCTAAGTAGTCTTAAAAATGTAGTTACATGTGATGTTATGTATAGCAAACAAAAGCAGAACATGTGTCCTATATATTTATTTCCAGAAATAATAATACTCTACTTTGCCCCTATTTCCCCAAACATATGTAGTTGGGCCGACTTCAAATCCCGCCTGAAGGCAAAGAGGTCTGCGGAGTGGAATGCCTCAAGGGCTACAGGTGGAGGACCATCTGTCGCTGTGGAGTTTACAGACTTGGAGGAGATGGCGATGGCCTGTGTCAGTTATGAGGAGGGCCAAGGGGTGTCTAATATGGACACGGACCTGCCTGAGATCCTGACGGAACATAACTTGCCAGGTAAGTTTACACACTTATTTGTCTGCAATTTCAACTGTATTTATAAAATAATAACTAATTCTTTATTGTACTCATTTCCCACACATTCTTCTATTTGCTTGCCACAAAACACAGCACAGGGGGGTGATCAGTTAGAGTCACAGGAAGGTTATGTGGCTGAGGCTGAGGTGGAGGGACCTAATGGGTCTGGCAGTGTGGGACCACAAATCCCACCTCTGCAGGTTCCTACTGGCCCCCCCACCCAACCCTCTGCTATCCCGGAGATCCTGCTTGAAATTGCTAGGTATGGTGAGAGCCTAAATGCATTTCAAGACGGGGTCCTCCGGGAGGTAAGCCAGATAGCTGTCCGGCTCAGTGAGCACCGAACCAGTGTGGAGCAAGGTGTTGCTCAACTCTGCCAAGGTCTGGCAGAGATCAGGCAGGGACAAGAACAACTTGCCTCCTCATTCCAAAGCCTTGCAACTAACATCTTGCAAGGGCTCCAGGCCATCGCTGTCTCCCTTGCCCACAGTGGCAGAGAGCCACCCACATCGGCTCCCTCCCCTGCCCCTGCCCAGGAAGAACAGACCACTGGGCAGGCCCAACGAAGGTCGCTCCGCAGACCAAGCCAAGAAGAACAGCCTCAGGCGGGGAGAAAAAAAAGAAAGTGATGTCTCTCCAGATGGGCAGCACCCATGTTTTTCATGTTGCCTCTATGTTATTTTGGAGTTGGCTTGTGTGGCCAGAATGGATAACTCCCTCTTAGTGAAATGTATTATTAATGTTTGGAGGTATTGTAGCCTGTGAGCTTTTTTTCTGAAACACCAGAGCCATCTTCCTCTTACTAGTGTGCTATGTATTGCTGTGTTTGTGTGGTGGATCCTAATTCTTTCTCAGTTGGGTCCAAATTTTTGTGTGGCAGGGTGTGTAATATTTTATTTTGTTACTTTAATTTCTCAGTTTGTCAGAAGCTGCATTTTGCCGAGTACTGAGTTCTGCTATCTCATTTGTGTCAGTGTCATCTGCTTGCTGCTTGGTCCATCTCTGCCTGTGATACTCACGTGTAGCCATGTTGTTTTGATGTGTAAAAATATTACTACAGTAATAAACATATAACATTTTACCAACAATTGTGCACTTTATTCAAGGTAATGCATTATGTAAATCTTAGTTCCTGGAAGATTATGTAAGCATATAGACACTTGTGTAACGAGGGATCAATCTGCAAGTTTTTAAAACAATTGCATCTTCAAAAATACTACAGGTATGCCTTGCACCACACTTTAATGTCCATATTAATTAAACTGACACAACACTTTTTTTAGTTTTATCTATGGTCAACAGGACATCATTTAAATCATTGTAAGATATTATTTAAAAAATAAAAAAATCATTTCTGGCCAAAATTAAGTGTATGCTGCATTATGTGGGTGTCTGTTTATTTAGGTAAAATGTTGCTGCTTGCAATTAACATTTTGTGTAATTTCACTTGTTTGCAGTTAGTAGTCTTACACACATTAAAACATGCCCTTTACAAACATTTTACACACCAACTTTAACACAAACAACAACCTTATTTGGCAGTGTGTGAGATTTATATGTGAGTAGAATAAACATGTAATGTGGGTTCAGACAATTGCTGTTTGCTAACTTTCATCTGTGCAATATTTAACAAGTAATTGGCCAACAGATGAATGTGCTCTCCAATTAACTGCTAATTACTGCATACACACTTGTAACAGCACTTCGCAAATGCAGAGTAACTGCAGACCTACTCGGCTGCTGCGTGAAGATTGCTATGGATTCCTATGTTAGTTTTAACAGCGACAATGTTTTATTGCGAAAAACACGCCCATTGCGAGGTGCATACTCCCACACTATACGCCCACTTTCACGCCCATGTTGGACCATTGCGACGTCTCGCCTCCGCCACGCCTCCGCCACACCTCGTTTTCGTTTGTGAGTAACGTGTGGGTTTTTTTGTAGTATTTTTGCACCGGTGTCGTACGATCAGGCTCGCGCATGCGTATTTTCGCATTTGCGCATGCGTAGTTAGTTAGGTTTTGCACATTTGCGATGCGATGTCTCTCTGCGATCAACTCGGAATGAGGGCCAGAATTGGTTTAATTGCACCGGGAGTTGTGGTGTGAAAAACACCTCTTTTGTCTTTCATTTTACAGCATCAGATTCGGGATGTAAAATCCAGTGAGTGAGACAGTGAATAGACTAATGCTGCTGATGGCTCTATTCTGTCTGTGTCTAACTCCTCCCACCTGCTTTACTTCCTGATGAACTAATCTTTGCCAGCGCTGTGAAATGAATGAACTAGTTCACTTTGAAGATTAAATTCACTATTACAAGCATTATTGACTAAAATAAGAATAACAAGCAGTGTATTTCTCAGTGTGGGATATTTAAGTTTACAAAGATGGAAAGTTTTGACCTGCAATGTCAGTGATTCCTGTCTGTCAATAAATAACTGAGTTCATATACATTGCCTACATAAGCAAGCTCAATATAAATATGCTGGGAATTACTCTGTTGTGCTGTGTTCCATTCATGGTACTGTAAGTCATTTATGTGCAGTACAGACACTGATGAATGTGTTGTTGTTGTTGTTGTTGTTGTTGTTGTTGTTGTAATAATAACAATAAGAAGAATTTTATTTATATAGCGCTTTTCTCCAGCAGGACTCAAAGTTGCAGTACAAGCATAAAAAACAAAGAAAGCTGTATACAGGTTTTAGAATGACAGAAAATGGAAAAACTACACAGAAATAAAAACAAAATAATAATAAAAAAAACATAGCGAGCACAATAAACATAATGCATGACTGGTGCAGTCAATTTGGGTAATACATTCCATGTGTGATACCCAGGGCTGGTTCTAGACCTTGTGGTGACCAGGGCCATTGTTTCCTTTGGTGCCTCCCCCTTCCCCATTCAAAACAGGGGGAAAGAGAAGAAAGACTCTGTGTTGGGGCACACTTGGACAAAGAAATACATTAAATCATAACTTTTATTATTGATTTACATAAAATAGTTTATCACACAGACTATTATAACATACAATTTCACCTAAGGGAGAAAAAGGTCTGTATCACGGTTTCAATATTCCCTTATTTCTCCGGCAAGGTCAACAGCTTTCCGCCTCTCAGCATGCAATGTGAGTGAAGTTTCCTTTCACACATAAATTCAAGCCTCGTATCCAGCTTTTCGGTCTTTTTGGAATCAAGGAAAAGCAAAAGGAAATGGTAATGGCAAACAGTCCCAATCCAACAAGTCTGGTAAGACTAAAAGGTATTGGGCTACCTGAAGACAGATTTTCAAATCTGAAGACAAACCATCAGCCTGATAGTGCGGGCTTCCACCTGGGGGAACCCAGGGTGGGAGGCTGACTTCTTCAGTTTTGTTCAGATCTGGAACAAGTCTACTACAGTTGCCTAGGTGCAAGAAGCGGTATCTCACGGTTATGATCTACAGCCACACGACACTGGACATGACCAATCTTATCTGATCTTGGAAGCTAAGCAGTGTTGGTCTTGGTTAGCACTTGGATGGTAAACCACCTGGGAATACCAGGTGCTGTAGGTATTTTCAAGAAACACCGTCATTAAAAGTTTGTACCAGCCCATCTTCAGTGGAAATGAAGATCAGGGCTTTGCAAGAGGCAGTTCAGGAGTTGCTTCAGTCAGGAGTGATAATTCCAGTTCATCCTGCACAAAAAGGACAAGGTTTTCATTCCAACCTGTTTTTAGTCCAGAAGCCAAATGGGTCGTTCCCGGCCCATACTCAATCTCAAAGCATTGAACAAGTACATTTGGGTGCCTTGGGTTTCATATGGAGACTTTACATTCCATTATTTTGGTCATGTTAGGGTCTCCTGCTCTGTGCTGCCACGTCGTCATGGCAACCGGGAGACAAGTGCTAGCGGAGTAACCTGAGCGTAGCTGATACTCCGGTTCGGGTCTTTTGCTGTGCAGTGGTTACAGGCTCTGTGCACGGCAGGGGATCCGGTGCTGGTTTTTGTGCTCACAGTCTGTGAGGTCTGAGTGGGGCGTGGACAGCACCTGCTATATAAACCCTCTTCTCAGGTTAGGCAGAGGCTGCTGAATATGTTATGCACACCAGTGCCAGCAGGAATGTACTGGTGTCTGAACGGAGAGGGATGCAAACAAATGAACTCACAGACAGACTGGGGAATATGACATTACATACACAGAAGGTGATAGGGTAACAAAATAAACACAAAGTGAACAGAGAAGCCCAAAGGCTAAGAAACTGGGTGTCTCCCTAGTATTAGGAATGCTCAGATGGAAAGAAAGGTCACCAATTTCTGCACGCCAATGTGCTGTTCCTTTTATAGCAAAAAAAAACACAAAAACCACTTAACTTCAACTGTTTTTATTTTAATTGTTTTTTTTTTTAAATTTTAAAATAAAATGTAAACAAAATTAACAAAATAACATTAGAGGACTTTTTCAATTGCCTCTATATCGACTATAACCTCCCTTAAATGGGCTTTTAGCCGCCCTAAAAGTGCTGGCAAAGTGCTGGGATCTCCAACTGCAGCATCTGAAAAGAAGAGTCAAAGAAAACATTAATAACTTACTCACATTACCTATTATACAAGCAGGGCACAAAGCACACTTTAATGCAGGCCTGTCCAAACTGAGGCCCTCCAGCTGTTGTGAAACTACATATACCAGCATGCCTTTACACAGTTTTGGGGTCAGAGAATGCAAAACTGTGTCAGGGCATGCTGGAATGTGTAGTTTTTCACCAGCTGGAGGGCCGCAGTTTGGACAGGCCTGCTTTAATGCCTAAGTGACTACATCATGGCTGTTTTAAGGATAAATCAGTAGCAGAACAACACACAAGCCTGCTCAGCAATGTTTTTTTTTTTTGTACAAGAAAGTGTACCACACCATGGGGTACATTTACTACTACGGGAGTTCTATTTAAGATGGGACATTGACCATAGCAACCAATCAAATTATACATGTTATCTTGTAAAAGTGGGCATAAAAATTACAAGTATAATCTTATTGGTTGCTATGGGCAACATCCCATGTTAAAGAGAACTACCATCTTAGTAAATGTAACACCATGTTGGCATTCATTCACATCTGGAGTGAAGAGAATTCAATTTTTGGAGGTTTGGTCCTGCATCATCACACTGCATATCAACATCTTCAGAAGGACAACATATCCTAGCATGCCCACACTCCCTGAAAACCGCCTTTACTAAATAAGGTCAAACAGGTTTTGAAAAATCCAATAAGCATTTTGTGAGTCTAACTTTCACACCACAAATCATTGTGTTGTTCGGCTGGCTAACAAAGTGAAGCATGTGATTTGAAAGTGCAAACATTATGAATACACAGGCACAAGTGTAAAAGACTAACAACATACTAAACTCCACTCAGGTAGAAATGTTAGGCTGAAAACTGAGCACATATAAACCATGTTGTCCTGGCAACCCTGTCGAACTAATGAGTGTCGACCTAGAGTGGACACACAAAACATTGCACACATAAACACTACATATAATGATACTCACAAAAATTTCAATGCAACATGAACACCATGAATAATAACTCAAAATGTTTTCCTTGCTAGCTGATTTTCAACAGTACAACAGTGCATGTTTTGACATTGTAAGTGTAAGTAGGTAATCATTATTTTACAAATGTTAAAACACTTACTTTCCTCTGCAACATGATGATCACCACTTAGTCCATCAGGGGCTTCTTCTGCCCCTTCACTGGGTGGTGAAGGCAGCTGGATGGGGGAAGGAGGAGGGATTGGGGAAGGAGGAGGGATGGGTGAAGGAGGCTGGATGAAGGAAGGAGGAGGGATTGGGGAAGGAGGAGAGATGGGGGAAGGAGGAGGGATTGGGGATGTATTTTCTGAGGGTGGGTCTGATTGAGAGGGCGAGGGGGGCGGAGAGAATGTTTGTCCAATAGAGGGTGAGGGGGGCTGAGAAGGGGAGTTGGAAGGAGAAGGAGAAGGGGACTGGGAAGGAGGAGAAGGGGGCACAGAAAGAGAAGGAGAGGTGGGCTGAGAAGGGGACTGGAAAGGGGAGGGGGACTGGGAAGCTGAGGGGGACTGGGAAGCTGAGGTGGACTGGGAAGCTGAGGGGGACTGGGAAGCTGAGGTGGACTGGGAAGCTGAGGTGGACTGGGAAGCTGAGGGGGACTGGGAAGGGGAGGGGGAGTGAGAAGGGGAGGGTGGTTGAGAAGGGGAGGGGGGCTGAGAAGGGGCCTGATGTTGCCTCCCTGCATCAGCTTGCCGTTGTGGTCGTCCTATAATGATATATGTATTATATTTTGTATTGCATGTAAAATTTCAGAAACACCATTTGTCAATTACACTGTTCTGTCCCATGTAAAAGACACAGGGCTTGGTTTTTTTTTTATTCTTATGAGTTTTAAAACTGTTGATGTTGTCCACAGCAACCAAAATGATTATACTAAACATTTTTGATGCTCATTACTGAATCTATTCCATTGAGTCATATTGATTGGTATAGGCAACATCACCAGATCACTATTCAAGCCACCTTATTATATAGACACCACTGATCAAGTTATTTGGTACAGTTTCCAGCCTGTGTATTAATTCTGTACAACATGCACTTGTTTTGAATCACTTTGCTACAGTCAGTACTGTTTGCCCTAACCACACACACTGTCATATTTATTAAATTAGTTCAGTCAGTGTTGCAATTACAGACTACCACTTAGTGTAAATTTGCAAAGTTTATGCTAATAATCTCTGTTATGTAATGTAATTTACTGCGTGCACGCATTTGCCGGATTTGCTGGCGGATCTCCGCCAACAGGTCCGGAGTCCTCCTGCGTAGGTCACTCCATCTCCTTTCTAATTGTATGATGGTCCGCCTGCTGCGGACGCGAGTCCTCAGTAGGTGGCGGACCTCCGCGTAGGCCTCGCGCTTAACCCGATTTGGGATAAAGCGCCCAACGCGGCCTACGTGGCGGTCCATCACCGCAACCAGGACGCGGAGCTCCCGCCTGGTGAAAGGTGCTGCACGCATCATGGCAATGGCGTTTTCCTTATTTGGGCATATATTTATAGTGTGTGTTAGCATGTGATTTGTCTAAAATCTATGCTGTCATTACAATAAACTTTATTGATGTTTGCAATGCTGTGAAGAGCAGAGTGGTAATTTCGCTCGAGCGGAAATACGCAGTCGCGGAAGAGGAAAAATTAAAAAAAATGTTTACACACAACCACCAACTAAAACACCCACACAAACACAGACACACACACACACACACACTTTGTTAAAAAGAAAAAAAATACTCTGTGTACTCACCACATTTTGTGTGATAATTCAGCTGCACAGTCACAAAGTGGCCAACATTTAGTTTCATTTGTTTGTGTTTTTTTCATTAAAAACAGGATTAGATGAAAGAAAACAAATAAGGACACTATTTAGCAACATCACATTATTAGATTCTAAAATAAAACATTGTAAGCTTAACCTGTTTAAGGTTATTTTTTAAAAACATAATTAGATATTCCCACACACCCGAATAATTACACAATGACCTTACAATAGCAAGCCAAATTACATCGTAACAAAATGAGCATAAGCATACAGTGTTTTTTATTAATTTCGAAAAGTAAATCAAAAAACACTATACCTGAAATATTCTTCAACAATGCTTGCCCTGACTTGGCTTCCCCTCCGTGAAACACTCCCCCCACCGAATCGACGGACAACCCCTGGCTCCTCATCTGGCAATTCCTCTGTCTGAGGAAGCTGTACGCTACTCCTTACCGCAATGTTATGTAGTATAGCGCACAGGACCACTATTTTACTTGCCATCTCCGGCGAATACATGATGTCGCCACCAGTGCGGTGGAGCACACGAAAACGGCCTTTAAGGACCCCAATTGTGCGCTCCACCAGCTGTCTAGTGGCAGTAAGCGCGGAGTTAAATTCCGTCTGTGGTCCTGGCCTGGGATTACGGTAAGGAGTCATGAGCCAGGGGGTGCAAGGATATCCACGGTCTCCTGTTTGAGGAGAAGAAAAAATTAGAAAGAGTATATTCCTAAAATTGTAAAAAAATGGCAGGAAATTATGTTGGCCAACTCACCCAATAACCACATGTCTGCTCGTTGACTTGATCTTAATCTGTGCCATATCCCTGATTGTCTAATGACATAAGCATCATGCGAGTTTCCGGGAAACTTGGCATTCAGGGAAAGGATCTGGAGGGATGGCCCACAAACAACCATTACATTCAGAGAATGAAAGTTTCCTGTTTCTATAAATTTCTTCATTATGTCTTGGTGGCACAATAGCTACATGTGTGCCATCCACAACCCCAATAACATGTGGGAAGCGACTACCACCTTCCTCAAATTGCCGCTTCACCACATCTAGGGCACCATCATCCAGAGGCATAGCAATAAATTGCTTCACACGCTTTATGAAAGCCTGGCTGACACGCCACAGGACCTTACTGAACTGGCCCTGCGACATGCCAACCAGGTCTCCAACAACATGCTGAAATGACCCTGTGGCCAAAAAATGTAACACAGCAAGGAATTGTGTCAATGGTGGTATTGCTGTAGGATACCGAATTGAAGACTCCAGATCACTCTCTATTATGGAGAGAGTGTCTAGGATTAGATGTGGTGGCAGCCTGTATCTACGCACAACAACATCATCTGGCATCCCAAAAAGTAGGACACGGGTGCGGAAAATTGGTGGCCTAGCACGCCTCCGTTGCCTTGGTTGATGAGGAGCCGGTTGTGGTTGGCGGGCTGGCGGTTGGGGTGGGAGTGCTTCCGTGGGTTGGGGTGGGAGGGCTTCAGCAGCCACAAAGACCGACATCACCAACTTAAAATAAAGGTAATAATATTGAGAATAAGACAATTTAAAAAATAAAATGTACAACCTTAATCCAAAATAAATTTTCTGTGTGTAAACTTACTGCAGGAGCATACGACATTTTTTCTGTATTCAATTACGGACCAATAAAAAATTGTGTAAAAAAAGGGAAAGCATAAATTAAAAGGTATGAACAAACATAGGTTAACCAAAAAAATTCACAATGTGTAAACCAACCAAACATACACATAATAAGAGCATTAAAAAAATTACCAACACCAACGTATAACTAATGATAATTATGTAAAAAATCTAAACTACATTCTACACAAAATTGAGTACTTTAGTAGCTATTACAGGCAAGACCAGCACTACTTTGCTGATCAATCCGGAAAAATAAAAGTAATTTTTTAAAAATTAGTGATGACAAACATAAGCAAAACACTTTGAACACACACATACTCCACAACACACAGGCCTAGGGGACTTACCTGCTCCACAAAATAACACAGTTGATTTGTAATTGAAAATGGGCCAAATAATAAAGGATAAATTGGCCTGAAAATTAAGTCGGATCACTTCTCCTGAAAATATACACCTACAAGAGACACAAAATGAGACTAAGAGCACATAGAGACCATTAGCACAAACAGACACAAACACAGGCCTAGGGGACTCACCTGCTCCACAAAATAACACAGTTGATTTGTTAAAGAAAATGGGCCAAATAATAAAGGATAAATTGGCCTGAAAATAAAGTCGGATCACTTCTCCAGAAAATATACACCTACAAGAGACACAAAATTAGACTAAGAGCACATAGAGACCATTAGCACAAACAGACACAAACACAGGCCTAGGGGACTCACCTGCTCCACAAAATAACACAGTTGATTTGTTAAAGAAAATGGGCCAAATAATAAAGGATAAATTGGCCTGAAAATTAAGTCGGATCACTTCTCCTGAAAATATACACCTACAAGAGACACAAAATGAGACTAAGAGCACATAGAGACCATTAGCACAAACAGACACAAACACAGGCCTAAGGGACTCACCTGCTCCACAAAATAACACAGTTGATTTGTTAAAGAAAATGGGCCAAATTATAAAGGATAAATTGGCCTGAAAATAAAGTCGGATCACTTCTCCTGAAAATATACACCTACAAGAGACACAAAATGAGACTTAGAGCAACATTTTTAAATGACTCCACAAAACAGAAACACTAAAGTACAGGTTAGTCCAAAAAATTAATAAACAAAAAAAAAAAAAAGATATTCTTACAAAAACTGAAAAACACCTGCATTGCACCAACAAACATACTTGCATTTAACAACAAGACGATTGCACGACTACTCACAAACGGAACTTCGCAAAAAATACGCAATACGGTGTATATGCTAAAAGCTAAAAGACGGAAAACTGTATGCTTGACAATGCTAAAATTACACACTCTGCAAAGTCCAAAAGAGCACCTTCTCGCACGAGACAGAAACTCCATTCATCACCAACACACTCACAGCGTGCAAACCAGGCCCTTAAATAAGCAGTACAATCAGTAGCAATATTAACATACTGTACACCTGTGTGAATGAGTGCGCCGCACGTAGGTATAAATCGCCACACACCTGGGCGTTCAGACGTCATCTCCAACATGGCTACTCGTGAGGAATTAGCAGCAGAGATGGACCGCATTATGCAGCAGCAGATGGCATTGGCGAAAAAACGCATAGAGTGCCAGAGACGAATGATGGAATCCGCCTCTGCGGATTTGGAAGAGGCAGGACCCAGTACTCGGGAAATGTCAGCTTCTGAGACCCAACAATTAAGTGGGGATACCCTGCCACACACACATACTGGCCAAACTGAGGGAGAATCATCATTAGCCACACAAGCACAACAGACAGAAGCTGCTAGTGATGAGGAAGATGGGGAGGAGCAACAGGAGGAAAGCTCACAGGCTACCTCCAGACGTAAAAAAAGACAGCCAGCATTCACTAAGAGGGAGTTGCGTGTTTTGGTCACGCAAGCCATGTCCAAAATACATAGAGGACCCAAAAACATGGGTGCTGCTACGAAAGATCGCATCTGGAGGGACATCACACATTCTGTGAATGAAGTTGGCTCTGTCGTCAGAACATCACAGGAAGTTAGACGACGGTAAGTGCATCTTGCCAGTCCATTCTCTGTGCTAAGTAGTCTTAAAAATGTAGTTACATGTGATGTTATGTATAGCAAACAAAAGCAGAACATGTGTCCTATATATTTATTTCCAGAAATAATAATACTCTACTTTGCCCCTATTTCCCCAAACATATGTAGTTGGGCCGACTTCAAATCCCGCCTGAAGGCAAAGAGGTCTGCGGAGTGGAATGCCTCAAGGGCTACAGGTGGAGGACCATCTGTCGCTGTGGAGTTTACAGACTTGGAGGAGATGGCGATGGCCTGTGTCAGTTATGAGGAGGGCCAAGGGGTGTCTAATATGGACACGGACCTGCCTGAGATCCTGACGGAACATAACTTGCCAGGTAAGTTTACACACTTATTTGTCTGCAATTTCAACTGTATTTATAAAATAATAACTAATTCTTTATTGTACTCATTTCCCACACATTCTTCTATTTGCTTGCCACAAAACACAGCACAGGGGGGTGATCAGTTAGAGTCACAGGAAGGTTATGTGGCTGAGGCTGAGGTGGAGGGACCTAGTGGGTCTGGCAGTGTGGGACCACAAATCCCACCTCTGCAGGTTCCTACTGGCCCCCCCACCCAACCCTCTGCTATCCCGGAGATCCTGCTTGAAATTGCTAGGTATGGTGAGAGCCTAAATGCATTTCAAGACGGGGTCCTCCGGGAGGTAAGCCAGATAGCTGTCCGGCTCAGTGAGCACCGAACCAGTGTGGAGCAAGGTGTTGCTCAACTCTGCCAAGGTCTGGCAGAGATCAGGCAGGGACAAGAACAACTTGCCTCCTCATTCCAAAGCCTTGCAACTAACATCTTGCAAGGGCTCCAGGCCATCGCTGTCTCCCTTGCCCACAGTGGCAGAGAGCCACCCACATCGGCTCCCTCCCCTGCCCCTGCCCAGGAAGAACAGACCACTGGGCAGGCCCAACGAAGGTCGCTCCGCAGACCAAGCCAAGAAGAACAGCCTCAGGCGGGGAGAAAAAAAAGAAAGTGATGTCTCTCCAGATGGGCAGCACCCATGTTTTTCATGTTGCCTCTATGTTATTTTGGAGTTGGCTTGTGTGGCCAGAATGGATAACTCCCTCTTAGTGAAATGTATTATTAATGTTTGGAGGTATTGTAGCCTGTGAGCTTTTTTTCTGAAACACCAGAGCCATCTTCCTCTTACTAGTGTGCTATGTATTGCTGTGTTTGTGTGGTGGATCCTAATTCTTTCTCAGTTGGGTCCAAATTTTTGTGTGGCAGGGTGTGTAATATTTTATTTTGTTACTTTAATTTCTCAGTTTGTCAGAAGCTGCATTTTGCCGAGTACTGAGTTCTGCTATCTCATTTGTGTCAGTGTCATCTGCTTGCTGCTTGGTCCATCTCTGCCTGTGATACTCACGTGTAGCCATGTTGTTTTGATGTGTAAAAATATTACTACAGTAATAAACATATAACATTTTACCAACAATTGTGCACTTTATTCAAGGTAATGCATTATGTAAATCTTAGTTCCTGGAAGATTATGTAAGCATATAGACACTTGTGTAACGAGGGATCAATCTGCAAGTTTTTAAAACAATTGCATCTTCAAAAATACTACAGGTATGCCTTGCACCACACTTTAATGTCCATATTAATTAAACTGACACAACACTTTTTTTAGTTTTATCTATGGTCAACAGGACATCATTTAAATCATTGTAAGATATTATTTAAAAAATAAAAAAATCATTTCTGGCCAAAATTAAGTGTATGCTGCATTATGTGGGTGTCTGTTTATTTAGGTAAAATGTTGCTGCTTGCAATTAACATTTTGTGTAATTTCACTTGTTTGCAGTTAGTAGTCTTACACACATTAAAACATGCCCTTTACAAACATTTTACACACCAACTTTAACACAAACAACAACCTTATTTGGCAGTGTGTGAGATTTATATGTGAGTAGAATAAACATGTAATGTGGGTTCAGACAATTGCTGTTTGCTAACTTTCATCTGTGCAATATTTAACAAGTAATTGGCCAACAGATGAATGTGCTCTCCAATTAACTGCTAATTACTGCATACACACTTGTAACAGCACTTCGCAAATGCAGAGTAACTGCAGACCTACTCGGCTGCTGCGTGAAGATTGCTATGGATTCCTATGTTAGTTTTAACAGCGACAATGTTTTATTGCGAAAAACACGCCCATTGCGAGGTGCATACTCCCACACTATACGCCCACTTTCACGCCCATGTTGGACCATTGCGACGTCTCGCCTCCGCCACGCCTCCGCCACACCTCGTTTTCGTTTGTGAGTAACGTGTGGGTTTTTTTGTAGTATTTTTGCACCGGTGTCGTACGATCAGGCTCGCGCATGCGTATTTTCGCATTTGCGCATGCGTAGTTAGTTAGGTTTTGCACATTTGCGATGCGATGTCTCTCTGCGATCAACTCGGAATGAGGGCCAGAATTGGTTTAATTGCACCGGGAGTTGTGGTGTGAAAAACACCTCTTTTGTCTTTCATTTTACAGCATCAGATTCGGGATGTAAAATCCAGTGAGTGAGACAGTGAATAGACTAATGCTGCTGATGGCTCTATTCTGTCTGTGTCTAACTCCTCCCACCTGCTTTACTTCCTGATGAACTAATCTTTGCCAGCGCTGTGAAATGAATGAACTAGTTCACTTTGAAGATTAAATTCACTATTACAAGCATTATTGACTAAAATAAGAATAACAAGCAGTGTATTTCTCAGTGTGGGATATTTAAGTTTACAAAGATGGAAAGTTTTGACCTGCAATGTCAGTGATTCCTGTCTGTCAATAAATAACTGAGTTCATATACATTGCCTACATAAGCAAGCTCAATATAAATATGCTGGGAATTACTCTGTTGTGCTGTGTTCCATTCATGGTACTGTAAGTCATTTATGTGCAGTACAGACACTGATGAATGTGTTGTTGTTGTTGTTGTTGTTGTTGTTGTTGTTGTAATAATAACAATAAGAAGAATTTTATTTATATAGCGCTTTTCTCCAGCAGGACTCAAAGTTGCAGTACAAGCATAAAAAACAAAGAAAGCTGTATACAGGTTTTAGAATGACAGAAAATGGAAAAACTACACAGAAATAAAAACAAAATAATAATAAAAAAAACATAGCGAGCACAATAAACATAATGCATGACTGGTGCAGTCAATTTGGGTAATACATTCCATGTGTGATACCCAGGGCTGGTTCTAGACCTTGTGGTGACCAGGGCCATTGTTTCCTTTGGTGCCTCCCCCTTCCCCATTCAAAACAGGGGGAAAGAGAAGAAAGACTCTGTGTTGGGGCACACTTGGACAAAGAAATACATTAAATCATAACTTTTATTATTGATTTACATAAAATAGTTTATCACACAGACTATTATAACATACAATTTCACCTAAGGGAGAAAAAGGTCTGTATCACGGTTTCAATATTCCCTTATTTCTCCGGCAAGGTCAACAGCTTTCCGCCTCTCAGCATGCAATGTGAGTGAAGTTTCCTTTCACACATAAATTCAAGCCTCGTATCCAGCTTTTCGGTCTTTTTGGAATCAAGGAAAAGCAAAAGGAAATGGTAATGGCAAACAGTCCCAATCCAACAAGTCTGGTAAGACTAAAAGGTATTGGGCTACCTGAAGACAGATTTTCAAATCTGAAGACAAACCATCAGCCTGATAGTGCGGGCTTCCACCTGGGGGAACCCAGGGTGGGAGGCTGACTTCTTCAGTTTTGTTCAGATCTGGAACAAGTCTACTACAGTTGCCTAGGTGCAAGAAGCGGTATCTCACGGTTATGATCTACAGCCACACGACACTGGACATGACCAATCTTATCTGATCTTGGAAGCTAAGCAGTGTTGGTCTTGGTTAGCACTTGGATGGTAAACCACCTGGGAATACCAGGTGCTGTAGGTATTTTCAAGAAACACCGTCATTAAAAGTTTGTACCAGCCCATCTTCAGTGGAAATGAAGATCAGGGCTTTGCAAGAGGCAGTTCAGGAGTTGCTTCAGTCAGGAGTGATAATTCCAGTTCATCCTGCACAAAAAGGACAAGGTTTTCATTCCAACCTGTTTTTAGTCCAGAAGCCAAATGGGTCGTTCCCGGCCCATACTCAATCTCAAAGCATTGAACAAGTACATTTGGGTGCCTTGGGTTTCATATGGAGACTTTACATTCCATTATTTTGGTCATGTTAGGGTCTCCTGCTCTGTGCTGCCACGTCGTCATGGCAACCGGGAGACAAGTGCTAGCGGAGTAACCTGAGCGTAGCTGATACTCCGGTTCGGGTCTTTTGCTGTGCAGTGGTTACAGGCTCTGTGCACGGCAGGGGATCCGGTGCTGGTTTTTGTGCTCACAGTCTGTGAGGTCTGAGTGGGGCGTGGACAGCACCTGCTATATAAACCCTCTTCTCAGGTTAGGCAGATGCTGCTGAATCTTTGTTGGTTAGTCAGTTCCTGAAAGCTAGCTAGTACTGTGTAAACTTTGTATTTGTTTGTTGCTTACTGCAAATAGGCCTTGGGATTTGGTATTACACTCTGCCAATCCAGACCTAGCAGTAAGACTGGAGTCAGTCGTTTAACCTGCTGGGGTTCTTTTGCTACTCTGTGAACCTAGCAAGTTTGCGGCTGTATTCTCAGACTTGCCTGTCAAAATCCTTTCTCACTGTGCAAGGTGTTCAGGTGTCAGTTTAGTGGCAGTAAGCTGAACCAGTGCACTGCAAGTGAGGACTAGGATTGTGGAGACTCTCCTTGTGTCTATTATTCCATCTCTGACCAAGGAGTTTACTGCCACACCCGTTGGCAACACTTTAGGGTTTTGCTGTTGCCCTTAGCAACAGCATTTCGGGTTCTCTACGTATTAAATCACAACATCTCGCTTCTTTCCATCTGAGCATTCCTAATACTAGGGAGACACCCAGTTTCTTAGCCTTTGGGCTTCTCTGTTCACTTTGTGTTTATTTTGTTACCCTATCACCTTCTGTGTATGTAATGTCATATTCCCCAGTCTGTCTGTGAGTTCATTTGTTTTGCATCCCTCTCCGTTCAGACACCAGTACATTCCTGCTGGCACTGGTGTGCATAACATATTCAGCAGCCTCTGCCTAACCTGAGAAGAGGGTTTATATAGCAGGTGCTGTCCACGCCCCACTCAGACCTCACAGACTGTGAGCACAAAAACCTGCACCGGATCCCCTGCCGTGCACAGAGCCTGTAACCACTGCACAGCAAAAGACCCGAACCGGAGTATCAGCTACGCTCAGGTTACTCCGCTAGCACTTGTCTCCCGGTTGCCATGACGACGTGGCAGCACAGAGCAGGAGACCCTAACAGGTCATGGGGCAGGAGGATTTTATGGTATCCCTGGATAACCAGGATGCTTATCTACTGTACATGTTCCTATAGCGCTGTTCTATCAGCATTATGTCAGGTTTGCTATCCTGCAGCATAATTTTCAGTTTCAGCCCCTACCATTTGGACTGACCACAGCTCCCAGAGTATTCACCAAAATTATGGTAGTGATGGCATCTTATTTCCATTTGCAGGGGATAAGGATTTTTAAAAATCCATACCGCGATGATTTATTAATCCTGACACAGTCTCAGGAATTGTTCAGTGGCATCTGCAACAGAAAACAGCTTGTTGCAGAGATACGGTTGCCTCATAAATTGGGCAAAGTCGTCTCTGGTTCCGTAACAACGGATGACTCACTTGGGGGCTGTGATGGAAATGTGTATTCAGAGAGTAATTTTACCTCTGGACAAAATATCCAAAATTCACTTAAGGATTCAGGAGTTGCTACTAGAGATGTGCGGTGGGCACTTTTCGTGTTTTGTATTTTGGTTTTGGTTCTGGTTCCATGCTCGTGTTTTGGAGCTGGATTGGTTTTGCCAAAACCACCCTTTCGTGTTTTGGTTTTGGTTTTGGATCTGGATGATTTTTGAAAAACATAACAGCTAAAATCACAGAACTTGGGGGTAATTTTGATCCTACGGTATTATTAACCTCAATAACATTAATTTCCAGTCTATTCTGAACAACTCACACTTCACAATATTGTTTTTAGGCCAAAAGGTTGCACTGAGGTGGCTGGATGACTAAGCTAAGCGACACAAACACCTGGCCCATCTAGGAGTGGCATTGCAGTGGCAGACAGGATGGCAGATTTTAAAAATAGGCCCCAAACAGCACATCATGCAAAGAAGAAAAAGAGGTGCAATGAGGTAGCTGTGTGACTAAACTAAGCAACACAAGTGTGCGGCACAAACACCTGGCCCATCTAGCAGTGGCACTGCAATGGCAGACAGGATGACACTTAAAAACACTAGACCCCAAACTGCACATCATGCAAAGAAGTTAAAGAGATGCAATGAGGTAGCTGTATAACTAAGCTAAGCGACACAAGTGTACGGCACAAACACCTGGCCCATCTAGGAGTGGCACTGCAATGGCAGACAGGATGACACTTAAAAACACTAGGCCCCAAATAGCACATCATGCAAAAAAAAAAAGAGGTGCAATGAGGTAGCTGTATGACTAAGCTAAGTGTCACAATTGTGCCGCACAAACAACATATGATGTGCTGGAATTTGCCCAGATGTAATACACGCACAATATTGGTGGCACAGGAGAGCGTACTACTAAACCACACACACAGCAAAGCCTGTAAAATTAATTTGGATAATAACCCTTTTATTTGGAGTTATTATAATAATATGCAGCACAGGCGAGCGTACCCCTACAAAACACAAGGCAAACCCTGTAAAAATTATTTGGATAATAATATAAGTAATGTATGTAACCCTTTTATTTGGAGTAAATAATATACAGCACAAGACACCACCACTGGACTGGACTGATGCAGCACAAAGACAGCACCACTGGACTGGACTTATACGGCATATATGGAGACATATGGCAGTACTCCTGGAGTTGTACAGCAGTGTCAGACAGGATGGAACTTTAAAAAACTAGTCCCCAAACAGCACATGAAGCAAAGAAGAAAAAGAGGTGCAATATGGAATTGTCCTTGGGCCCTCCCACCCACTCAAATTGTCCTTGGGCCCTCCCACTCACATGACTGTGGCTGAAATGACTGGTTTGTTTGGGCCCCCACTGAAAAAGAAGCAATCAATCTCTCCTTGCACAAACTGGCTCTACACAGGCAAGATGTCAACCTCATTCTCATCCTCCTATTCCTCAGCCCTTTCAGTGTGTACATCCTCCTCCTCACAGAGTATTAATTCGTCCCCACTGGAATCCACAATCACAGGTCCCTGTGTACTTTCTGGAGGCAATTGCTGGTAAAGGTATTCCTGGAGGAATTAATAATTCATTTTGAGGAACATGATGACATTTTGTGGAAGTAACCTCCTACGCTGATCGCTGACAAGGTTACCAGCTGCACTAAACACTCTTTCAGAGTACACACTGGAGGGGGGGCAACTTAGGTAAAATAAACCCAGTTTGTGCAAGGGCATCTAAATTGGCTCTTTTTCCTGCCAGTATACATACAGACTGTCTGACATGCCTACTTGGATGCTGTCACTCATATAATTGTCCACCATGCTTTCAATGGTGACAGAATCATATGCAGTGACAGTAGACATGTCAGTAATCGTTGGCAGGTCCTTCAGTCCGGAACAGATGTTAGCACTCACTCCAGACTGCCCTGCATCACCGCCAGCAGGTGGGCTAGGAAATCTTATGCTTTTCCTCGCAACCCCAGTTGAGGGAGAAAATGAAGGAGGAGCTGTTGATGGGTCACGTTCCGCTTGAATTGACAATTTTCTCACCATCATGTCTTTGAACCTCTGCACACTTGTGTCTGCCGGAAAGAGAGATACAATGTAGGCTTTAAACCTAGGATCGAGCACGGTGGCCAAAATGTAGTGCTCTGATTTCAACAGATTGACCACCCTTGAATCCTGGCAAAGTGAATGGAAGGCTCCACCCACAAGTCCCACATACTTTGCGGAATCGCTCCATCTTAGCTCCTCCTTCAATTTCTCCAGCTGTTTCTGCAAAAGCCTTATGAGGGGACTCAAGCTGGAGGTGTCTGAACTGACTTCACGTGTAGCAAGTTCGAAGGATTGGAGAACCTTGCACAAGACGGAAATCATTCTCCACTGCGCTTGAGTCAGGTGCATTCCCCCTCCATTGCCTATATCATAGGTGGATGTATACAATTGAATGGCCTTTTGCTGATCCTCCATCCTCTGAAGCATATAGAGTGTTGAATTCTTCCTCATTACCACCTCTTGCTTCAGGGGATGGAGGGCAGGTTCAGGAGTGTTTGCTGGTGCTCTACTCTTTGGCACGCAGTGGCTGAATGTCGAAAGTGGCCTGTAATTTTTCGGGCCACTGACAGCATCTCGTGCACACCCCTGCCATTTAAAAAAAAATCTGCACCACCAAATTAATAGTATGTGCAAAATATGGGACATGCTGGAATTTTCCCAGATGTAATGCACGCACAATATTGGTGGCGCTGTTCGATATCACAAATCCCCAGGAGAGTCTAAGTGGGGTAAGCCATTGGGCAATGATATCCTTCAGTTTCCGTAAGAGGTTGGCATTTGCGAGATGCTGCTACTGGTGCTGCTGCTGTTGTTGCTGCGGGAAGCAATACATCTACCCAGTGGGCTGTCACAGTCATATAGTCCTTAGTCTGCCCTGTTCCACTTGTCCACATGTCCGTGGTTAAGTGGACAGTGGGTACAACTACATTTTTTAGGACACTGAGGATACTTTTTCTGACCTCTCTGTACATTCTCGGTATCGCCTGCCTAGTGAAGCGGAATCTAGATGGGATTTAGTACCTTGACACACTACCTCCATGAATTCTCTAAGTCCCACTGAACTAATAACAAATACCGGATGCACGTCTAACACCAACATAGCTGTCAATGCCTCAGTTATCCGCTTTGCAACAGGATGACTGCTGTCATATTTCATCTTCCTCGTAAAGGACTGTTGGACAGTCACTTGCTTACTGAAAGTAGTACAAGTGGTCTTCCGACTTCCCCTCTAGGATGACGATCGACTCCCAGCAGCAACAACAGTAGTGGCAGCAACAGCAGCAGTAGGCATACCACTCAAGAATCATCTGGAGGAATCACGGTTAGGTGAAGACTCCACAGTCTTGCCAGTGACATGGCATGCTGGACTACTGACGTTCCTGACTGAGGAGGAAGTTGACGTTGAGGGAGTTGGTGGTGCGGCTTGCAGGAGCTTGGGTACAAGAGGAAGAAGGGATTTAGGTGTCAGTGGACTGCTTACGCTCTTACCCAAAGTTTCAGAACTTGATAATGACTTTGGATGAATGCGCAACAAGTGACATATAAGGGAGGATGTTCCTAGGTGGTTAACGTCCTTACCCCAACTTATTACGGATTAACAGAGGCAACATACGGCTTGACACCTGTTGTCCGGATTTGTGGATAAATAATTCCACACCGAAGAGGTGGCTTTATTTGGTATTTTGCCAAGGCATCACAATGGGCTTATTCATCCCACAGACAACAGCTGTCTCCCCCGGTGCCTGATTTAAACAAACCACATCACCATCAGAATCCTCATCATCAACTTTCTCCTCAGCGCGAGCAACACCCATATCCTCATCCTGGTGTACTTCAACAATGACATCTTAAATTTGAATATCAGAAACTGGACTGTGGGTGCTACTTCCAGCACTTGCAGAGGGTGTGCAAATGGTGGAAGGAGCCACCTCTTCCTGTCCGGTGTTGGGAAGGTCAGGCATCGCAACTGCCGACACACTTGGTCTCTCCTTGGGGATTTGTGATACAATCTTAGAATGTACAGTTCTTTGCTGTACTTTTGCCATCTTAACTCATAATTTTTCTAGTGGGAGGATGAGGGCTTCCATTGTCATGTGAAACTGAACCACTAATCATGAACATAGGCCAGGGCTGTAGCCGTTCCTTGCCACTCCATATCGTAAATGCATATTGGCAAGTTTACGTTTCTCCTCAGACCATTTATATTTATTTTTTGGGGTCTTTTTACTGAACTTTGGCTTTTTGGATTTTACATGCCCTCTATTATCACATTGGGCAATGGCCTTGGCAGACGACGTTGATGGCATTTCATCACCTATGTCATGACTAGTGGCCACAGCTTCAGCACTAGGAGGAAGTGATTCTTGATCTTTCCCTATTTTATCCTCCAAATTTTTGTTCTCCATTATTTTTCTGGAGTAATATAACACAATATGCAGCACAGGAAAGCGTATCCTTACACCACATAGGGCAAATCCTGTAAAAATTATTTGGATTAAATATTAATAACCCCTTTAAATGGAGTAAATAATATACAGGACAGTACCACTAGACTTATACGGCAGTACCACTGGAATTATATGGCAGTATCACTGAAATTATACGGCAGTACCACTGAACTTATACTGCAGTACAATTGGACTTATACGTCAGTACCACTGGATTTATACAGTAGTATCACTGGAATTATGTGGCAGTACCCTGGATTTATACGCCAGTACCACTGGAATTATACGGCAGTGTCACTGGAATTATACGTAAGTACCACTGGACTTATACGGCAGTTCCACTGGACTGGATTTATATGGCAGTATCACTGGACTTATACACCAGTACTACTGGAATTATACGGCAGTATCACTGGAATTATACGGTAGTACCACTGGACTGCATTTATATGGCAATATCACTGGATTTATACGCCAGTACCAATGGAATTATATGGCAGTATCACTGGAATTACACGGCAGTACCACTGGACTTATACACCAGTAACACTGGAATTATACAGCAGTATCACTCAAATTATATGGCAGTACCACTGGACTGGATTTATACTGCAGTATCACTGAACTTATACACCAGTACCACTGGAAATATACGGCAGTATCACTGTAATTATAAGGCAGTACCATTGGACTTATACGGCAGTACCACTGGACTGAATTTATACGGCATTATCACTGGACTTATACACCAGTACCACTGGAATTATACAGCAGTATCACTGGAATTATATGGCAGTACCACTGGACTGGATTTATATGGCAGTATCACTGGAATTATATGGTAGTATCACTGGAATTATACGGCAGTACCACTGGATTTATATGCCAGTATCACTGGAATTATATGGCATTACCACTGGACATATACGGCAGTATCACTGGATTTATACGGCAGTATCACTGGACATATACAGCAGTATCACTGGAATTATATGGCAGTACCACTGGACATATACAGCAGTATCACTGGACATATACGGCAGTGTCACTGGACTTATAGGGCAGTACCAATGGACTTATACAGCAGCACAGGGACACCACCACTGGACAGATGCAGGACAACACATCACCACTGCAATGGACTGGACTTATACAGCAGCACTGGACATATGGCAGCAGAGAACACCACCACTGTGACTGGACTGATGCAGCACAAGACACCACCACTGGACTGATGCAGGACAATGCAGCTCCACTGCAATGGACTGGACTTTTACAGCAGCACTGGACATATGGCAGCAGAGGACACCACCACTGTGACTGGACTGATGCAGCACAGGACACCACCATTGGACTGATGCAGCACAACACAGCACCACTTTACTGGACTTATACAGCTACACTAGACATATGGCAGCAGAGGACATCACCACTGTGACTGGACTGATGCAGCATAAGACACTACACTGGACTGAGCAGCACAAAACAGCACTGGAATCGCCACCCCACTTTCCCTCCCGCACAGACACTGAGGACAGATACACATCCTCTCGTTACACTCTCTGGAACTGGAGTGAAAATGACGGCGACGCGCTGCTCCTTATATGGAATCCAAACCCGATGAGAATCCGAAAGTGGGATGATGACGTTTTGCCTTTATCTGGTTTCCAAGCCAGGCGGGAAAATCTAAACCCGGCTCGGTTCCGGGATCGGGTTGTGAAGGTTCGGTTCGGGTAGGGTTTGGTTCTCAGGGAACTGAATCCGCTCTTCTCTAGTTGCTACACAGTCAAACGGTATCCATTTACACAGTCATGCGTGTGATGGGTTTGATGGTGAGGACATTCAACATGATGGAGTACACTAAGTTCCACTCGATACATCTGCAAAGTCTGATCCTTTCCAAGTGGAAAGGGTTTTTTTTATCAGACAATAAAAGCACAGATTATTGTCTTTCCTATGGAAGTTAGGAGGTCAATAGCCTGACTACATCCAATCTGGACAAAGGAGGCTCCTTTGGATTTCAGATTGGGAAACTCTGACAATGGATGCCAGCCTGAAGGGCTGGGGAGAAGTGTCAGGAAGGAGTTGTTTCCAGGGGCAGTGGACCAAGGAAGAAAGTTGCCTGCCAATAAATATATTGGAACTTCGGACTATACTTATGGCATTTATTAAGGCAAAGAATATTCTTCTGATGAAACCAGTTCAAATCCGCTGGGACATCAGGGAGGAACTCGCAGCCAAAACACAATGAAGAATGTAAGTCACTCCTTAAGGTGGGCAGAACTTAATTGTCCACAGTATTCATTCCAGGAGTCCTAAACTGAGAAGTGGATTTTCTCAGTAGACACACCATTTATTCAAACAAATGGGCTTTACACCCCAAGGTCTTACAAACTCTGGTAGATGATGGGGGTTACCGGAGATAGATCTCATGGTGTCCCGTCAGAACAACAAAGTTTCCGCATACAGGTCAAGAACAAAGGATCCCAGAGCGACCTTTGTGGATGACTTGTCAACTTTTATCTGGCTCATGTGTTTCCACCTATCGCCTTGTGATCCAGGGTGATGCGAAAGGTAAGACAAGGTAAGGGTGCTGTGATACTAATAGCTCCGGCTTGGTCCAGAAGACATTGGTACACAGATCTGCAGAGGATGTCGATGGATGCTCCATTCCTCCTCCTTCATCGTCCAGATCTACTGTTTCAGGGTCCTGGTTATCACAAACACCTGGATCGACTGTCTTTGACGGCATGGCTCTTGAGACTTCCATCCTGAAGGTGAGAGGATCTCACAACAGGTAATTCAAACTATGCTCAGAGCAAAGAAACTATCCTCAGCTCGCATTTATCACCAAATATAGCAAGCCTGTATTCAATGGTGCAGTAATCAAAAATGTGACCCTTGGTTTCTCAGATTTTCCAGAGCCCTAGCATTCCTTCAAGCAGGAATGCATAAAGGTTTATGGGTGGCATCCTTGAGAGTACAAATGTCAGCATTGACTGTATGGTTTCAAAAGAAAATTCCTGAACCTGCAGGATGTGCAAACTTTTTTCCAGGGAATGTTGCACAATCAACCTCCTTTGTTCATCTTTCAGTGCCTTTGGACATAAGTTTAGTCCTAAAGGCCCTTCAAGTTGCCCCATTTGAACCACTAAAAAGTTTAAATGGTTGACAGCTAAAGTTCTCTTTCTACTGGCTGTTGCTTCAGTTAGAAGAGTTTCAGATTTAGGGGCATTGTTACGTCACCCTCCATTTCTGATAGAGCGATTGTTAGAACCAAATCTGGGTATCTTCCTAAGGTGGTGTCTTAATACCACCTTAATGAAGAAATTGTAGTCTTGGTCTTCCAGGGGCCGGACCTTTCTGCAGGAGGTCTAGTGACAGGACAATAGGTTAAGGTACCTGGACACTGTCTTATAATGTTATAGCAGACAGTGGATGATAGAGATAAGGTACGGTTCCCTATCGTCTCTCCCCTGTGGATAATTTTTAAGTCAAAAAACTTACATACAAACAATTACAAGTGGTACCTAGAGGTAGAACTTTACCTCTCTCCAGCATTCTCCATCATTTCTCCCCTGTGGAGAATTTGAGGCCCTACAAATTACATAGAAACAAGCAGGAGTGGTACCAGGAAGTAGAACCATTAGCAGGATAACTGTAACCGTTATCAAGATAGTTATCATCATTGAGCACACCATTAACTAACTATTCTAATGTTTTGATTCCTAACATATTGTGCTCTTTGAATTTCAGATACTGTATCACTGATATCTTTGCTTTTAAATATTTTCACCTGAGGTGCACTTACATTTCTGTGACATCACAAAGGGTTAAGGTTGGTGTCAAATAAGGTAATATTGAAACCTTGATACAGACACCTAAAAACCTTATTCTCCCATATGTAAAATTTTGTTATAATAGTCTGTGTGATAAACGATTTTATGTAAATCAATAATATATACGTTTTAATGTATTTCTTTGTCCAAGTGTGCCCCAACACTGAGTCTTTCTTCTCTTGCACCCTTTGCTATGTGTACCACTGACTCTGAAAACAGGGACAGTGCGCACCAATGGCGCGTGCCAAAAATATAGGGGCATGGCTCCACAGGGAAGGGGCGTGGACACAGAATAGTACCAATTCACTTTACACCACACAGTAGTGTCCATCAGTCACATTACACCACACAGTAGAGCCCCTTATGCACAGTACGCCAGGTAGAGCCCATTTTATGCACATTTTGCCAGGTAAAGCCCCTTTTATACGTGTTACGTTGCCAGGTAAAGCCCCTTTTAAACATGTTACACCAGGTACAGCCCCTTTTATACACATTGCGACAGGTAGAGCCCCTTATACATGTTGAGCCTGTTATACACACTGTGTCAGGTAGAGCCCGTTATACAAACTGCACCAGGTAGACTCTTTTACACAATGCGCCATGTAGCCCCTTTTACACACTGTGCCAGGCAGCCCATTATATACAATGCGCCTGTTAGCCCCTTTTACACACTGCACCAGGTAGCCCCTTATACACACTGCCCAAGGTAGCTCTTTATACACAGAGGAAACTTCCAGAATAGGGGGCAGTGGGAAGTGATGGGAGGAGGATGGGGTGCGAACAGCAGCCAGGAGAGGGAGGGGCGCATTGCAGTGTGGGCAGTGGGTGGGTTCTAATGGTGCTGGTGGGGTGACTGCAGCCATGCCCTCAGGCCACAGCACTCTGGGAGCCCACATCTAAAACCGGTACTGGTGATACCCCAACTATGTAGAGTGCCATTGTGCCCACATCAACCTTCGTGCTACAATAATATGCCACCTTGGGTGGAACTAATATGGCTCGTGCTGGATAGTGTGATAGTAAGCGGTCACATGCATTTCCAGAGAGGCTGGCTCATGCTGGCTAGTGTGACAGTTGGAGGTCACATGAATCTCCAGAGAGAGGCTGGCCCATGCTTTTAAGTGTAATAGCCATCTTAGAGAATAGCCATCGGCTGGCAGTAAGGAGAAGAGCTGCACTATTTACACAGTCCTGACTACTGTTTCTGGTGACCAGAGGGGAGAGCGGCAGACTGAGTCTGTGCGTTTTGCCCAGGAAGCAGCAGCTTTGCAGCTTCCAGCAAGTACTGAATGTGGTCAGAGCAGCAACAGGATTCCCTTTGCAGTGTGGCTGGAGGGTGGTGACATGACTCCTCACCACTATGAAGATGACATGGGAGGTGGCCCCAGCTTGCAGTGGCATCTGAAGAAGGGTTAGCCAGCTGTAGCATTGCTCAAGCTGTGAGACACAGAAAGAGATGTCTGTAAAACCCCCATTACACTGTACGGTTCACACCATCCAGAGGATAGGGATAGAAATTACATAAAGTTAACCCATCACTCCCTACATATTGCACTTAGACTGAATGCATCAGACAAGAGTGCTTAAAAAACAGAAAGTTTGAAACTAGTGCTATAAGGAGGCTAATGATCTATAAGAAACTTTAGATGCAAAGTGGAAGAAATGAGTCACACTGCGATGGAGGAGTGGATTCAATTATCCTCATTAGCTGCAAAACACTGTGTTCTTTTCTTATTGAAATGGAACTTACATTACGTTCCTTCCACGAATGCACATAAAGGTATCTTTCACTCTGTGAGAATCTTCTATACTTGTGATACAACAGGGAGATATAGTGGATAGATGACACTTACATATTATTTCTGTCACGAATGCACATAAATGTATCTTTGGTTCTTCTAAACACAGAAACGTTGATCCTCATAAGGATTTTTTCAAACAAATTTAATGACAAAAAATAGGGTTCCACATAAAATCACAAACGGAGGAGCAGAGAATATCAGTGTATGCCAGATCCCCTGGAGCGTATTCGATCTATAATGGACTCACACATACGTCCTGGCTGCAGACTCGGATTCGTAGTGAAGATGATAAGAAAAGTCCAAATCCTCCTGGGTATTGGTCTGATACACACGTTACTCCTCACACGAACAGCTTCAACGCGTTTCCGGGATCACTATCCCCTTTGTCAAGAAGTGCTGCCCACACTAACCGAGCAGGGATTTTATTCCTCCTCACTCCCGTCACATGACATCCTCCAATAAAAAAACACCTGATCGCATCACTTTGAGACAACACCTCGTTTTAGCTTCTTTTCAAACCCTAGTATGATTAGATGCCAGTATAAATGATAAACTGGGGGGGAGTGGTTATTCATTATTTAAAATGTGAGAAACACCTGGAGACATAGAGATGAAACAACGCGACTAGCAAGAACCGAGATGAGATGGATCTATAAATTGAAAAGCCTGATTCCGAATGGATTAAACGCAGACTTTGAACTTAAGTGGTTCCTGTAGCACATCCTATTCACTTCATTTATAAATTCTTAATGTTCCATCCCTCTCCCCATGTACCTTAATAAGATTTCACTCACATTCAAATACTCATCTTAAATCCTATTCTATACTGGTATACACCCCATCATATTCATTCTTATATATCACTATTGTATATGTTTCATAATATTTTTTTCCCTAAGAACCATTAAGGGCTTTCATCATCTTTAGTCCTACTATATACTGTTATGCACCCCTATCAAACTCATTTATATTCATTACCATTTTATGTTTCATTTGACCCCCCCCTTCAATAAATATTATTTGTGTGGTTTCCTCCCCTCCCTTCTTTCAGATTAATATGCGCTGTAAAAACTGTGTGTATATGGACGTCTACATCAATCTCAAAAGCAGGAAGTCAAGATGTGGTCCGCTGTGCATTCCATGGCCCGGAAGCACGCGTCCACACAGCGGAGGAAGATAAATAATCTGAAGAAGACCGTCATGCGGTCCACGTGCGTTCCATGGACCGGAAGCACGTGGCCGCAACACAGGAAGTGCACTAGTTAAAGCCGGGATGCGGTCCACGGTGCGTTCCACGGACCGGAAGTACGCGGCCGCTCCCGTACCCATCTATTAGAGACGGCTTTTTAAGTAAATAATACACGAGTACCACCAACGTGATAGTAATATAAATTATGAGATCCCCAGAGTAAGGGAAAGAAAGTATTATTAAAATTGTGTGTACCAGAAGTACGGAAATACGGAGGCTAGGTCCTCTTACTAAAAGTTCAGTTTAGATAATTTATATGGAACGTGTTTTATAGTTTTTATTATGCAAAGCTGCTATGTTTAGACCACACAACATTTTGAATTTGTGAAGGTGAAATTTGTTGTAAGAATATACAGGTGACCTTGTTGACCCGGAAGTGATTTACATACAGAGCATAAATAGCCCAGACATAGCAAAGCTCCTGTCATACAGCCTTGATGAAGGGAGAGATCCCGAAACCGGTCGGCACTGCATGACAGGATAAACTTGTGTGACAAAGAGCTTCACCGGACGGACGGAATTGTGTGTCACTTTGGGAGACGGGTTCCGGAGCCAGCTTCCTCTTAACATCAAAGGCATATATTTCTTGAAAATCCGGTAAACCTCCAACTTTACCTTTTTTATATCAGGGGATATTTGAGCTGCATTTTTACCAGTGAGACTCATTATTCAACGCTGACTTTATTATCATTTGTGGTAATTCTCCATCCATTACTTTTTATGTATTGGCAATCTTTTATTTGTATATATTAAAATTACTTTTCTCTGAACCTACTACACTATATCTGGAATTCTGTTTTCCCTATATGAATTTCGTTTCTGGGGAGCGTTTGTGGTAAAGATTGATGACAGAGGACCTGTGAGGGGATTGACACACGATCATCCTAGCTGCGGAATACTTTTGAAAGGCATATATCGTGGCCTGTATTGCACTTAGTTCTGGTAATCCCCCATCTATTTTCATTGACATCATCCGTATATATTTATTTTCAACTTTAAAATATACTACACTATATTTTGAATTCTGTTTTCTTCCCACATATGGACCCTCCTTATAGCGCTAGTTTCAAACTTTCTGTTTTTTAAGTTGTTCTCAGAGTCTCGGGCATATTCTCCTTTTTGTTTGAAATTTGCTGCTATTGTTTGCTACAAGGGCGCAAGGCTTTTTCCATTGTTTTGTGTCATCAGACAAGAGTGGTTGTGGGACAGCAAATCGTTTGAGTATTTATCACCAGCCACGCAGAGCCGAATTTATGGGTCACCCCTAAGCACAATGATATTGGCCGCCCCCACCCCCCCACCAGCACAATGATTTCGGCCACCTAACACCCAAACCCCCCATTCCTCCCGACCCGGAGTATAGAGAACCTGTTAGCCCAACGAACAGGCAGCAATAGTCAGATCTGAAGAAGGAGTAGTTACATTGAGCAAAATATAGGCACAGTGGTCAGCCATATCTTAATATATTAATATAAGATATATACAGTACATACATGTGAACATAATATATATATATACTTGGTGCAGCACAAACATCCACACACACATAAAATATAACATTAACTTCCACACATTTCCAGTTAATTTTGGCCACCTAACAGCTCACAGTATTGTTTTCATCCAGTTTAGGCCAAAAGATTGCACCAAGGTAGCTGGATGACTAAGCTAAGTAACAGCAGTAGGCTGCACAAACATGTGGTACTTAAACTTCCAATATGGCACATCTAGGAAACAGAATGGCACTGCAGTAGCAGACAGGGTGGCAGTTTAATAAACTATAAAAATGTTTGTCATCACAGTCAGCAATGCTCCAAACAGCACAATGGAAAGAAAAGAGGTGCAAGATGGGCCCTTCCACCCTCCCTTGTGATGTATATATCAAACAGGACATGTACTTATTGTTGAAATTATAGGTTTGTTTGGGCCTCCACAAAACAAAGTTGATGATGAGGGTGTTAATTACATTATAATCTTGTAAAATAAATTTCATGTCTTCGGTGCAAATGCTGTAACAAGGAGGAGGTGCTTAGATGGCTAACATTCCTACCTCTACCAACTTTGGCCGTTGGAGCAGCTGCTTTCACAAACATTGTTAGGATTGAGGTAAACAAAAATGCCAAGCGGTGGCTTTTTTGGTCTTCTTCCCAGGTATCACAATGGCTTTCTTTTTATCTCGATCAACAACTGCAGCCACTGGTGGTTGACTTGCACAAACAACATCATCAACATCCCCAGTGTCAGATAGTAGTAGAACACACATATCCCCCTCATCCTGTTCCACTTCCACAAACAAATCCTCCATTTATATTATGTCCTCCTCATCATCACCATCTTTACTTGTACTGCTCCCCACATGTGCAGATGGTGCAGAAATGGTGGAAGGAGGTGAAAGAGGCTTCTCTGTGAGGACAGTGTGAGAACTGTCATACTCCAAGGATACTAATAGAGCTTAAAGAGGTGCTGGTAGCACCATTAACAGTATTATTCAACCAGTCATTAGCTGCAAAGTCCAGGAAGGAAACAGCCCAACACCGTGCAGGATGTTTGGCATTTACCAGAGAACACCAAGATTGGCATATTCGCCACTGGCGCCCTGTGCTCTTCACAGATGAAAGCAGGTTCTCACTGAGCACATGTGACAGACGTGACAGAGTCTGGAGACGCCAAGGAGAACGTTCTGCCCCCTGCAACATCCTCCAGCATGACCGGTTTGGCAGTGGGTCAGTAATGGTGTGGGGTGGCATTTCTTTGGGGGGCCACACAGCCCTCCATGTGCTCGCCAGAGGTAGCCTGACTGCCATTAGGTACCGAGATGAGATCCTCAGACCCCTTGTGAGACCATATGCTGGTGCGGTTGGCCCTGGGTTCCTCCTAATGCAAGACAGTGCTAGACCTCATGTGGCTGGAGTGTGTCAGCAGTTCCTGCAAGACGAAGGCATTGATGCTATGGACTGGCCCGCCCGTTCCCCAGACCTGTATCCAATTGAGCACATCTGGGACACCCTGTCTCGCTCCATCCACCAACGCCACGTTGCACCACAGACTGTCCAGGAGTTGGCGGATGCTTTCGTCCAGTTTTGGGAGGAGATCCCTCAGGAGACCATCCGCCACCTCATCAGGAGCATGCCCAGGTGTTGTAGGGAGGTCATACAGGCACGTGGAGGCCACACACACTACTGAGCCTCATTTTGACTTGTTTTAAGGACATTACATCAAAGTTGGATCAGCCAGTAGTGTGTTTTTCCACTTTAATTTTGAGTGTGACTCCAAATCCAGACCTCCATGGGTTAATAAATTTGATTTCCATTGATAATTTTTGTGTGATTTTGTTGTCAGCACATTCAACTATGTAAAGAACAAAGTATTTAATAAGAATATTTCATTCATTCAGATCTAGGATGTGTTGTTTAAGTGTTCCCTTTATTTTTTTGAGCAGTGTATGTATATATATATATATATATATATATATACTTTTTGAATTATATTTTAGGCTTTTTAGCTTTTATTATTTTCATTTTACACTGGAGCGGAGCTCCTGAATGGACAGATAAATCACCCCTAGGTGGACAGGGCACCCCTTGTCAGATACACCAGACAACAGCACCCCTGGATTGATACTGATATATACGCCACACCAACACATGGATGTATACACACTTTACACACAGTATACAGAGGGGGGAAGGGTTAACACTGGGGAAGATCCCCTGGATGTATATAGACAGATAATCCCTTGTTGTCATATACACCAGACGACAGCACCCCTGTAGACACACCAGCTCCTGGATGTATGCACAGTATACTGGGCCTTTTTTTACACTGGGGCAGACAGAGCCCCTGTATGTATGTACAGATAAGATCACCCCTTGTCAGATACACCAACACTCCTGGACTGATAATGATTAAAGATCACCCCTTATTGTCAGCCAGCAGCCTCACGCCCACGCCCTACACCCTAGCACTGAGGTGGACACGTGCATTCAGTGCACTTTCCACAGCCAGAGTGAAAATGGCACATATCACCGGGACCTTTACAGAATCCAAAACCCTTTGAGAATGCAACAGCTGGATAATGAAGTTTTGTCAGATCTAAATCTGGCGGGAAAGTCCGAGCCGTAATAGTAACCGGACTCATAGCCCAAGGGTCGGGTGGGTCTGGTTTTCCGAGAACCAGACTTGCTCATCTCTAAATTTAACCCATGTTAAATTTCAGTAGGTTTTAAGGCAGCTTTTTTGGCAGATCCTAAGCAGTTGAAAACATTGGGAAAATAGGTATTTTAAGGTAAACATGGGTTAAAAGATATGGAGCAGGTTTATGTTGAATGGATGGGACAAATATCTTTTTATAGTTACAGGTGTTTTTCTAACACATTTTTAACAGGTGTTTACAATTACACAAAGATCAATTTACATACATTTGTATGCACCCCGAATTTACCTAGAGCCAATAATTGCATGGAAACACTTGCCTTCTATAATTTTTAAACTGTTATTAAAAAAATGGATAAATATCAATGTTAGCCGATATTTATTTCCACTATGGTCCAGACTAGAGATGAGCGGGTTCGGTTCTCAGAGAATCGAACCAAAATGAACTGTTAGCCAATATTTATATCCACTATGGTCCAGACTAGAGATGAGCGGGTTCGGTTCTCAGAGAATCGAACCAAAATGAACTGTTAGCCAATATTTATATCCACTATGGTCCAGACTAGAGATGAGCGGGTTCGGTTCTCAGAGAACCGAACCGTACCAAACTTCACCATTCGAGTCCGGTTCCGAGCCAGGCTCAGGTTTTCCCGCCTGACTCGGAAACCAGAACGAGGCAAAACGTTATCATCCCGCTGTAGGATTCTCGCGGGAAATGGATTCCATATAAGGAGCTGCACGTCGCGGCCATTTTCACTCCAGTCTCGGAGAGTGTAGTGAGAGGACGTGTCTCCATCCCCAGTATCTGTGTGGGAGCGGGAAAGTGGGGTGGCGAGTCTTGTGCTATGTTGTGCTGCTCAGTCCAGTGCAGTCAGTGTCTTATGCTGCATCAGTCCAGCCAGTCACAGTGTTGGTGTCCTCTGCTGCTATCCTGTATGTCCCCAGTGCTGCTGGCTTCTGTATAAGTCCTTTGCATTTTTGCTGTGTTGTCTTGCATCAGACCAGGGGTAGTGTCTTGTGCAGCATCAGTCCAGTGACCAGTCACAGTGGTGGTGTCCTCTGCTGCCATATATCCAGTGTAGCTGTATAAGTCCCTTTCAGTGGTGCTGTGTAGTCCTGCATTAGACCAGAGGAAGTGTCTTGTGCAGCATCAGTCCAGTGACCAGTCACAGTGGTGGTGTCCTCTGCTGCCATATATCCAGTGTAGCTGTATAAGTCCCTTTCAGTGGTGCTGTGTAGTCCTGCATTAGACCAGAGGAAGTGTCTTGTGCAGCATCAGTCCAGTGACCAGTCACAGTGGTGGTGTCCTCTGCTGCCATATATCCAGTGTTACTGGCGTATAATTCCTGTGATACTGGCGTATAATTCCCGTGATATTGACGTATAATTCCCGTGATACTGGCGTATAATTCTCGGAATACTGGTGTATAATTACTGTGATATTGCCGTATAATTCTCGGAATACTGGCGTATAATTCTTGTGACATTGCCATATAATTCTCAGAATACTGGCGTATAATTCCTATGATATTGCTGTATAATTCCTGTGATATTGCCATATAATTCTCGGAATGCTGGCGTATAATTCCTGTGATACTGGTGTATAATTCCTGTGATATTGCCATATAATTCTCGGAATACTGCCGTATAATTCCATATAAATCCATAAAATTCTGTATAAATCCAGTCCAGTGGCGCTGCCATATAAGTTCAGTGGTGCTGTCCTGTGCTGTATATTATTTACTCCAAATAAAGGGGTTATTAATATTTAATCCAAATAATTTTTATAGGGTTTGCTCTCTTGTGCCGCATATTGTGTTATATAACTCCAGAAAAATAATGGAGAACAAACATTTGGAGGATAAAATAGGGAAAGATCAAGAACCACTTCCTCCTACTGCTGAAGCTGCTGCCACTAGCCATGACATAGACGATGAAATGCCATCAACGTCGTATGCCGATGCCCATTGTGATAGTAGAGGGCATGTAAAATCCAAAGAGCCAAAGTTTAGTAAAAAGACCCAAAAAATTAATTTAAATGGTCTGAGGAGAAACGTAAACTTGCCAATATGCCGTTTACGACGCAGAGTGGCAAGAAACGGCTGAGGCCCTGGCCTATGTTCATGACTAGTGGTTCAGCTTCACATGATGATGTAAGCCCTCATAACTGAGGCCTTGACACTTATGTTGGCATTTGACATGCGTCCGGTATCCGCCTTTAGTGCAGTGGGATTTAGACAATTGATGGAGGTATTGTGCCCCCGGTACCAAATCCCATCTAGATTCCACTTCACTAGGCAGGCAATAGCGAGATTTTGCCATTTGATTCCAGTGATTTGGACGTATAATTCCAGTGATTTTGCCAATTAATTCCAGTGATTTAGACGTATAATTATTAGTGATGAGCGGGTTCGGTTTCCGAGAAACCGAACCCCCCCGAGCTTTACCTTTTTTACACGGGTCCGAGCCATACTCGGATTCTCCCGTATGGCTCGGTTAACCCGAGCGCGCCCGAACGTCATCATCCCGCTGTCGGATTCTCACGAGATTCGGATTCTATAAGCAGCCGCGCGTCGCCGCCATTTTCACACGTGCATTGGAGATGATAGGGAGAGGACGTGGCTGGCGTCCTCTCCGTTTAGTAGAAGACAGTTGATTTGATTGCTTGTTTATTACTATAATTGTGGGGAGGATTGGGGAGCAACTGTTAGGAGGAGTACAGTGCAGAGTTTAGTTTTTAATTATCCGTTCTCTGCCTGAAAAAAACGCTCCATACCATATCTGTGCTCAGTGTGCTGCATGATATATCTGTGCTGAGTGCTTACACTGCTTAATTGTGGGGACTGGGGAGCAGCTATAGCAGGAGTACAGTGCAGAGTTTTGCTGACAGTGACCACCAGTATACGTTTGTCTGCCTGAAAAACACTCCATATCTGTGCTCACAGTGTGCTGCTTTATTGTGGGGACTGGGGACCACCAGTATAATTAATATTATATAGGAGGAGTACAGTGCAAAGTGCACTGCTGTACCTACCTCTGTGTCGTCATCCATTAAGTATACTATCCATCTACATTCCTATACCTGTGGCGCATTTTAGTTTAGCAGTTTGCTGACAGTGAGCACCAGGTCCAGTATACTATATATAGCAGTACGGTAGGCCACTGCTGTACCTACCTCTGTGTCGTCACTCGTCATCCATTAAGTATACTATCCATCCATCTACATTGTATACCTGTGGTGCCTTTTTTTTAGACAAGTTTAGCAGTTTGCTGACAGTGTCCACCAGGTCCAGTATACTGTATATAGCAGTACGGTAGGCCACTGCTGTACCTACCTCTGTGTCGTCACTCATCATCCATTAAGTATACTATCCATCCATCTACATTGTATACCTGTGGTGCCTTTTTTTTAGACTAGTTTAGCAGTTTGCTGACAGTGTCCACCAGGTCCAGTATACTGTATATAGCAGTACGGTAGGCCACTGCTGTACCTACCTCTGTGTCGTCACTCGTCATCCATTAAGTATACTATCCATCCATCTACATTGTATACCTGTGGTGCCTTTTTTTTAGACTAGTTTAGCAGTTTGCTGACAGTGTCCACCAGGTCCAGTATACTGTATATAGCAGTACGGTAGGCCACTGCTGTACCTACCTCTGTGTCGTCACTCGTCATCCATTAAGTACACTATCCATCCATCTACACTGTATACCTGTGGTGCCTTTTTTTTAGACTAGTTTAGCTGTTTGCTGACAATGTCCACCAGGTCCAGTATACTGTATATAGCAGTACGGTAGGCCACTGCTGTACCTACCTCTGTGTCGTCACTCGTCATCCATTAAGTATACTATCCATCCATCTACATTGTATACCTGTGGTGCCTTTTTTTGAGACGAGTTTAGCAGTTTGCTGACAGTGTCCACCAGGTCCAGTATACTGTATATAGCAGTACGGTAGGCCACTGCTGTGTACCTACCTCTGTGTCGTCACTCGTCATCCATTAAGTATACTATCCATCTACATTCTATACCTGTGGTGCATTTTAGACTAGTTTAGCAGTTTGCTGACAATGTCCACCAGTATACTATATATAGCAGTACGGTAGGCCACTGCTGTACCTACCTCTGTGTCGTCACTCGTCATCCATTAAGTACACTATCCATCCATCTACATTGTATACCTGTGGTGCCTTTTTTTTAGACTAGTTTAGCAGTTTGCTGACAGTGTCCACCAGGTCCAGTATACTGTATATAGCAGTACGGTAGGCCACTGCTGTACCTACCTCTGTGTCGTCACTCGTCATCCATTAAGTATACTATCCATCCATCTACATTGTATACCTGTGGTGCCTTTTTTTTAGACGAGTTTAGCAGTTTGCTGACAGTGTCCACCAGGTCCAGTATACTGTATATAGCAGTACGGTAGGCCACTGCTGTGTACCTACCTCTGTGTCGTCACTCGTCATCCATTAAGTATACTATCCATCTACATTCTATACCTGTGGTGCATTTTAGACTAGTTTAGCAGTTTGCTGACAGTGTCCACCAGTATACTATATATAGCAGTACGGTAGGCCACTGCTGTGTACCTACCTCTGTGTCGTCACTCGTCATCCATTAAGTATACTATCCATCCATCTACATTGTATACCTGTGGTGCCTTTTTTTTAGACTAGTTTAGCAGTTTGCTGACAGTGTCCACTAGGTCCAGTATACTGTGTATAGCAGTACGGTAGGCCACTGCTGTACCTACCTCTGTGTCGTCACTCGTCATCCATTAAGTATACTATCCATCCATCTACATTGTATACCTGTGGTGCCTTTTTTTTTAGACTAGTTTAGCAGTTTGCTGAAAGTGTCCACCAGGTCCAGTATACTGTATATAGCAGTACGGTAGGCCACTGCTGTACCTATCTCTGTGTCGTCACTCGTCATCCATTAAGTACACTATCCATCCATCTACACTGTATACCTGTGGTGCCTTTTTTTTAGACTAGTTTAGCTGTTTGCTGACAATGTCCACCAGGTCCAGTATACTGTATATAGCAGTACGGTAGGCCACTGCTGTACCTACCTCTGTGTCGTCACTCGTCATCCATTAAGTATACTATCCATCCATCTACATTGTATACCTGTGGTGCCTTTTTTGAGACGAGTTTAGCAGTTTGCTGACAGTGTCCACCAGGTCCAGTATACTGTATATAGCAGTACGGTAGGCCACTGCTGTGTACCTACCTCTGTGTCGTCACTCGTCATCCATTAAGTATACTATCCATCTACATTCTATACCTGTGGTGCATTTTAGACTAGTTTAGCAGTTTGCTGACAATGTCCACCAGTATACTATATATAGCAGTACGGTAGGCCACTGCTGTACCTACCTCTGTGTCGTCACTCGTCATCCATTAAGTACACTATCCATCCATCTACATTGTATACCTGTGGTGCCTTTTTTTTAGACTAGTTTAGCAGTTTGCTGACAGTGTCCACCAGGTCCAGTATACTGTATATAGCAGTACGGTAGGCCACTGCTGTACCTACCTCTGTGTCGTCACTCGTCATCCATTAAGTATACTATCCATCCATCTACATTGTATACCTGTGGTGCCTTTTTTTTAGACGAGTTTAGCAGTTTGCTGACAGTGTCCACCAGGTCTAGTATACTGTATATAGCAGTACGGTAGGCCACTGCTGTGTACCTACCTCTGTGTCGTCACTTGTCATCCATTAAGTATACTATCCATCTACATTCTATACCTGTGGTGCATTTTAGACTAGTTTAGCAGTTTGCTGACAATGTCCACCAGTATACTATATATAGCAGTACGGTAGGCCACTGCTGTGTACCTACCTCTGTGTCGTCACTCGTCATCCATTAAGTATACTATCCATCTACATTCTATACCTGTGGTGCATTTTAGTTGTGCGCAGTAAATATAGTAGTAGGTCATTGCTATTGATACTGGCATATAATTCCACACATTAAAAAATGGAGAACAAAAATGTGTAGGTTAAAGGGAAAGATCAAGATCCACTTCCACCTCGTGCTGAAGCTGCTGCCACTAGTCATGGCCGAGACGATGAAATGCCATCAACGTCGTCTGCCAAGGCCGATGCCCAATGTCATAGTAGAGAGCATGTAAAATCCAAAACACAAAAGTTCAGTAAAATGACCCAAAAATCAAAATTAAAAGCGTCTGAGGAGAAGCGTAAACTTGCCAATATGCCATTTACGACACGTAGTGGCAAGGAACGGCTGAGGCCCTGGCCTATGTTCATGGCTAGTGGTTCAGCTTCAAATGAGGATGGAAGCACTCATCCTCTCGCTAGAAAAAAAGAAAAGACTTAAGCTGGCAAAAGCACAGCAAAGAACTGTGCGTTCTTCAAAATCACAAATCCCCAAGGAGAGTCCAATTGTGTCGGTTGGGATGCCTGACCTTCCCAACACTGGACGGGAAGAGCTTGCGCTTTCCACCATTTGCACACACCCTGCAAGTGCTGGAAGAAGCACCCGCAGTCCAGTTCCTGAAAGTCAAATTGAAGATGTCACTGTTGAAGTACACCAGGATGAGGATATGGGTGTTGCTGGCGCTGGAGAGGAAATTGTCAAGGAGGATTCTGATGGTGAGGTGGTTTGTTTAAGTCAGGCACCCGGGGAGACACCTGTTGTCCGTGGGAGGAATTTGGCCATTGACATGCCTGGTCAAAATACAAAAAAAATCAGCTCTTCGGTGTGGAATTATTTCAACACAAATGCAGACAACAGATGTCAAGCCGTGTGTTGCCTTTGTCAAGCTGTAATAAGTAGGGGTAAGGACGTTAACCACCTCGGAACATCCTCCCTTATATGTCACCTGCAGCGCATTCATCACAAGTCAGTGACAAGTTCAAAAACTTTGGGTGACAGCGGAAGCAGTCCACTGACCACTAAATCCCTTCCTCTTGTTACCAAGCTCCTGCAAACCACACCACCAACTCCCTCAGTGTCAATTTCCTCCTTACCCAGGAAAGCCAATAGTCCTGCAGGCCATGTCACTGGCAAGTCTGACGAGTCCTCTCCTGCCTGGGATTCCTCCGATGCATCCTCCGTGTAACGCCTACTGCTGCTGGCGCTGCTGTTGTTGCTGCTGGGAGTCGATCGTCATCCCAGAGGGGAAGTCGGAAGACCACTTGTACTACTTCCAGTAAGCAATTGACTGTCCAACAGTCCTTTGCGAGGAAGATGAAATATCACAGCAGTCATCCTGCTGCAAAGCGGATAACTGAGGCCTTGGCAGCCTGGGCGGTGAGAAACGTGGTTCCGGTATCCATCGTTAATTCAGAGCCAACTAGAGACTTGATTGAGGTACTGTGTCCCCGGTACCAAATACCATCTAGGTTCCATTTCTCTAGGCAGGCGATACCGAAAATGTACACAGACCTCAGAAAAAGACTCAGCAGTGTCCTAAAAAATGCAGTTGTACCCAATGTCCACTTAACCACGGACATGTGGACAAGTGGAGCAGGGCAGACTCAGGACTATATGACTGTGACAGCCCACTGGGTAGATGTATTGCCTCCCGCAGCAAGAACAGCAGCGGCGGCACCAGTAGCAGCATCTCGCAAACGCCAACTCATTCCTAGGCAGGCAACGCTTTGTATCACCGCTTTCCAGAATAGCCACACAGCTGAAAACCTGTTATGGCAACTGAGGAAGATCATCGCAGAATGGCTTACCCCAATTGGACTCTCCTGGGGATTTGTGACATCGGACAATGCCAGCAATATTGTGCGTGCATTACATTTGGGCAAATTCCATCACGTCCCATGTTTTGCACATACCTTGAATTTGGTGGTGCAGAATTATTTAAAAAACGACAGGGGCGTGCAAGAGATGCTGTCGGTGGCCCGAAGAATTGCGGGCCACTTTCGGCGTTCAGGCACCGCATACCGAAGACTGGAGCACCACCAAACATTCCTGAACCTGCCCTGCCATCATCTGAAGCAAGAGGTGGTAACGAGGTGGAATTCAACCCTCTATATGCTTCAGAGGATGGAGGAGCAGCAAAAGGCCATTCAAGCCTATACATCTGACCACGATATAGGCAAAGGAGGTGGAATGCACCTGACTCAAGCGCAGTGGAGAATGATTTCAACGTTGTGCAAGGTTCTGCAACCCTTTGAACTTGCCACACGTGAAGTCAGTTCAGACACTGCCAGCCTGAGTCAGGTCATTCCCCTCATCAGGCTTTTGCAGAAGAAGCTGGAGACATTGAAGGAGGAGCTAAAACAGAGCGATTCCGCTAGGCATGTGGGACTTGTGGATGGAGCCCTTAATTCGCTAACCAGGATTCACGGGTGGTCAATCTGTTGAAATCAGAGCACTACATTTTGGCCACCGTGCTCGATCCTAGATTTAAAACCTACGTTGTATCTCTCTTTCCGGCAGACACAAGTCTGCAGAGGTTCAAAGACCTGCTGGTGAGAAAATTGTCAAGTCAAGCGGAACGTGACCCGTCACCATCTCCTCCTTCACATTCTCCCGCAACTGGGGGTGCGAGGAAAAGGCTAAGAATTCCGAGCCCACCCGCTGGCGGTGATGCAGGGCAGTCTGGAGCGAGTGCTGACATCTGGTCCGGACTGAAGGACCTGGCAACGATTACTGACATGTCGTCTACTGTCACTGCATATGATTCTCTCACCATTGAAAGAATGGTGGAGGATTATATGAGTGACCGCATCCAAGTAGGCACGTCAGACAGTCCGTACGTATACTGGCAGGAAAAAGAGGCAATTTGGAGGCCCTTGCACAAACTGGCTTTATTCTACCTAAGTTGCCATCCCTCCAGTGTGTACTCCGAAAGAGTGTTTAGTGCAGCCGCTCACCTTGTCAGCAATCGGCGTACGAGGTTACATCCAGAAAATGTGGAGAAGATGATGTTCATTAAAATGAATTATAATCAATTCCTCCGTGGAGATATTCACCAGCAGCAATTGCCTCCAGAAAGTACACGGGGACCTGAGATGGTGGATTCCAGTGGGGACGAATTAATAATCTGTGAGGAGGGGGATGTACACAGTGAAAGGGGTGAGGAATCTGAGGATGATGATGAGGTTGACATCTTGCCTCTGTAGAGCCAGTTTGTGCAAGGAGAGATTGATTGCTTCTTTTTTGGTGGGTGCCCAAACCAACCAGTCATTTCAGTCACAGTCGTGTGGCAGACCCTGTCGCTGATATGATGGGTTCGTTAAAGTGTGCATGTCCTGTTTATACAACATAAGGGTGGGTGGGAGGGCCCAAGGATAATTCCATCTTGCACCTCTTTTTTCTTTCATTTTTCTTTGCATCATGTGCTGTTTGGGGACAATTTTTTTGAAGGGCCATCCTGCCTGACACTGCAGTGCCACTCCTAGATGGGCCAGGTGTTTGTGTCGGCCACTTGTGTCGCTTAGCAAGTCACACAGCGACCTTGGTGCGCCTCTTTTTTTCTTTGCATCATGTGCTGTTTGGGGACAATTTTTTGGAAGGGCCATCCTGTCTTGATTGACACTGCAGTGCCACTCCTAGATGGGCCAGGTATTTGTGTCGGCCACTTGTGTCGCTTAGCTTAGTCACACAGCGACATTGGTGCGCCTCTTTTTTTCTTTGCATCATGTGCTGTTTGGGGACAATTTTTTGGAAGGGCCATCCTGTCTTGATTGACACTGCAGTGCCACTCCTAGATGGGCCAGGTGTTTGTGTCGGCCACTTGTGTCGCTTAGCTGAGTCACACAGCGACCTTGGTGCGCCTCTTTTTTTCTTTGCATCATGTGCTGTTTGGGGAGTATTTTTTGGAAGGGCCATCCTGTCTTGATTGACACTGCAGTGCCACTCCTAGATGGGCCAGGTGTTTGTGTCGGCCACTTGTGTCGCTTAGCTTAGTCAAACAGCCACCTTGGTGCACCTCTTTTTTTCTTTGCATCATGTGCTGTTTGGGGAGTACTTTTTTGAAGGGCCATCCTGTCTTGATTGACACTGCAGTGCCACTCCTAGATGGGCCAGGTGTTTGTGTCGGCCACTTGTGTCGCTTAGCGTAGTCACACAGCGACCTTGGTGCGCCTCTTTTTTTCTTTGCATCATGTGCTGTTTGGGGAGTATTTTTTGGAAGGGCCATCTTGTCTTGATTGACACTGTAGTGCCACTCCTAGATGGGCCAGGTGTTTGTGTCGGCCACTTGTGTCGCTTAGCTTAGTCACACAGCGACCTTGGTGCGCCTCTTTTTTTCTTTGCATCATGTGCTGTTTGGAGAGTATTTTTTTGAAGGGCCATCCTGCCTGACACTGCAGTGCCACTCCTAGATGGGCCATGTGTTTGTGTCGGCCACTTGTGTCGCTTAGCTTAGTCACACAGCCACCTTGGTGCGCCTCTTTTTTTCTTTGCATCATGTGCTGTTTGGGGACTATTTTTTTGAAGTGCCATCCTGTCTGACACTGCAGTGCCACTCCTAGATGGGCCAGGTGTTTGTGTCGGCCACTTGGGTTGCTTAGCTTAGTCACACAGCTACCTCATTGCGCCTCTTTTTTTCTTTGCATCATGTGCTGTTTGGGGACTATTTTTTTGAAGTGCCATCCTGTCTGACACTGCAGTGCCACTCCTAGATGGGCCAGGTGTTTGTGTCGGCCACTTGGGTCGCTTAGCTTAGTCACACAGTGACCTTGGTGCGCCTCTTTTTTTTCTTTGCATCATGTGCTGTTTGGGGACTATTTTTTTGAAGTGCCATCCTGTCTGACACTGCAGTGCCACTCCTAGATGGGCCAGGTGTTTGTGTCGGCCACTTGGGTCGCTTAGCTTAGTCACACAGCGACCTTGGTGCGCCTTTTTTTTTCTTTGCATCATGTGCTGTTTGGGGACAATTTTTTGGAAGTGCCATCCTGCCTGACACTGCAGTGCCACTCCTAGATGGGCCAGGTGTTTGTGTCGGCCACTTGGGTCGCTTAGCTTAGCCATCCAGCGACCTCTGTGCAAATTTTAGGACTAAAAATAATATTGTGAGGTGTGAGGTGTTCAGAATAGACTGAAAAATGAGTGTAAATTATGGTTATTGAGGTTAATAATACTATTGGATCAAAATGACCCCCAAATTCTATGATTTAAGCTGTTTTTGAGGTTTTTTTGCAAAAAACACCCGAATCCGACAAAAAATTTTCGGTAAGGTTTTGCCAAAACGCGTCCGAATCCAAAACACGGCCGCGGAACCGAACCCAAAACCAAAACACAAAACCCGAAAAATTTCCGGTGCACATCACTAATAATTATTAATTACAGTGATTTTGCCAATTAATTACAGTGATTTGGACGTATAATTCAAGTAGGAATTGTTTGTGTCACTTGGCTTAGTCATACAGCTACCTCATTGCACCTCTTCGACATCTTTGCGTGAGGTGCTGTTTGGGGCCTAGTTTTCGAAAAGTGCTATCCTGTGTGACACTGCCATATGAGTCATGGGGTACTGCTGTATTAGTCCTGGGGTACTGCTGTATAAGTCCAATTGCAGATTTTTTTAAAAAAATTACTGGAGCATGCTGGAGATGCTGTCAGTGGTCCGATCAATTGCGGCCTGCTCTCGACATTCAGCCACTCCGTAACACTACTAGATGGGCCAGGTAGTTGTGTCGCTTAGCTTAGTCATACAGCAACCTTGGTGCACCTTTTCTCCTTCTTTGCATCACGTGCTGTTAGGGGCCTTTCTTTGATATCTGCCCCCCTCTCTGCCACTGCAGAGCCACACCTAGATGGGCCAATTGTTTGTGTCGCTTGGCTTAGTCATACAACTACCTCATTGCAATTCTTTTTCTTCTTTGCATGATGTGCTGTTTGGGGCCTTTTTTTATATCTGCCCTCCTGTCTGCCAATGCACTGCCACACCTAGATGGGCCAATTGTTTGTGTCACTTGGCTTAGTCATACAACTACCTCATTGCAATTCTTTTTCTTCTTTGCATGATGTGCTGTTTGGGCCCTTTTTTTTTATATCTGCCATCCTGTCTGACACTGCAGTGCCACTCCTAGAAGGGCCAGGTGTTTGTGTTGTCCACTTGTGTCGCTTAGCTTAGTCATACAGCAACCTCGGTGAAACCTTTTTTTTGTGATTGTGAGGTGTAAGGTGTTCAGAATAGAAAGAAAATGAGTGGCAATTATTGTTATTGAGGTTAATAATACTGTAGGAGCAAAATTACCCCCAAATTCTGTGATTTTAGCTGGTTTTATGTTTTTTTCAAAAATCATCCAGATCCAAAACCAAAACCAAAACACGAAAGGGTGGTTTTGGCAAAACCAAGCCAAAACCAAAACACGAAAGTAGAATTAGAACCAAAACACAAAACACGAAAAGTGCCCACCGCACATCTCTAGTAGCAACTCCTGAATCCTTAAGTGAATTTTGGATATTTTGTTCAGAGGTAAAATTACTCTCTGAATACACAATTCCAACACAGCCCCCAAGTGAGGGAACCAGAGACGACTTTGCCCCCATCTCTAGTCCAGACAGATTTAACCATTTTCTTTCACACTTAATGCAGCCATAGACAGCTAGAATTATCACATACTGTAACTACTTTTCCAATTGTATTGGTTGTGAACCTGTAGTGCGCATTATTTATTACCAGTTATTTATATAGCACACACATATTCCACAGCGCTTTACAGAGAATATTTGGTCATTCACATAAGTCCCTGCCCCAGTGGAGCTTACAATCTATATTCCCTATCACATGTACACGCACACACATTCATGTTAGGGTTCATTTTGTTGGGAGCCAATTAATCTACCAGTATATTTTTGGATTGTGGGAGGAAACTGGGAACCCAGAGGAAACCCAGGTAAGTATGGGGAGAATATACAAACTCCCCACAGTTAGGGCCACGGTGGGAATTGAACCCATGACCTCAGTGCTGTGAGGCAGTAATGCTAACCATTACACCATCCGTACTGCCCCATAGACGTGCTAAGTAAAATTACTGTGTGAAACATGCATTAAATCAAGCCATGGTTGCTAAAAATGTTACCACTGCTGGTTTGAGGGTAATATAGTGCATGTGACCTCTTTTGACCAATAGAAATGCTTTTGTCGATTTTGGATACATTTTGGGTCGATGTTTGTTCGATGTTTGATAGATGTTATGAATGTTTGTTGATCTTGGGTCGATTTTTGATGACTAGAACACTTTTAGAACTTCAAAATAAAACTTACATCACATAGCTCGATTACTTAAAATTGACTTAGTAAATAAGCTATTTGGAATAAAACCACTTTAGTTGATTTTATGGGGATGTTGGTTCTATTCTTGTTGATTTTAAACAGAACCAAAATTGATTTTTAGTTAATATACCCCCTAGTATCTAAAGGCCTGTACTAATTATATTTTCCCATTGTGCATGTTCTTTGTTTCCAGATTTAAAAAGGTTTTTAGGACATAGGAAATATTTATTATTTTATGGGTATATAAAGGACGACCACACCATAAAATGATAAGGGGTGTGCAATGGGCCATTTTATGGGATTTGTGGTTTTGATTTTGGATCTGGATCTCCTTCGTGTTTTGGATCTGGATTGGTTTTGCCTAAACCACCCTTGCGGGTTTTAGTTTTGGATCTGTATTTTTTCCCCAAAAATCATCAAAACAGCTAAAATATCAAAATTTGGAGGTGTTTTTGTTCCTACAGTATTATTAACCTCAATAACATTAATTTCCACTCATTTCCAGTCTATTCTGGACACCTCACAATATTGTTTTTAGGCCAAAAGGTTGCACCAAGTAAGCTGGATGACTAAGCTAAGCAACAGAAGTGGGCAGCACAAACACGTGGTACATCTAGGAGTGGCACTGCAGTGGAAGACAGGAGGGCAGTTTTACAAACTATGCTCAAAAATGCTCCAAAGAGCACACAATGCAAAGAAAAGAGGTGCACGATGGAAGTGTTCTTGGGCTCTCCAACACACCCTTAGGTGGAATTGTTCTTGGGCCCTCCACCCACCCGTATGTTGTATAAACAGGACATGCACACTTTAACAAACCAATCATTTCAGTGACAGGGTCTGCCACACCTGTGGCTGAAATGATTTGTTTGTTTGGGCCCCCACAGAATAGGAAGCAATTGATCTCTCAATGCACATACAGGCTCTACAGAAGCATGATGTCGTCATCATCCTCTGATTCCTCACCCCCATCAGTGTGTACATCCTCGTCTTCACAGACTATTAATTTGTCCCCTCTGGAATCCACCATCACAGGCCCTCTGTATTTTGTGGAGGTAATTTCTGGTAAAGGTATTCCTCGTGGAATTTGTCATTCATTTTAATGAACATCGTCTTTTCCACATTTTGGCGAAGTAACCTCCTACACCGATCGCTGACAAGGTTTCAAGCTGCGCTAAAAACTTTCTGAGTACACACTGGAGGGTGGCTCCTCAAAGTCCTATACAGTGTACGTGCCCTTGAGTGCCCAGGTATAACTTGAGGCCATACAGTATGTAGTCGCACAGTTAAACTGTCCCACCACTGCTTGCTATTGGTAGTAAATTGCAGGCTGTCAATGAAGAAGGTAAATTAGGGGGTTAGCTCTTGAGGAGACACAGGTGCCTAGAGTGACATAGGATAAGAGGCTGGAGAGACAAGAGGACTGAGTGATGGGGCAGACGGTTTGAAAGACTGAAGGTTGGAGTGAAACAGGGCAGGATGCTGGAGTAACGTGTGGCAGGAGACTTGAAGGGTAGGAGGCTGGAGTGACAGGACCGAAGGCTGACGTGACACAGGGCAGGAGACCAGAGTGACAGGGGGAGGAAGATAGAGAGAATTAGGCCTAATGCTGGAGAGACAAGGGGCAGGAGGCTGGAGAAATGCAGGGTTAAGGAGGTGATAAATTAGGCTTTTAAGCAACTATGCTGTTTTAATGGTAGCCATGCTTGAGTTTTTATAGGAACAATTTGTGTGCGGACTGCGCACCGAGGTGCACTGTATATGAGGAGTGCTGCTAGTGTGTAACAAGTCGATCCTTCTTGTTAAGAATTAATGCAACAGAAAATGGAATTACACTGTGCTCAACCCCGATTTTGGGTTATATATGAATTAATTGGGTTTGTCAAATAATGCAATGACGTATATTTTGCATAAATGTATTTATTAAATCAAATGTGCAGCTTGTGGAGGTGTAGTGAAAGGGGGACTCCGGACTGGTCCTCCGTCCCTTTGCTCCTGCCGCCGACATAGTGACTGTGATCTGTCACACGCCGGTGGCCGGTAAGCCCGGGTTCGATGCCTGTCTTGGGGAGGAGGATGTGTGCATGACGGCAGCTCTCAGAGCGGCTCGTTGCCGCACACCCTCCGCCTACGGAGACTCACCTTGCTTTTCTTCCTCCGCCGCTTCCAGCATCCAGCATGGGCTTCCTCCCTCAGATGACTCTCTGCAGTTCGTTGACTGTTATCGCTTCCTGGTCTTCAGTCACGTGACCGGGTGTCGTCTCGAGTGCCACTGCTCCGTCCTCTTCGTAGCGCTGATGTCAGTCGTGGTTCTGTAGTGCTCCAACGCGTTTCGCCCCTTAGGGGCCTTCCTCTGGGAGAAGAGTGTGTGGGAGTTTTTCCAATAATGGATTTAAATAACCTTGTATGTGTCCACTTTAATTTGATTGGTTCTCATTGTCCATATAATGATTGGTTGCTGTTCCTGTCAATCACATATCTCGACCAATAGGAATGTGGGTGGTGTCTCCACCTGTATTAATTCCCATATTGTTGCTGGTTGGTTGCTGCTCCTATCAATCATGTATCCTAACCAATAAAATGATAAATAATGTTTCTGACTACAATGGTTTCGTTTTTGTGATGAATCATTTGGATAATTTTATTAGCCTGATTATTTGAATAAAATCAGTGTGTGAAGGTGTCACAGTTAGAATTTTGTTGGTCCTAGATATATAAAGGTGTCACAGATAAATGGTCACGGATAAATTATGTTGATCTTAATTCTCATTTGCATATGATGGATCTGACCTCGTTATCAAAATTAAGTCCTTTAGGTATTAGTGTATCCATCTCGATAATGACTCTTAGTTCCTCTTTGTTGATGTATTGAATGTTATCGCCCCCTCTCCATTTTGGTTTAACTTCTTTTAATCCTGTGAATGTGAGTAACGTGGGATCACTGTTGTGGAATTGTTTAAAGTGTTTGGATAGTGGATGTTCCTCTGACCCTTTGGTTACATTTCGAATGTGTTCGCTTATCCTTATCTTGAGTTGTCTGACTGTTCTCCCTACGTACTATCACTGACCTGATTGGGGAATGTTGTGGACTCGGGGCTTCTTCCGATGACCGGGAAGAGGAACCGCTACTGGGTCGCAGTAGAGATGGCCGGATGTAGGTCTTCCTCATGCAGGATTAAAACGGCAGGCAGGAAGCACGGAAGAATACTTGAAGGTTTCCTGAAAGACAAGACTTGTAAAGATACTGAATGCTGAGGCACAGAGGTACTGGAGATACTGAGGTGCTGGAGACACCGGTATTGAGGCACGGAGGTGCCGGAGGCACAGTGATGCTGAGTGCTGAGGCACTGTGGTGCTGGAGGCACTGAGGTACTGGAGGCACTGAGGTGCTGGAGGCACTGAGGTGCCGGAGGCACAGTGATGCTGAGTGCTGAGGCCCTGTGGTGCTGGGGGCACTGAGGTACTGGAGACACGGAGATGCTTGGAGGCACAGAAGTGCTTGGAGGCACTGAGATGCTTGGAGGCACAGAAGTGCTTGGAGGCACGGAGATGCTTGGAGGCACGGAGATGCTTGGAGACACGGAAGTGCTTGGAGGCACGGAGATGCTTGGAGGCACGGAGATGCTTGGAGGCACGGAAGTGCATGGAGGCACGGAGATGCTTGGAGGCACGGAGATGCTTGGAGGCATGGAGATGCTTGGAGGCACGGAAGTGCTTGGAGGCACGGAGATGCTTGGAGGCACGGAGATGCTTGGAGGCACGGAAGTGCTTGGAGGCACGGAGATGCTGACATGGAGACGCAGGAACGTGGGAGCTCTGGAAATCACAGCTTCTGAGGCAGAATCGATGATACTCAGGCACCGGATCTCTGCCCGGCGTCTGGCTTTGAATTCCCTGCCCTTGCCTAATTGGCGGAGCAGGCAGGTGACATCAGTCCTGCTCCGCCTCCCTGACCACACTCACGATGGCGGCACCCTCGCTCCGGGAAGCCGACGGAGGAACGCACCGACCCGCCGCCGGGACCCGGAGACCGCCGGGGGGAGAAAGGCGCCGGGCAGTCCAAGTCACCCGCAGGGACAAGCGTGGCCGCCTCTGCCTGCGATGTGTGACAGTACCCCCTCCTCCAGGAGTGGCCCCTGGACACTTTCCGGGCTTAGTTGGATGTCTGGAGTGGAAGATCCGAACCAGTCGGGGAGCCGTTACTTCAGTAGCATTAATCCAACTTCTCTCCTCAGGACCATAACCTTTCCAGTCTACCAAGTACTGTAGTTTTTTATGAAGATAACGAGAGTCAAGAATAGCTTTGATTTCAAACTCCATTCCAGCTTCAGTCACTACAGACGTTGGCCTAAGGGATGCTGAGTGGAACCGATTCAGAATGAGGGGACGGAGGAGAGAAACATGAAAGGCATTAGGTATTCGAAGGTGGGAAGGCAAACCCAGCTTACAGACCACAGGATTTAAGACTTGTAGTACAGGGTAAGGACCGATGAACCTTGGAGCAAACTTCATGGTGGGCACCTTCAACCGGAGATTACGTGTGGACAGCCATACCCTGTCACCAACTTTGTATTGAGGAGCGGCTCGCCGTTTCTTATCTGCGAAAAACTTGTACCGGACTGAAACCTTCTTAAGATTAGCATGAACCTTACTCCAAATTTGTCCGAAGTGTCGTAGAGTGGACGTTACAGCTGGGACCTCTTCTATCGGAAGGCTTGGAAATTCTGGAACACATGGATGGAACCCGTAGTTGACGAAGAATGGAGATTCCCCAGTGGAAGAATGAAAGGAATGGTTATGGGCAAACTCTGCCCAAGGCAACAACTCCACCCAGTTGTCCTGTGAAGGGGAGAGATACAAACGAAGGAATGTCTCTAGATCTTGATTGACTCGTTCCGTTTGACCATTCGTTTGGGGATGATAAGCGGACGAAAACTTAAGTTTAATCTGTAGAGTCGAACAGAGGGCTTTCCAAAACCTGGCGGTGAACTGTACCCCAAGATCAGAGACTATTTCTTGTGGCAACCCATGCAACCGAAAATGTTCTTGGATGAACAGTAGAGCTAGTTTCGGAGCTGTCGGTAGACCAGTCAAAGGCACGAAGTGTGCCATCTTTGAAAAACGGTCAACGATTACCCAGACGGTGTTGCAACCCTTGGAACAGGGCAAGTCAGTGATGAAGTCCATGGAAATGTGAGTCCAGGGTCTTACAGGAATAGGCAAAGGACAAAGTAACCCTGCAGGAGGCAGACGAGGAGATTTATGTTGTGTACACTATGGACAAGAATTAACGTAATCTTGTACATCCTTCCTAAAGGTGTTCCACCAGTAAGACCTTTGCAGAAACTTGTACATCTTCTGGGCACCGGGATGACCGGAAAACTTGGAGTTATGGACCCACTGTAGTATTCTTGGCTGGAATCCAGCTGGTACGGACATTCTTCCAGGAGGAGGAGCTGGAGTAGTTAAAGCAGCAGAGACAGAAACTGGATTTAGAATTAAACTCCGCTCAAGAGATTCATCCTCGTCTGTGGAAACTTGTGAACGGGACAGCGCATCTGCTTTAATATTGAGAGTCCCGGCCCGGTACTTGATAACAAAAGAAAATCGAGTAAAGAAAAGTGGCGAGGATTCAAGCATTGTGCGGATTTGATGTACAGCAAATTTTTGTGATCCGTGTAAATGGTAAACACATGTTTAGCCCCTTCCAAAAGGTATCTCCACTCTTCCAAGGCGGATTTAATTGCCAAAAGTTCCTGATCTCCAATAGTGTAATTTCGTTCGGCCGGAGAGAATTTACGAGAGTGGAAGCCACATGGATGTAATTTGTTATCAGAGGAGTACTGAGAGAGAACCTCTAGGAAGAAAGGTTCATCGAAATTTGGTTGTTGGAGAACTGGAGTGGCCATGAAAGCTAACTTTAAGTGGGAAAATGCCTCAATGGCTTCGGGAGGCCACAAACTTTGATTAGAACCCTTTCTTGTCAGGGCAGTAATGGGCGCAACAATGGTGGAGAAACCTCTAATGAATTTCCTGTAGTAATTCGCAAAGCCCAGGAACCTTTGTATTGCCTTCAAAGAAAGAGGCTGTGTCCAGTCACGAATGGCAGAAAGCTTTTCCGGATCCATGCGAAGCTCCGTCCCCGAGATTATATAACCGAGGAACGGAATTGATGTTACTTCAAAGGTACATTTGGAAAGCTTAGCATAGAGATGATTCTCTCGTAAACGGTGGAGCACTTCTTTGACTTGAGTCCTGTGTTCAACAAGATTCTTGGAAAAGATCAGTATGTCGTCCAAATATACCACAACACTCTGATATAACATGTCACGAAAGATTTCGTTGACGAATCCCTGGAAAACAGCAGGAGCATTACTGAGACCGAACGGCATCACCAAGTATTCGTAATGCCCATCTCGGGTATTGAAGGCAGTCTTCCATTCATCCCCTTCTCGGATGCGTATAAGATTATAAGCTCCCCTCAAGTCGAGTTTGGAGAAAACGCGGGCACCACGAACCCTATCAAATAACTCTGTGATTAGTGGCAAGGGGTATTTATTCTTGATAGTAATATCGTTTAAGCCGCGGTAGTCGATGCATGGTCTCAACCCCCCGTCCTTCTTCTTCACGAAAAAGAAGCCCGCTCCAGCAGGGGAGGAAGAGGGGCGAATAAATCCCTTAAGCAGATTGGATTTAATATATTCCGACATAGCTTGAGTCTCAGGAAGTGACAGGGGATATGTGCGACCACGAGGTGGCGTCTTCCCTAGGACAAGTTCAATAGGGCAGTCCCAAGGCCTATGAGGTGGTAACAGATCAGCTGCTTGTTCCGAAAATACATCCTTGTACCCTTGATACACCTCCGGAATATGCTCTTCATCCGTCTTGGAGGAGACACGGAGCGGACAAACAGGAGTGAGACAATTAGTGTGACAAAAGGAACTCCAGGATAGAATTTGTGAAGACTTCCAGTCAATGTGGGGATTATTAATTTTTAGCCAAGGCATTCCAAGGACCAGATCATGGTGCATTTCTGGGATCACCAAGAGTTCCAGACCTTCCTGATGTAGAGCCCCGACCTGCAGCTTAACTGGCCCCGTGCGCCATATTATGAGACCCTTGTAAATTCTAGTCCCATTGATAGCCGTCAACTAAATTGGCCGCTCGATAGGCCGTAACTTTAAACCCATGCTTTGGGCACAGGAGGAAGAAACGAAGTTCCCCGCAGCCCCGGAATCCAACAGGGCTTCACAAGACTTGGAGGCTGAATCGGTGACCAGAGTTACGGGAAGCAAACAGTCCGAAGTTGGAGAAGCTTTAGTCATAACCCCCAGCTTGACTCCTCCGGAACAAGCTAGGCCTGCCCGTTTCCCGGACGGGATTTACAAAACTTAAGAAAATGATCTGCGGCTCCACGGTATAGGCAAAGTTTACCCTCACGACAACGCTGTCGTTCTTCCGGAGACAGTCGGGATCGGTTAATTTGCATGGGCTCGTCCGAGCTAGGCAAAGCCACCGGTCTAGGAGTAGGATTCCGGAACCTGGAACGATCTGAACGGCTACGTTCTCTTCCACGCTCCTGCATCCGAAGATTCACCTTGACGCAAAGGGAAATCAACTCTTCTAATGGATCCGGCAGATCCCTTGTAACCAGCTCATCTTTCAGCCGGTCGGAGAGACCGTTCCAGAAGGCAGCTCTCAGGGCATCATTATTCCAGCGTAATTCAGAGGCAGTGGTTCTGGAAATGAACCACGTACTGACCCACGGAACGGGAGCCACGACGAACACGGAGCAAGTCGGAAGAAGCAGTTGTCATCCTGCCGGGTTCGTCGAAGATTCTTCGAAAGGACGTGATGAAGTTGGTATAGTTGGAAACCACGGGATCAGATCGTTCCCATAATGGAGACACCCAATCCAAGGCAGACCCTTCCAGCAGAGAAATAATATATGCTACCTTGGACCGGTCTGTAGGAAAGTTGTGTGCAAGTAGCTCGAAATGTACCTCGCATTGGTTTAAGAAACCCCGACAATTTTTAGGATTCCCATTATAGCGGGACGGAGTAGGCAGCTGAAGGCGCGGGGTAGTACCGGCCGATGGTTGGACATTGCTGGCAATGGCAACTGGTGCAACTACTGGAACAGGTGCCGGAATTACAGAGGCTAGAGACGCCTGAATCTGATCCAGACGCCCGGACAACTGCTGGAGGTACTGCATTACCTGACCTTGTGCCGCTTCCTGACTTTGTACTCGGGAAGCCAGGTTCTGGATGGCACTTGAGTCCGTGTTCCGATTCCCCGGGTCCATGTGGCCTGAGTATACTATCACTGACCTGATTTGGGAATGTTCTGGACTCGGGGCTTCTTCCGATGACCGGGAAGAGGAACCGCTACTGGGTCGCAGTAGAGATGGCCGGATATAGGTCTTCCTCATGCAGGATTAAAACGGCAGGCAGGAAGCACGGAAGAATACTTGAAGGTTTCCTGAAAGACAAGACTTGTAAAGATACTGAATGCTGAGGCACAGAGGTACTGGAGATACTGAGGTGCTGGAGACACCGGTATTGAGGCACGGAGGTGCCGGAGGCACAGTGATGCTGAGTGCTGAGGCACTGTGGTGCTGGAGGCACTGAGGTACTGGAGGCACTGAGGTGCTGGAGGCACTGAGGTGCCGGAGGCACAGTGATGCTGAGTGCTGAGGCCCTGTGGTGCTGGAGGCACTGAGGTACTGGAGGCACTGAGGTGCTTGGAGGCACTGAGGTGCCGGAGGCACAGTGATGCTGAGTGCTGAGGCCCTGTGGTGCTGGAGACACTGAGGTGCTGGAGACACGGAGATGCTTGGAGGCACGGAAGTGCTTGGAGGCACTGAGATGCTTGGAGGCACGGAGATGCTTGGAGGCACGGAGATGCTTGGAGACACGGAAGTGCTTGGAGGCACGGAGATGCTTGGAGGCACGGAGATGCTTGGAGGCATGGAAGTGCTTGGAGGCACAGAGATGCTTGGAGGCATGGAGATGCTTGGAGGCACGGAAGTGCTTGGAGGCACGGAGATGCTTGGAGGCACGGAGATGCTTTGAGGCACGGAAGTGCTTGGAGGCACGGAGATGCTTGGAGGCATGGAAGTGCTTGGAGGCACGGAGATGCTGACACGGAGACCGCGGGAACGTGGGAGCTCTGGAAATCACAGCTTCTGAGGCAGAATCGATGATACTCTGGCACCGGATCTCTGCCCGGCGTCTGGCTTTGAATTCCCCGCCCTTGCCTGATTGGCGGAGCAGGCAGGTGACGTCAGTCCTGCTCCGCCTCCCTGACCACACTCACGATGGCGGCGCCCTCGCTCCGGGAAGCCGCCGGAGAAACGCACCGACCCGCCGCCGGGACCCGGAGACCGCCGGGGGGAGAGAGGCGCCGGGCAGTCCAAGTCACCCGCAGGGACAAGCGCGGCCGCCGCTGCCTGCGATGTGTGACACGTACTGCTTGTGGCATGGGCATTCGAGAATGTACACTACCCCTTTACTGTGACACATCACCGTGGTTCCGAAGTGCATTATTTTCTTGTTGGAGGTTGATGTAACTTTATGTACTGGTTTGGTGCTCCTGCTTTTGGTAATGGTGCATGCTTTGCAGGAGCCATAATAGTAAAATCCTCCTTTCATGTCAGTTTTGTCAATGGTGCTCTGTATCTGTGTTTTGGGTGCAATGTGATTCCTCACAATTTTCTGCCTACTGTCTGGTTCTTTCTTTAATATTTCTTTGGGTTTCAATGGTAGAACATCCGCCAGTGTTTCATCTTGTAGCAGTACTTGTTAATGATCTTTCTGACCTGGTGTGAGTTCCTAGAATATTGTGTGATGAAATATATATTTTTATCTAGGGCTTAGACAAGGGGACTGAGTGAAAGGGGGCAGAAGGTTTGAAAGACTGGATGTTGGAGTGACACAGGGCAGGATTCTGGAGTAACATGTGGCAGGAGACTTGACGGGTAGGAGGCTGGAGTGACACAGGGCAGGAGATTGAAGTGACAGGGTGCAGGAAGGTAGAGAGACATTGGGCAGAACACTGGAGAGATGGGGGGCAGAAGGCTGGAGAGAGGCATGGGGAAGGAGGTGATAAATTAGGTTTTTAAGCAACTATGATGTTTCAATGGTACATACGGAGAGAGATGTTTCAATGGTAGCCATGTTTGTGTTTTTATTCATTAGTACAAGTCAGAGCCAGATGAGAAAATTTTCCAGTAAGGAAATGTCCCAGCAACAGGAAAGCTGACTATTCATTTATAATTGTTTCAATGCTATGAACCAGTCTTTGAGGGTAATTCATAGCTGATTGCAGATGTGATAAATTTAGCACATCTACGATTATTTACTCTGACATACGGGGGGACGCCTAGCACGGGTCTAGTCCGCCCCGCATGTCAGGCCCTACCCACCCTCCTCCCGCACAAGTACAAAAGGATCGCACAGCGGCGATGCTTCTGGATTTGACAAGTAGCTCACTGCTGCGCAGCTCCTGCATGCTGGCAAGGAGCTACTTGTCGCATCCGGGTCGCAGCGGCTGCATTTGACATCATGCAGCTGCCGCTGCCTCCACCCCCCCCCCCCCTCAAACGGTCTGGATATGCCTCTGTTGTCTGGACTGCGTTGACATGCCCCCTCCCACCCCACGACCGCCTCCGCCTCTGTATGTCTATCAGGCAGAGGCGATTGCACCAATGAGATGCTGATAGCAATTCACTGGCTGCACATGCGCAGTGCGTGCATAGTAATTCAGACTGCAATCGTTGCCCCTGCAGCGATCCAGTCTGAATTACCCCCTTTGTCTTAAGGAACATCGATGGATACTAATTTTTCAGTTAAATTAATAGAGACGTGAGAACGGCATGGGAGTGTAGAAGTTCTGATTACGTTATCAGACATTCAATGACTTTAGAAAAAACATACTTTTTAATACTTTTATGTAGACTAATGCTGCCTTCCAGTGCAAATACATAATACATATTGTGTTTAAAATGATTTATTATATTGATATTGTATGTTAATGATGAGTATGTGCAGTTGTGATTAATTTGTATACTGTAAATGCTAATTGTGACCATTATAAAAGGTCAACCCAGTAGAAGTAAAGGCGGAGGTACTTTGGAAACACAAGAATCGTGTGTTAATTTCTCTCCAGCTGACATGTGAGGTCACCACGAGGGACCTGACACACACAAGAGCTCACCTAGCCAGGTGGTAGACGGGAGGGTTTAATCTGGATTTAACTTTTCCTGAAGATTGCCCCAAGATGTTCTAAGCTGATCCAAAGGACAGACAACCCAGGAGAGTCTGGGACATAGGATTCTGCTCAAAACTGCACTACATAGGATTTCCTACCTGGTTAGACTACGTTGTTTTAGTACTCTCATTTGTCTGTCTGCGGTCTCAGGTATGAACATTTGTGTGTCTCAGCTCTCCTGGTTAAGTTTAGAAATTACATGTATATAAGTAATCATGATTTCAGATGGGTCCAGATACTATGTGGATGGTACCACATAGTACCATCCAAATAGTATGCGCTGTAAGCACATAGATAGAAATACTTATACAACAGCCACTACCTAGTCACGTGTCAGCACAAGAATCAAAGCTAAAAGCTATAACTCTAGCCTGGATACATGCTGAAGGAAAAAGAGTTAATATTTATGCTGACTCCAGGTATTGTTAGGGCATTGCCCATGACTACGGTCCGATTTGGAAGAGCAGGGACTTCATAGGACTACTGACAGCACCTGCACCACTTTTATGTGCTTCTGCTCTCCTCTCAATTGTTCATCCTCCATATCTATCCACAAACACAAATTAAGTGGGGTACAGCACTCACAATTTGTACATAAAAATTAATCTTCAGTGTGGCACAATACGTGTATGAGTATGAAATAATAATCAAACACTGAGGTTTAATATCACCAACAGCGTGGCACAATACGTGTATGAGAACGAAATAATAATATACTGTGGTCGAACTGGCAGTGTCACAGTACTTACAAAAATAAAATAAAAATTGTACAGTATACTGGGACACAGCACAAACAAATATTAGAGATGAGTGAATTCGGATCCTGAGATCAGAACCCTACCGAACCTCCCTGCCCGAGTCCGGATCCGAATCAGGCTCATGTTTTCCCGCCTGACTCAGAAACCAGAACGAGGCAAAACGTCATCATCCCGCTGTCGGATTGTCGCAGGGTTTGGATTCCATATAAGGACCCGCGCGCCGCCACCATTTTTACTCCAGTCTTGGAGAGTGTAGTGAGAGGATGTCTCTCCATCCTCAGTGTCTGTGTGGGCGGTAACGTAGGATGGCGATTCCAGTGCTGTCTTGTGCTGCTCAGTCCAGTGACCAGTCACAGTGGTGGTGTCCTCTGCTGCCATATATCCAGTGTAGCTGTATAAGTCACTTTCAGTGGTGCTGTGTTGTCCTGCAAAAGACCAGCGGTAGTGTCTTGTGCAACATCAGTCCAGTGACCGGTCACAGTGATGGTGCAATATATCCAGTGTTACTGGCGTATAATTCCCGTGATACTGGAGTATAATTCCTGTGATACTGGCGTATAATTCCAGTGATATTGGCATATAATTCCTGTGATACTGCTGTATAATTCCCATGATATTGCCGTAAATTCTAGTGATATTACCGTATAATTCCTGTGATACTGCCGTATAATTCCTGTGATAATGCCGTATAATTCCCGTGATACAGGCATATAATTCCCGTGATCCTGCCGTATAATTCCAGTGATCCTGCCGTATATTTCCCGAGATACTGCCGTATAATTCTAGTGATACTGCCGTATAATTCCTGTGAGACTGCTGTACAATTCCAGTGATATTGCCCTATAATTCCTGTGATCCTGCCGTATAATTCCAGTGATATTGCCGTACAATTCCTGTGACACTGCCGTATAATTCCCGTGATATTGCCGTACAATTCCTGTGATACTGCCGTATAATTCCCGTGATACTGCCGTATAATTCAAGTGATATTGCTGTATAATTACTGTGATACTGGCATATAATTCCCGTGATATTGCTGTATAATTCCTGTGATACTGGCGTACAATTCCAGTGATATTGCCCTATAATTCCTGTGATATTGGCGTATAATTCCTGTGATCCTGCCGTATAATTCCAGTGATATTGTGGTATAATTCCTGTGATACTGCCGTATAATTTCAGTGATCCTGTCGTATAATTCCAGTGATCCTGCCGTATAATTCCAGTGATATTGCTGTATAATTCCTGTGATACTGCCGTATAATTCCAGTGATATTGCCGCATAAGTACTGTGATACTGTCATATAATTCCAGTGATATTGCCGTACAATTCCTGTGATACTGGCATATAATTCCCGTGATACTGCCGTATAATTCCAGTGATATTGCTGTATAATTACTGTGATACTGTCATATAATTCCTGTGATATTGCCGTATAATTCCTGTGATACTGGCGTACAATTTCAGCGGTACTGCCGTATATGTCCAGTGATCCTGCCGTATAATTACAGTGATCCTGCCGTATAATTCCAGAGTGATCCTGCTGTATAATTCCAGTGATATTGCCATATAATTCCTGTAATACTGGCGTATAATTCCAGTGATACTGCAGTACAATTCCAGTGATATTGCCGTATAATTACTGTGATACCGTCATATAATTCCAGTGATATTGCCATATAATTCCTGTGATACTGGCATATAATTCCTGTGATACTGGCGTATAATTCCTGTGATACTGACGTATAATTCCAGTGATACTGACGTATAATTCCCGTGATATTGCCGTATAATTCCTGTGATACTGGCGTACAATTCCAGTGATATTGCCGTATAATTCCAGTGATATTGGCGTATAATTCCTGTGATCCTGCCATATAATTCCAGTGATATTGTCGTATAATTCCTGTGATACTGCCGTATAATTCCAGTGATCCTGTCGTATAATTCCAGTGATCCTGCCGTATAATTCCAGTGATATTGCTGTATAATTCCTGTGATACTGCAGTATAATTCCAGTAATACTGCAGTATAATTCCAGTAATACTGCCGTATAATTCCAGTGATACTGGCATATAATTCCAGTGATATTGCCGTATAATTCCTGTGATACTGCCGTATAATTCCAGTGATGTTGCTGTATAATTCCTGTGATACTGCCATATAATTCCAGTGATATTGCTGTATAATTACTGTGATACTGGCATATAATTCCAGTGATATTGCCGTATAATTCCTGTGATACTGGCGTACAATTCCAATGATATTGCCGTATAATTCCAGTGATATTGGCGTATAATTCCTGTGATTCTGCCATATATTTCCAGTGATATTGTTGTATAATTCCTGTGATACTGCCATATAATTCCAGTGATCCTGTCATATAATTCCAGTGATCCTGCCATATAATTCCTGTGATACTGCCGTATAATTCCCGTGATACTGCTGTATAATTCCAGTGATATTGCCGTATAATTAATGTGATAATGGCATATAATTCCAGTGATTTTGCCGTATAATTCCTGTGATACTGGTGCATAATTCCTGTGATACTGTCGTATAATTCCTGTGATACTGCCGTATAATTCCAGTGATATTGCCGTATAATTCCTGTGATACTGCCTTATAATTTCTGTGATAATGCTGTATAATTCCAGTGATATTGCCATATAATTCCTGTGATATTGCCGAATAATTCCTGTGATACTTTCGTATAATTCCCATGATCCTGCCATATAATTACTGTGATACTGGCATATAATTCCAGTGATATTGCTGTATAATTCCTGTGATATTGACATATAATTCCTGTGATTCTTGTTTATAATTCCTGTGATACTGCCGTATAATTCCAGTGATATTGCCGTATAATTCCTGTGATACTGCCGTATAATTCCAGTAATGCTGCCGTATAATTCCAGTGATATTGCCGTATAATTCCTGTGATACTGCCATATAATTCCTGTGATATTGTCACATAATTCCTGTGATACTGGCGTATAATTCCCGTGAGCCTGCCGTATAATTACTGTGATACTGGCATATAATTCCAGTGATATTGCCATATAATTCCTGTGATACTGGCATATAATTCCTGTCATACTGCCTTATAATTCCTGTGATACTGCCGTATAATTCCAGTAATCCAGCCGTATAATTCCAGTGATCCTGCCATATAATTATAGTGATCCTGCTGTATAATTACAGTGGTACTGGCTTATAAGTACAGTCCAGTGATACTGCCGTATATATGTCCAGTGATACTGCCGTATTTATCCAGCGGTACTGCCATATATGTCCAGTGATCCTGACATATAATTACAGTGATCCTGCCGTATAATTTCAGTGATCCTGCCGTATAATTCCAGAGTGATCCTGCTGTATAATTCCTGTGGTACTGGCGTATAAGTACATTCCAGTGATACTGCTGCATATGTCCAGTGATACTGCCATATATGTCCATTGATACTGCCATATATATCCAGCGGTACTGCCGTATATGTCCAGTGATCCTGCCATATAAATCCAGCGATCCTGCCGTATAATTACAGTGATCCTGCCGTATAATTACAGTGATCCTGCCGTATAATTACAGTGATATTGCTGTATAATTCCTGTGATACTGCCGTATAATTCCAGTGATATTGCCGTATAAGTACTGTGATACTGTCATATAATTCCAGTGATATTGCCGTACAATTCCTGTGATACTGGCATATAATTCCCGTGATACTGCCATATAATTCCAGTGATATTGCTGTAAATTTACTGTGATACTGTCATATAATTCCAGTGATATTGCCGTATAATTCCTGTGATACTGGCGTACAATTTCAGCGGTACTGCCGTATATGTCCAGTGATCCTGCCGTATAATTCCAGAGTGATCCTGCTGTATAATTCCAGTGATATTGCCATATAATTCCTGTAATACTGGCGTATAATTCCTGTGATACTGCAGTACAATTCCAGTGATATTGCCGTATAATTACTGTGATACCGTCATATAATTCCAGTGATATTGCCATATAATTCCTGTGATACTGGCGTATAATTCCTGTGATACTGGCGTATAATTCCTGTGATACTGACGTATAATTCCCGTGATACTGCTTTATAATTCCAGTGATATTGCTGTATAATTCCTGTGATACTGGCGTACAATTCCAGTGATATTGCCGTATAATTCCTGTGATATTGGCGTATAATTCCTGTGATCCTGCCATATAATTCCAGTGATATTGTCGTATAATTCCTGTGATACTGCCGTATAATTCCAGTGATCCTGTCGTATAATTCCAGTGATCCTGCCGTATAATTCCAGTGATATTGCTGTATAATTCCTGTGATACTGCCGTATAATTCCAGTGATATTGCCGTATAAGTACTGTGATACTGTCATATAATTCCAGTGATATTGCCGTACAAGTCCTGTGATACTGGCATATAATTCCCGTGATACTGTCGTATAATTCCAGTGATATTGCTGTATAATTACTGTGATACTGTCATATAATTCCTGTGATATTGCCGTATAATTCCTGTGATACTGGCGTACAATTTCAGCGGTACTGCCGTATATGTCCAGTGATCCTGCCGTATAATTACAGTGATCCTGCCGTATAATTCCAGAGTGATCCTGCTGTATAATTCCAGTGATATTGCCATATAATTCCTGTAATACTGGCGTATAATTCCTGTGATACTGCAGTACAATTCCAGTGATATTGCCGTATAATTACTGTGATACCGTCATATAATTCCAGTGATATTGCCATATAATTCCTGTGATACTGGCGTATAATTCCTGTGATACTGGCGTATAATTCCTGTGATACTGACGTATAATTCCAGTGATACTGACGTATAATTCCCGTGATATTGCCGTATAATTCCTGTGATACTGGCGTACAATTCCAGTGATATTGCCGTATAATTCCAGTGATATTGGCGTATAATTCCTGTGATCCTGCCATATAATTCCAGTGATATTGTCGTATAATTCCTGTGATACTGCCGTATAATTCCAGTGATCCTGTCGTATAATTCCAGTGATCCTGCCGTATAATTCCAGTGATATTGCTGTATAATTCCTGTGATACTGCAGTATAATTCCAGTAATACTGCAGTATAATTCCAGTAATACTGCCGTATAATTCCAGTGATACTGGCATATAATTCCAGTGATATTGCCGTATAATTCCTGTGATACTGCCGTATAATTCCAGTGATGTTGCTGTATAATTCCTGTGATACTGCCATATAATTCCAGTGATATTGCTGTATAATTACTGTGATACTGGCATATAATTCCAGTGATATTGCCGTATAATTCCTGTGATACTGGCGTACAATTCCAATGATATTGCCGTATAATTCCAGTGATATTGGCATATAATTCCTGTGATTCTGCCTTATATTTCCAGTGATATTGTTGTATAATTCCTGTGATACTGCCATATAATTCCAGTGATCCTGTCATATAATTCCAGTGATCCTGCCATATAATTCCCGTGATACTGCTGTATAATTCCAGTGATATTGCCGTATAATTAATGTGATAATGGCATATAATTCCAGTGATATTGCCGTATAATTCCTGTGATACTGGTGCATAATTCCTGTGATACTGTCGTATAATTCCTGTGATACTGCCGTATAATTCCAGTGATATTGCCGTATAATTCCTGTGATACTGCCTTATAATTCCTGTGATAATGCTGTATAATTCCAGTGATATTGCCATATAATTCCTGTGATATTGCCGAATAATTCCTGTGATACTTTCGTATAATTCCCATGATCCTGCCATATAATTACTGTGATACTGGCATATAATTCCAGTGATATTGCTGTATAATTCCTGTGATATTGACATATAATTCCTGTGATTCTGGTTTATAATTCCTGTGATACTGCCGTATAATTCCAGTGATATTGCCGTATAATTCCTGTGATACTGCCGTATAATTCCAGTAATGCTGCCGTATAATTCCAGTGATATTGCCGTATAATTCCTGTGATACTGCCATATAATTCCTGTGATATTGTCACATAATTCCTGTGATACTGGCGTATAATTCCCGTGAGCCTGCCGTATAATTACTGTGATACTGGCATATAATTCCAGTGATATTGCCATATAATTCCTGTGATACTGGCATATAATTCCTGTCATACTGCCTTATAATTCCTGTGATACTGCCGTATAATTCCAGTAATCCTGCCATATAATTCCAGTGATCCTGCCATATAATTATAGTGATCCTGCTGTATAATTACAGTGGTACTGGCTTATAAGTACAGTCCAGTGATACTGCCGTATATATGTCCAGTGATACTGCCGTATTTATCCAGCGGTACTGCCATATATGTCCAGTGATCCTGACATATAATTACAGTGATCCTGCCGTATAATTTCAGTGATCCTGCCGTATAATTCCAGAGTGATCCTGCTGTATAATTCCTGTGGTACTGGCGTATAAGTACATTCCAGTGATACTGCTGCATATGTCCAGTGATACTGCCATATATGTCCATTGATACTGCCATATATATCCAGCGGTACTGCCGTATATGTCCAGTGATCCTGCCATATAAATCCAGTGATCCTGCCGTATAATTACAGTGATCCTGCCGTATAATTACAGTGATCCTGCCGTATAATTCCAGTGATATTGCTGTATAATTCCTGTGATACTGCCGTATAATTCCAGTGATATTGCCGTATAAGTACTGTGATACTGTCATATAATTCCAGTGATATTGCCGTACAATTCCTGTGATACTGGCATATAATTCCAGTGATACTGCCATATAATTCCAGTGATATTGCTGTAAATTTACTGTGATACTGTCATATAATTCCAGTGATATTGCCGTATAATTCCTGTGATACTGGCGTACAATTTCAGCGGTACTGCTGTATATGTCCAGTGATCCTGCCGTATAATTCCAGAGTGATCCTGCTGTATAATTCCAGTGATATTGCCATATAATTCCTGTAATACTGGCGTATAATTCCTGTGATACTGCAGTACAATTCCAGTGATATTGCCGTATAATTACTGTGATACCGTCATATAATTCCAGTGATATTGCCATATAATTCCTGTGATACTGGCGTATAATTCCTGTGATACTGGCGTATAATTCCTGTGATACTGACGTATAATTCCCGTGATACTGCTTTATAATTCCAGTGATATTGCTGTATAATTCCTGTGATACTGGCGTACAATTCCAGTGATATTGCCGTATAATTCCTGTGATATTGGCGTATAATTCCTGTGATCCTGCCATATAATTCCAGTGATATTGTCGTATAATTCCTGTGATACTGCCGTATAATTCCAGTGATCCTGTCGTATAATTCCAGTGATCCTGCCGTATAATTCCAGTGATATTGCTGTATAATTCCTGTGATACTGCAGTATAATTCCAGTAATACTGCAGTATAATTCCAGTAATACTGCAGTATAATTCCAGTAATACTGCCGTATAATTCCAGTGATACTGGCATATAATTCCAGTGATATTGCCGTATAATTCCTGTGATACTGCCGTATAATTCCAGTGATGTTGCTGTACAATTCCTGTGATACTGCCATATAATTCCAGTGATATTGCTGTATAATTACTGTGATACTGGCATATAATTCCAGTGATATTGCCGTATAATTCCTGTGATACTGGCGTACAATTCCAGTGATATTGCCGTATAATTCCAGTGATATTGGCGTATAATTCCTGTGATCCTGCCATATAATTCCAGTGATATTGTCGTATAATTCCTGTGATACTGCCGTATAATTCCAGTGATCCTGTCGTATAATTCCAGTGATCCTGCCATATAATTCCAGTGATATTGCTGTATAATTCCTGTGATACTGCAGTATAATTCCAGTAATACTGCAGTATAATTCCAGTAATACTGCAGTATAATTCCAGTGATACTGGCATATAATTCCAGTGATATTGCCGTATAATTCCTGTGATACTGCCGTATAATTCCAGTGATGTTGCTGTATAATTCCTGTGATACTGCCATATAATTCCAGTGATATTGCTGTATAATTACTGTGATACTGGCATATAATTCCAGTGATATTGCCATATAATTCCTGTGATACTGGCGTATAATTCCTGTGATTCTGCCATATAATTCCAGTGATATTGTTGTATAATTCCTGTGATACTGCTATATAATTCCAGTGATCCAGTCATATAATTCCAGTGATCCTGCAATATAATTCCTGTGATACTGCCGTATAATTCCCGTGATACTGCTGTATAATTCCAGTGATATTGCCGTATAATTAATGTGATAATGGCATATAATTTCAGTGATATTGCCGTATAATTCCTGTGATACTGGTGCATAATTCCTGTGATACTGTCGTATAATTCCTGTGATACTGCTGTATAATTCCAGTGATATTGCCGTATAATTCCTGTGATAATGCTGTATAATTCCAGTGATATTGCCATATAATTCTTGTGATACTGCCGTATAAATCCAGTGATATTGCCATATAATTCCTGTGATATTGCCGTATAATTCCTGTGATACTTTCGTATAATTCCCATGATCCTGCCGTATAATTACTGTGATACTGGCATATAATTCCAGTGATATTGCTGTATAATTCCTGTGATATTGACATATAATTCCTGTGATTCTGGTTTATAATTCCTGTGATACTGCCGTATAATTCCAGTGATATTGCCGTATAATTCCTGTGATACTGCCGTATAATTCCAGTGATGCTGCCGTATAATTCCAGTGATATTGCCGTATAATTCCTGTGATACTGCCGTATAATTCCAGTAATGTTGCCGTATAATTCCAGTGATATTGCCGTATAATTCCTGTGATACTGGCATATAATTCCTGTGATATTGTCATATAATTCCTGTGATACTGGCGTATAATTCCCGTGAGCCTGCCGTATAATTACTGTGATACTGGCATATAATTCCAGTGATATTGCCATATAATTCCTGTGATACTGGCATATAATTCCTGTCATACTGCCTTATAATTCCTGTGATACTGCCGTATAATTCCTGTGATACTGCCGTATAATTCCAGTGATCCTGCCATATAATTATAGTGATCCTGCTGTATAATTACAGAGGTACTGGCTTATTAGTACAGTCCAGTGATACTGCCGTATATATGTCCAGTGATACTGCCGTATATATCCAGCGGTACTGCCATATATGTCCAGTGATCCTGACGTATAATTACAGTGATCCTGACGTAAAATTACAGTGATCCTGCCGTATAATTCCAGAGTGATCCTGCTGTATAATTCCTGTGGTACTGGCGTATAAGTACATTCCAGTGATACTGCTGCATATGTCCAGTGATACTGCCATATATGTCCATTGATACTGCCATATATATCCAGCGGTACTGCCGTATATGTCCAGTGATCCTGCCATATAAATCCAGTGATCCTGCCGTATAATTACAGTGATCCTGCCGTATAATTACAGTGATCCTGCCGTATAATTCCAGCGTGATCCTGCTGTATAATTCCAGTGGTACTGGCGTATAAGTACAGTCCAGTGATACTGCTGCATCTGTCCAGTGATACTGCCGTATATGTCTGTTGATACTGCCGTATATGTCCAGTGATCCTGCCATATAAATCCAGTGATCCTGCCATATAATTACAGTGATCCTGCCGTATAATTCCAGAGTGATCCTGCTGTTTAATTCCAGTGGTACTGGTGTATAAGTACAGTCCAGTGATACTGCTGCATATGTCCAGTGATACTGCTGTATATGTCCATTGATACTGTGCATTGATATAGTGCCATCCTGTCTGACACTACAATGCCACTCCTAGATGGGCTAATTGTTTGAGTCGCTTAGCTTAGTCATACAGCTACGTCATTGCACCTTTTCTCTTCTTTGCATCATGTGCTGTTAGGGGCCTTTTTTATATCTGCCCTCCTGTCTGACACTGCAGTGCCACTCCTAGATGGGCCAATTGTTTGTGTCACTTAGCTTAGTCATACAGCTACGTCATTGCACCTCTTTATCATCTTTGCATGATGTGCTGTTTGCAGTCTTTTTTTATATCTGCCCTCCTGTCTGACACTGCAGTGCCACTCCTAGATGGGCCAATTGTTTGTGTCGCTTAGCTTAGTCATACAGCCACCTCATTGCACCTCTTTATCATCTTTGCATCATGTGCTATTTTGGGCATGGTTTTTTAAAGTGCCATCCTGCCTGACACTGCCATATAAGACCAGGGGTACTGCTGTATTAGTCCAGGGGTACTGCCATATAAGTCCACCAATTGCAGAATTTTTTAAAAATGACAGGGGCATGCAGGAGATGCTGTCAGTAGACTAAAAAATTGCGGGTCACTTTCGACATTCAGCCACTGCATGCCACTACTAGATGGGCCAGGTGGTTGTGTCGCTTAGCTTAGTCATACAGCAACCTCAGTGCACTTCTTTTTCTTCTTTGCATCATGTGCTGTTTGGGGCCTAATTTTTAAATCTGCCATCCTGTCTGACACTACAGTGCCACTCCTAGATGGGCCAGGTGTTTGTGCTGCACACTTGTGTCACTTAGCTTAGTCAAACAGCAATCTCGGTGCGCCTCTTTTTCTTCTTTGCATCATGTGCTATTTGGGGCCTATTTTTTAAATCTGCCATCCTGTCTGACACTGCAGTGCCACTCCTAGATGGCCCAGGTGTATGTGCCGCACACTTGTGTCACTTAGCTTAGTCATACAGCCACCTCGGTGCAACCTTTTATCCTAAAAACAATATTGTGAGGTGTTCAACCAAAACTAAAACCAAACACGAAAGGGTGGTTTTGGCAAAACCAACCCAAAACACGAGCAGGGAATTAGAACCAAAACCAAAACACAAAACACGAAAAGTGCCTGCCGCACATCTATAACAAATATATTTTTTTTAGAATGATATTTTAGGCTTTTTAGCTTTTATTATTTTCATTTTACAATGGAGCAGAGCCCCTGAATGGACAGACAGATCACCTCTAGGTGGACAGGGCACCCCTTGTCAGATACACCAGATGACAGCCCCCTGGGCTGATACTGATATATATGACACAACAGCCCCTGGATGTATACACACTTTACACACAGTATACTGGGAGGATTTTTAACACTGGGGCGGAGCTCCTGGATGTATATGGGCAGATCTTCCCTTGTTGTCAGAAACACCAGACGAAGGCACCATGGTGACACACCAGCCCCTACACACAGTATACTGGGTGGTGGGGTTCAGGGACGTGCGGTGAGCTAAATTGCTAAGGAGGCACTGGCTAGCACCAGAGCCAGATTTACATGCAATATATGAGCCAAAGGGTACATGGGGGCATTATAAACAGGTGCAGCTGTATAAACTCCTGGAAATTTTGTGAGTTTTGATTAGAGATGTGCTGAAAAGCTAGGCACCTGCCATAGACTTTTTACTCCACAGTTTTTGCTATAAAAATTATTAGAATACTGCAAAGTAGATATTTCAAACATATTCTTTGTATTTTTCATATAATTTATACAGTAAAAACTCTGGCACAAACGTTAGTATTACAGGAAAGTCTCTGCCTCACCTGCCTCACCCCACCGCACGTCACTGGGGGTTAACACTGGGGCAGAGCACCTGAATGCATATGGACAAATGAGATCACCAAGTGTTGTCAGATACAGCAGAAAACAGCACCCCTGGAGACACACCAACCCCGGGATGTACGTACAGTGTACTGGGCATTTTTAACACTGCAGCAGACAGAGCCCCTGTATGTATGTGCAGATAAGATCACCCCTTGTCAGATACTCCAGCACTCCTGGACTGATAATGATTAAAAATCACCCCGTGTTGTCAGCCAGCAGCCTCACGCCCATGCCCCACACCCCAGCACTGAGATGGACATGTGCATTCAGTGCACTCTCCACAGCCAGAGTGAAAATGGAAAGCCCGAGCCATACTCGTATCCGGACTCGTAGCCCAAAGGTTGGGTGGGTCCAGTTTTCCGAGAACCAGACTTGCTCATCTCTTAATTTAACCTATGTTACATTTCAGTAGGATTAAAAGCAGCTTTTTTTTTTTTGCAGATCCTAAGCAGGTGAAAACATTGGGAAAATAGATATTTTAAGGTAAACATGGGTTAAAAGATGTGGAGCAGGATGGGACAGATATCTTTTTATAGTTACAGGTGTTTTTCTAACACATTTTTAACAGGTGTTTACAATTACACAAAGATCAATTTACATACATTTGTATGCACCCCGAATTTCCTAGAGCCATTATATGCAAGGAAACACTTGCTTTCTATAATTTCTAAACGGTTATTAAAAAATGGAAAAAATATCAATTTGAAACCTTTAATGAGTCCCAAATATTTTGCTATTGCCCACTAATAGACATCTATACTGTTAACCAATATTTATTTCCACTGGGGTTGAGACAGATTTACCTGTTATTATTTTTTCACACTTAATGCTGCCATAGACAGCTAGAATTATCACATAACTACTTTTCCAATTGAATTGGTTGTGAACTTGGAGAGCGCATAGACGTGCTAAGTGAAATTACTGTGTGAAACATACATTAAATCAAGCCACGGTCACTAAAATGTTACCACTGCTGGTTTGTGGGTAATATAGTGGGTGTGACCTCTTTTGACCAATAGAAATGCTTTTTCTATTTTGGGTCGATTTTGGGTACATTTTGGGTCGATGTTTGATTGATGTTATCAATTTTTGTTGATCTTGGGTCGATTTTTTATGACTAGAACATTTTTAGAACTTCAAAATAGAACTTATATCCCAAAGCTCATTTACTTAAATTAGACTTTTAGTAAATAAGCTACTTGGAATAAAACCACTTTAGTTGATTTTGTGGGGATGTTGTTTCTATTCTTGTTGATTTTAAACAGACCCAAAATCGATTTTTAGTAAATTTACCCCCTAGTTTCTAAAGGCCTGTACTAATTAATTATATTTTCCCATGGTGCATGTTCTTTGTTCTCTGATTTAAAAAGGTTTTTAGGACATAGGAAATATTTATTATTTTATGGCTATATAAAGGACGACCACACCATAAAATGATAAGGGGTGTGCAATGGGCCATTTTTCGGGATTTGTTTTTGGGTTTGGATCTGGATCTCCTTCATGTTTTGGATCTGAATTTCATTTTTCATCTGTATTTTAAAACAACCCAGCTAAAATATTAAAATATTAAAATTTGGAGAACAGCATGGGAGTGTGGGCGGTCTGATTACATTATCAGACATTCAGTGACCTTAGAAAAGACATACTTTTCAGTACTTTTATGTAGAGTAATGCTTCCCTCCAGTGACAATATATTATATACATATTGTGTTTAAAATTATTTATCATATTGATATTGTATGTTAATGATGAGAATGTGCAGTATGCTAATTGTGACCAATATAAAGGTCAACCCAGTAGAAGTAAAGGTGGAGATACTTTGGAAACACAAGAATTGTGTTTTCATTTCTCTCCAGCTTACTTGTGAGGTCACCACGGGGGACCTGGCTCACACAAGAGCTCACCTAGCCCGATGGTAGATGGGAGGTTTTATTCTGGATTTAACATTTCCTGGAGGTCACCCCAAGATGTTCTAAGCTGATCCAAAGGACAGACAACCCCGGAGAGCCTGGGACATCGGATTCTGCCCTAAACCGCAGTACGTAGGATTTCCTACCTGGTTAGACTACGTTGTTTTAGTACTCTCTTTTGTCTGTCTGCAGTCTCAGGTATGAACATTTGTGTGTCTCAGTGCTCCTGGCTAAGTTTAGAAATGACATGTATATAAGTAATCATGATTTCAAATAGGTCCAGATATTATGTGGATGGTACCACATACATAGGATGTGCTGTAAGCACACAGACAGACATTCTTATACAACAGCCACTACCTAGTCACATGTCAGCACAAGAAGCAGAGCTAAAAGCTCTAACGCTAGACTGCATACTGTACATGCTGAAGGAAAAGAGTTCATATTTATGCTGACAGCAGGTATTGTTATGGCATTTCCCATGACTAAGGAATGATTTGGAAGAGCAGGGACTTCATGGTATCAGCAGGTAAATCAGTCAGACATGGAGACTATAACCGGGCACTGTTTACTGCTTTCCAACTGCCCTCTAAATTGGCTGTGATTAAGGTACACACTCGAGAGGCTACACCTGAAGCAAAAGGGAATAAACTTGTAGACCAGGCTGCCCGTGATGCCACCATATGTCAACTGCCCCAGGGTGAGCCCACTTAAGTGGTAACCCCAGGCCCTAAGTTTGACCAATCCACACTCCTAAAGCTCCAGGCCCAAGCCTCAGGTGCTGAGAAAAGGGCATGACAAAAGTTAGGCGCTGTTGAATTAAATGGATAATGGTATAAAGTTAAACGTTTGTGTCTACCAAAGGATTTATACCCAGTACTGGCCAACTTAATTCATGGAAAGGTGCATTTAGGAAAAGACACAATGGTAGCTATTACAAACAGACAGTGTGTAGCACTTGGGTTCCCACAAACGGCACAAGATTTTGTAACAGGGTGTCTAATCTGTGCATTAAACAACCCAGGTAAATCCATCCCTACCCCACAGAAAAGCACCCCTCAAACCGAGTACCCTTTACAAAGAATACAAATAGACTTTTTTCAGCTACCCTCATGCTCAGGCTTTGAATATGCCCTCGTTTGTACTGACCTTTTCAGTCACTGACCCGAGGCTTGGCTGTGCAGAAAGGCAGATGCGACGAACTGTGTCTCGCAAAATGTCTGAGGTAATCTGCAGATTTGGAGCCCCTGAAGCCATGGCAAAGTGATAGAGGTACCCATTTCACAGGTCAGGTGTTTCAAGAAATGAAGAAGGATCTAGGGATCATCTCTGCCCTCCATATCCCATATAGGCCACAGAGTTCATGCTCCGTATAGCATAAAGCTCATGGCAGAGGCTGGGCTAATCTGGGTATCTTGCCTACCAATAGCCATAAATTAAGTCAGAAATAGCCCTAGAAAGAAAACAGGCCCCACACAATATCTAATACTGTTTGAAACCGCTCACAGACTAGGTTGCTATTTTCTACAACAATTGCAACACTCACATGGTGATATGGTGAAAAATGTATCTGCTTTACAAAAGCAATTGACTTAAATACATGCGCAAGTGTTTTCTTCTATTCCAGACCCCAACTCTGATACAGGTTCCCACAAGCTCCTGCTGACTACTCCCACCACTGTAAATTTGGCAGGACAAGTTTTGTGGGTTCACATCTCGCACTGCAAAATCTTCACACAAGGGAAGTTAGATTCTGAAAATGAATTGTCATAAAATCAGAGAAACAATCAGAGTGGGCGCTAGTGTGCTAGTTGTGCGATACTGGACATATACAATATTAATTCTAAAATTCAAACAAATACCAACACAGACTGCAGCTACGACTATTTGAGGAGCTGTACCTCAAAAAAAGTATTTTTAAAAGACAAAAGAAAGAAAGAGCGCTGTCTGTGGAGATATTTTCATTAAATACATATTTTTTATTTAAAAACACATCATACATACATTGCATGCACATAAATTAAAACACATACACATATAAAATATCATTAAAAAAATGGGATTACAATTGACGGCTGCAGAATGTAATGTTGCAGATCTAATTATACCACTGGTTTGGAGATCCCTCTTATCAGCTGAATAGGTTTCTTTCCACTTAGAAACAGTTGCAAATTGATCCTGTTAACTTGTTACAGTGTCAATGATTTATAAACAGTCCCAGAAGTAGTGGAAACAATTAATATAACTGATTGTAGAAAATATCACAATGATGTGAATGTAATGAAAGGAGACATCTGAGAACAAATTTTTTAGTCAGTCAGCGGTAAGGGGTATGATTTTCTGAACATATCTCAGGTAAGTTTTATATTGAGATCCAATGCTGTGCTATTTCATAAGCATTTATATATACAATACTGAAATGAAAGAAATAACATGGATGCTTTGACTTTACGGATGATAACTGTGGTCAGTTGCTTACCCGCCTTCTTACTGTGCACCGCCGGAGGTCATGTATTTGATCTTATTAGTACACCGTGCTGGCTGCTGTGTTCGGATCTCGCTCCCATCAGCCCAAATTGGTGAGCCGGAGGCTCCTTGAAATGTCCAGAGAATGTAGCTTCTTACTGAGGCTGTTGGTGATCTAGTCTACCAACCTGGGTCTCGGCCGCTGACACCAGGTGAAGCCATCTGTCAGGATCACAATGAAAAGCTGGGAGCTTGGAGAGGTGTATCGTGATTGATAAGCATCTGCAGGTGTCAAATCCAGGGCCAAACTTGACACGTTTCTCAGCCTTGCGGGTGTGGCTGTTTCCTCAGAAGTAAAATCATAATGTATTCTCTCCTAGGGCCCAGACCAAACGAAGCCTTATGGGCGATTAGAATAGGTTTCTTACTCATGGTTGTTGGGGTTATTATGTTAATATTCATAGCACTCAAATGGAATGATGAGGTAAATGATCCATGTGACCAGGATAACACACATTGTATAGATAATGCCAAATTGAAGTGAGAGGACCTTAATGATACACATGCACAAGGTCCAAAGGAGAATTACAATCTCAAAGAGAATATCAAAAAGAGGCATAATAACTCTGAATAAGAAACAAGGGAATCAGAGTTTAGTAAATTGAGTACAGTTAATTAATCCTCCAGATTTGGAGAATCGTTTTTTGGAATGTTATTGATTATTGCTAAATAATTTGTTTTAGAGCTACATATATTTTGTGAGGATTATAATCTGATTTATTAAGAAAATACACTGAATTGTTGCTCTGTTAAAGGTAAAAAGACCAAAGATTCAAAGGCCATTATGTTTTTTGTAACCTATGATGATGATGATGAACCTTCTCAAACTGGCTACCTGACGTTGTATCCACAACTTAAACCAGATTCATGTTCCGTATGCAATAATGAACTGACTCCTGAGGAAAACAGAACGTGCAGAAAATGCAAAGTGATTGTGATTTCCCGGAACTTCATTAAACATCAAGATAACTAGTTTGGAAACCATGGACTTATCCTCTAGCAGGGGATGGGTGGCCTAATGTGAGCTGGGGGCCATCTCCCTATGTATGCCTTGAACATCTCAGCTTTGCTTGCATACTGCCATCAGGCCTCCTCCCACTTGCTTGCACCTCATGTCATCTGTCTGTCGACCCTTCTCACTAGATTGTTAGCTCTTCAGAGCAGGACCCTCTTTCCTCTTGTTATCTAAGCCCTCTTCTCGACACATTTCACTCGCAGCTCTCCCCTTCTCAGTGACCATTTTTACCGCTTTTTCTTCTGCTGGTAAAGGCTCATCTCCATCTATGGCCAAAAGCCCCTAGTAGTACGATGATCACTCCCTCACTACTTACATCTTAGCTGTATTATGTCATGAGAATGTTTGGTGCTCCTTGTTACCTGTTCTCTATTTTTGTTAGTTATATACTGTAATGATATATACACACAGATAAACAGCGCTTCTTAAAAAGGTGTGTCTTTTATTTTTACAATTAAAAATTAATTAATCAATTAACAATAAAATCACATCACAAGTACCAGTCAATCCTGCAAGAAATCCATATATAGTTCAAAGGACAGATATTTCCAAACATCAGCAGCAATGGAATTAGTAAGCAAGGTTTCCAGACTTTATTAATTGGTTAGTCTCTGGCTTCTTAGTAGTGTACAGTCCTTTGCAAGATAATAATTGCTGATCGTGATCTATCCACACACTGATATTTCATACTTGATTAGTTGTATTTAAGCCTACAGCAGTGTTAATTGGTTAGTGCAGCATGCTGATTTTTATGTTGTAATGGCTTATGTAAAGTTATCAATTGATATTAGTGCAACAGTACTGCCTTTTTATTACCTGCTTAATTTAATCAAAGTTCATCACTCATTAAAATGCAATGGTTCCTCCCAGCTCCTGGTGCATTTATCCCATTATAGGTGCCATATCTGAAGTGTCCAAAACAATAAGAGCAAGTACCTGCAGGTATGCGTATTGCTGTAATTTATCAGACTGGTACCGGACGGACGAATGTAGGGGCCTCTTACGCATTTCTCTGCCTCTAACAGTGTCAGCAGCTTCCTCAGAGAAGCATTATACTGTAATGCTAAGTTTTGTCTCCCTGTGCTGTCCTTTGTACGGCGCTGCGAAACACTTGTGGTTCCTTATAAATTAAATGTAATAATATATGAGCTGCTGCAGTTTGTATATGTATAGGCACCTGTTGGTACAATGCAAGAACATGATATCAGTCATGCAGATAGATAGAACAGGGTATGTAATGAATAAAAAAAAGAAGGGAAATGATAAATTAGGTTTTTAAGCAACCATGATGTTTCAATGGTAGCCATGTTTGAGTTTTTATTGTTCATTTGTACAAGTCACAGCCAGATGAGAACATTTTCCAGTTAGGCAATGTCTCACCAACAGATAAGCTGACAATTCATTTATAATTGTTTCAAGTCTTTGTCTTAAGGGGGGTACTCACGGGAGAGATGTGTGCTGAGCGATCTTAACACAGACCGCTCTACACACATCTCTCACCCCGCTCAGCACAGTGCGATGTGCTGAGCGAGGGGGAAAGCCGACGGGGGGCCGCTCACTTCACACAACGGTGAAGTGAGCGACCCGCTAGATTGAGCCTGCATGCAGGCTCAATCTAGCATCGGCGACAGCGATGCGTGGGGCCGCGCATCGCTATCGCTGGAGGGCATACACACGGCAGATCCGCGCTTAAAATCTAAGCAATCTAGTAAGATTGCTTAGATTTTAAGCTCGGATCTCTCCGTGTGTACCCCCCTTTAAGGAACATCGATGGATACTCATTTTTCAGTAAAATGAATAGAGACGACGTGAGACAGGCATGGGAGTGTAGGAGTCCGGATTACGTTATCAGACATTCAATTACCATAGAAAAGACATACTTTTCAGTACTTTTATGTCATGTAATGCTGCCCTCCAGTGACAATATATTATATACATATTGTGTTTAAAGTTATTAATCATATTGATATTGCATGTTAATGATGAGCATGCGCAGTTGTGATTTCTTTGTGTATATGCTAATTGTGACCACTATAAAAGGTCAACCAGTAGAAATAAAGGCAAAGATACTTTGGAAACACAAGAATCGTGTGTTCATTTCCAGAGCTGGCCCTAACCAATGTGATGCCCTAGGCAAGATTTTGGCTGGTGCCCCCTAGCACCACCGCTAGTTCCGCCTCTGACCTTGCACCTCTTTCCCAGCACCATCACCACTCACCCATAGCAGTCCTTATTTTTGGTGTTTGTACCCCTTATATTTTAAATAGGAACAGTTCGCACAGCCCAAAAAGGGGTGTGTTTTTGCTGGTAAGGGGCATGACCACACAATAGTAACCCCAATTCCGCCACACAGTTCTGCAACTTTATTCACATTTGATCATGCAATAGTAGCCATAATTCATATTACATCCCACAGTAGTATTATTATTATTATTTACCTTATAAACGTTACTCCTCACAGTAGAGCACCTTATTCACATTACACCACACCCTATTGCTTTTTATTCACATTAGACGACAGTAGTGCCCTTTCTATACGAAACGCCACATAGTAGAGCACCTTATACACATAATGCCACACATTAGTGTAATGCATTTTATACACATTATTCCACACACTAATGCCCTTTACACATGAGACACATTATTAATGTCCTTATAAAAATAATGCGCCTTACACATTATGACAACCTTTATTAATGCCCTTATACACATAATGTCCCTTACACATATGCCACACATTATTAATGCCTTTATACACATAATGACACACATAGTGCCCCTACACATTTGCTGCACATTATTAGTGCCCCTATACACATAATGACACACATACATTAGTACCCTGTTACACATATGCCGCACATTATTAATGCTCTTATACACATAATGACACACATAGTGCCCCTTACATATATGTTGCACATTATTAATGCATTTTTACATGACACACATAATGCTCCTTACACATATTCCGAACACTACTGCACAACCAACCCACTCACATGCACACAGCACTCACACTGCCACTAACACTGTGACCTCTGCCTCTGCTTGGATACAGATGTGTCCTCATAAATCTTGCCTCATTGCTAACGTCGGGCACCTTTTTTTATGCATCTTGTTTGCATTGTTATGTGGCCAGGATGCACAAGCAGCTTCTGCTGATTAAAATTCTATGCAGCATGCCTACATACTGTGTGAGACTGTGGCTGTATCTGCATATGAAATTCTACACACAGAATATAGGCATGCCGCATATCATTTTAATCAGCAGAAGCTACTGATGCCCCTAGGCATATCAAATGCCCTAGGCAATTGCCTAGTTTGCCTATGCCTATGGTCGGCTCTGTTCATTTCTCTACAGCTTACTTGTGAGCTCACTGCAGGGAACCTGACACACACAAGAGCTCACCTAGGCTAGTGGTAGATGGGAGGGTTTATGCTGAATTTAACAGAGGTGATAGGGGGCATGAGTCTGGTTAACATTAGTTTATTTACTACACCTACAGTCATCTTCTGGACCAAGTGATCTCCTACATGAATAGTAAATACCGACTGAATAAATCATATGCTTAGGGAAGATCCATTTCTTCAGAGGATTCCTGCTGCAGAGAAACCACCAGTGAGTAGCTGTATTGTTAGTTAGCGTTAATAAAAAAGAAGCAAAAGCTATGTCACAAATCGTGGTCTTAGCTACGCATACAGGGTTAAACATTTATTCATTTCTGTATCCAGACCTACTTTAAAGGGGGGTACTCACGGAGCGATATTCTAAGCAATCTGACTAGATCGCTTAGAATTTGAGCATTATCGCTCTGTGTGTACCCCGTACAACGATAGCGATGTGCAGCCCCGCGCATCGCTATCGCTGGTGCTAGATTGGCCTGCATGCAGGCCAGTGCAGGCCAATCTAGCGGGTCGCTCACTTCACCTGCTGGGTGAAATGAGCGCGCGCCCCCCCCCATCTCCCCCCGCACGCTCAGCACAGATCGCGCTGTGCTGAGCGGCGGGAGAGATGTGTGCTGAGCGGTTGGCTCAGCACACATTTCTTCCACATCGGCCCGTCTATATGGACCTTAAGATTTACTCAGTGATCACCTGTTCACCCAGCCATTCACTTGGTCAGCCAGACCAATGAGCTAACACCATTCCCTTTTTTAACCAGCCTCAGGGATAAGCTTATTGCCTGAACAACTATGCTTCTTCCAAGGATTGTTCTAGGCTCCAGTGTATCCTGTAATTATTCTCCAGTGACTACTCTAATTCTCTGTGTCCTGCTGCAGTTACCTGCATTTCCACCTGCTACTGTTATACCATCTTTCAGTGATGTGTCTCCCATGCTGCCAGCATTCAGTGAACTTCATGCAACCACTGTGATATCATCCACCAACCCTGCAGCTTCCATGCTGCATACAGACTTGCTTCCAGTCACCTCACCATCAGCATGGCCTGTATACCTGTGGTTCATTCCATCTGCCACTGTACTCACCGCATACCATCTTCATAGATCCCGTTCTATGGTGGTCATTCCGAGTTGTTCGTTCGTTGCCGATTATCGCTATATTGCGATTAGTCGCTTACTGCGCATGCGCAAGGTTCGCAGACCGCATGCGGTTAGTTATTTTACACAAAAGTTAGGTATTTTACTCACGGCCTAACAAGGATTTTTCATCGTTCTGGTGATCTTAGTGTGATTGACAGGAAGTGGGTGTTTCTGGGCGGAAACTGGCCGTTTTCTGGGAGTGTGCGAAAAATCGCTGGCATTTCTGGGAAAAACGCGGGAGTGTCTGAAGAAATGGGGGAGTGTCTGGGCGAACGCTGGGTGTGTTTGTGACGTCAAACCAGGAACGAAACTGACTGAAGTGATCGCAATGGCTGAGTAAGTCTGGAGCTACTCAGAAACTGCTAAGAAATTTCTATTCGCAATTCTGCTAATCTTTCGTTCGCAATTCTGCTAAGCTAAGATACACTCCCAGAGGGCGGCGGCTTAGCGTGTGCAATGCTGCTGAAAGCAGCTAGCGAGCGAACAACTCGGAATGAGGGCCTATGTCTAGACTGACTACTTCCTTTGACTGTGCTCTCAAGCATTGCTCTGTGGTTCACTCAGGTTATTGGCATATCTCTTGTTGATACTTTTTGGTATATCAAAACTGTTTGTGTTGTCTTGGGCTAGCAGAATAGGGAGCAAATTCTGGGTCTAGAGTTCAGAGTTCGTATGTGGTCTGTGCACTCAGGTGCCCAGTACTGTTTTCCTGGTCTGTTATGCTGCTCCGAATTCCTCATTTGGATTCTAGAACTAGGTCTTGCATCAGAGCAGTACCAGGGATATAGGTTACTCAAGGTCTTCCCATGGTTACTTAAGACTCTGATTCCTGGCTTGGATTCTGGTTCTGTTTTGCCAGTACTATGCTGATTTGAGTTCTGTAGGTACTTGCTGGTTCTGGTCTGCCAAGTGACCTGTGGTTCCCTGGTTCCATTTCAGTATCCTTGCATAGAAATACAAAAGGAATTTTTCCCACGCACTCTGCTGGCTGTTAGTAAGAAGCTATGGGTTAGAAAGTGCTACAAAAATAAGGGTGTTAATAAAATACTCAAAAGAGTAATATTAGTGAAAAAATAGGAGTGTTACATAAGTGCTAAATAAATAATATGGCATGCTACCCCAAGGTGGCCCAGCCCCACCAGACCCGGGGGGTACCACTCCCCAAACTTATGTAACACTCCTATTTTTTCACTAATATTACTCTTTTGAGTATTTTATTAACACCCTTATTTTTGTAGCACTTTCTAACCCATAGCTTCTGCTTCTTTCTTAACACATATTAACACTTTAGTATTTCAATGGTGTGCTGCCCTGGGGTGGTCGGGCCTGAGCCGACTTTGTGGGGTCCAAGCCTTGGACCTATGCTTAGTTAGGGACCTCCAGCAATAGAGCAGCCGTGAAGTGGCCTGGAGGCTTATCATATCTTTTGCAAAACATATGTAACGAAGAGCTCTAAATTTCCTATTATTACATAGTATATAGTTCTTCTTACTAACAGCCAGCAGAGTGCGTGGGAAAAATTCCTTTTGTATTTCTTGTCTAGAGTAACCCCCTCCCGCAGCACCTGGGGATTGTTACCAGCTTGATTAGAGCAGTTTTCCACTATTTATTGCAGTATCCTTGCATATCAGCAGTCTGTTTTTCCTGTGTGTCACTGGTATGCTTAATCTCCTGAAAAACCTATGAGTACAAAAAACATCTAGCCGCCCTGTTTTCTGTACATCTCAGCTCATACCCATGGCCCTGAAGAATTCCAGAACCATGACACTATGCATTAAAAGGTGATACACAAGTGAAAGGTGTAATTAAAATGCTTAATAAAAATAATAATAATAATAATAATAATAATATTTGTATTTATATATTGCTTTTTCTCCAACAGGTCTCAAGGCACTTTACAGACATCAAAAACAATGCACATAATACAGAAGATTAAAGTAATACAGAAATTGACAAGCCACACAGATATAAAAAGAAAATCTTGAGCATACAGTAAGCATAATGCAGGATTGGTGTATGCATTTTGGGTAACAACTTCTGAGGTTTGTGTATTCCTCCCTCACAGGTACCAGATGAAGCAGCCATCTTGAGTGCGCTGCGTAAAATTACCTTGGGTGGAATAATCTACCCCTAGAAGAGATTATACAAAATGGGGTGAATTCATTATCCTAATACTAAGAGTAGGGACCCAATAAAACAGTATGGTCCATGCATTTCATTCCATCCACAAGTGTACCAGATGAGGCAGCCATGTTGGGTGCACTATGAAGGTTACACTGTGGGAGGTGAGCCATACAAGGACCCAATGCATACATGGGAAAACTGACACGTGTGTAGTAGTAGTAGTAGTAGTAGTAGTAGTAGTAGAAGTAGTGATAGTAGTATTATATACGCTGTATGGAAAGATCCACATAAAGAACATCCTGCCCATGGAGGAACCATCTGAAGCCACCATCTGAGCTGCACTGCATAGGTCACACTGGCAGGGTGTGTAAACAGTGGAGATACAAATTACAGGAATAGCACACAGTGGGATGGAAGAGTGAAAAAAATACATAGTAAAAAAAACATTTGCACGTAACCAACAGAAGGGGGAAAATTAGGATAAAATTATTTTACTAAAACTATAAATCTCCTGGTTTCATGGGAGTAGAATGGGTGGGTACGAGAATGTGGGGAGCACACTCAAGTTCGATGGAAATGTGACTGCGGAGCCTGCTCCTGGTGTTCTCCCCCATAGCTCCCTGCTTATGTTGAGGGTTAGACCTGGGGGCAGAACTGATGATTTCACCCAGGGGGGTGGTAAGCCTGGTCCTGGAGTTCTCATTGCAGAGGTATGGAGAGGCCACATAAATGACTATGAGAATTGTGGTTGTAAGGTAGTCCTTCTGTAGTAATGTTGGATTGATGTTTGTTTGCCGTCTGTTTACCTTCAGAATAATGTAGGTATAAAGCTATTATTGATTATAACTAACCACTTCATATACTGTAAAGTCCTAAATGACTGGCATCCTAACCTATACTGAATAAATTGGACTACTGAAACGTGTTCATCTTGATTACAACCCCCACCCAGCAACCCTCAACCTCCAGAAAAAGGTGTTAATCAAATATAACAAATGTAAGGACAGTAAACCACCCTCAATCACTATAAGTTCTTAACACAGTACAGATATAAATCCACGTATAACAGCTATCTAAAGTAATACTTCATTAACAATAGTTGAAATTAGCTGCAATTGTGTTAAATAGGTTTACCTAGTAATACTTCAATAACAATAGTTGAAATTGGCTGCAATTATGATCTGAATAAGTTTACTTCTTGATGAGAAGGAGAGAGGAGGAGTCAATTTGCAATCAATATCAGTTGAAGATGTAACTAAAAACATTCAGGTACTGTATAATGCTATTATTGATTTTAACCTGCCACTTTATAACTAGCCACTTCATATGCTAGGCACTGTAGCACCCTAAAGAACTGGCATCCTAAAATAGTAATACAGTAGCAGTAGAAAAAATATTTTGTTATAAGTGTTATAAGTTATAAGTGTTAAAAAAGTGCTAAATAGAATGTTATAGTGTGATACCCCAAAACAGCCCGACCACACCAGTCCAGGAACTCATCAATAAAACTAATAGTAGCACCTCATATGGGTTATATAATTGCCTAATATAAGGCCACGTGATAATGGCACATATACGAAAATATATCTAAATTGAAAGCAAGCTTACCTGGAGTTACCCCCTAGGTTCTCCTAATGGCAATTCAGGAACCAGCATACCTTCCAAATGCTTGTGCCATCTATACCTCTCAGAACAACAATAAAAAAATGTGGTAGCTGCTCAATCTAATTAGTAATGTCATCCAGGTGCATGAAAGGGAGGGGTTATTCTAAACAAGAAAAGAAAACAGGTTTCCCCAGCACACTGAATGACAGCAACAAGATTTGTAAACAACATGATGGTAAATAATTCAGAGATCTCAGTTGCATATGTTTGCAAAGATATGTAAGTCTCTAGGCCAACATCACAGTGTTTCTGATACTGGAGATCCCTAATACTTAGTCTAAGTCTTGGGCGCGGAACCCCAGAAGTGACTGTCCCAATCTGAAAGGAATATGTTCCAAAGTCACCATAAGGTAGGCTTATAAACATTATACAAAGTTTCAAGATCTGACTGTATTGATATTTAGTAAGGGGGATCCATCTTAATGTACTAAAGCGAATCCACCCTCAACCAGTTGCATTGAGAAACTTGTGCCAAGGATACTGGGCATATCTGAGTATCCTGACAACTGGCTACTGAAATCCAATGGCCATATCCTAGCTGGTCAGTCTTGGAGCATTGCAACTTGACTAACAAAATGTCTTTCACAATAAAGCATTCCGAAAAAGGATGGCTGATTCTGCCATCTCTGCAAGCAAAACTAGCTCACTAATACAGAATGCATTATGAAAAGATAATGAAAAAGCCACTTTAAACAACATGGCCTCATAAGCTGAAAGACAAACACCTTCGAAGGCTGTCAATAGATGGGCCAACATGTGGCTGTCAATAGGCCTATGCTTGTCTCAACTGCAGGTACTACCTTAGCCCAATCCCTTTGGGCCTTTCTGATGGCAAAATCATTATTGGGTTCAGGACGCCCACTTATACAAGCAAAATAAGAAACACCAGCTAATCATTTTTTAATAAACAGGACTGACCTGCAATAAATACAGACCAAAGAAAAAGCTGAGGCTTATCTCTGATATGCAGTGCAGATTGATAACGTCCCCATTCATTCCAGGCCACTTCATAAGAGCACAAGGGGCCTTATTCAGATCTGATCGTAGCAGCAAATTTGTTAGCTAATGGGCAAAACCATGTGCACTGCAGGGGGGGGGGGGGGGGCAGATATAATATGTACCGAGTTAGATTTGGGTATGGTGTGTTCAAACTGAAATCTAAATTGCAGTGTAAAAATAAATCAGCCAGTATTTACCCTGCACTGGAACAATATAATCCACTCAATCTAATTCTTTCTGCAACTGTTGTATCTGCCCCACCTGCAGTGCACATGGTTTTGCCCATTAGCTAACTATTTTGCTGCTGCGATCAGATCTGAATTACCCCCAATGTCTCAGGAACAAGAGCAAGCCTGCCTACTTCCTCAAATTCAGCTGAATAATTTGCCAAACATAAGGATGGACCAGCTGACAAAATGTAACCCAATTAAACCTCAACAGGGCATCTTCGATGCCATTTTCAACCCCAGGGATGTGTCTTGCCTGAAAAATAATATTACAAATCAGACATTGCAATTCTAGCAAGCAAACTAAATGCTGGTAAGGATGATGCACCCTGACAGTTGATCATGTGCATGACACCTAAGTTGTCACACAAAAAAATGGTATCCGGATGCTAGGTCAACGTGACTAAGGTCAGAAGTCATTAGGTCGAACACTATTGGTTGACATGCATTAGGTTGATATGGACAAAAGATCGACATGCAAAAAGGTCTACACAGGAGTGATTGACACATAAAAAAGTCTACATGAGTTTTTTTTAAATAATTTTCAATTTTTTCCTACTTTACCATCTACATGGACTATGGTTTAGAATGGTGAGCAGCATGGAGAGCAAAGCAAGACATGCAAGGAGATGCAGTGCACTAATTGAGGTTCCTGGTCACTTTATGGAGTAAACGGCACAAAAAAACTCATGTCGACCTTTTCATGTGTCAACCTTTTTGTCATGTCAACCAAGTGCCTGTTGAGCTTTTGGTGTTGACCTAATGACTGTCAAACTTTCATATTTTGACTTTATGATACATAACCCAAAAAAACTATAGTAGTGTAGTGTTATGCAATCACTCCCACATAATTACAGTGTGTCCACATTTACCTTTCTAAAATTGGTGCCATGGCGCTTAATTTGGCGTGACATCAATTCTATTATGTTGTTGTGCCATGATGTTGTGCCGTGCAAGCAATTTTGTGCCTTGAAGCAAAGTTGCAATTCATATTTTCACCACTGGGTGCCCATTGCATCACATAATGTAGCATTCCACCTACAATATGTAGCTAAGAGCTTTTAAAAAAAATTTCAAGTACAGTACAGTAATAGTCTGCTTTAGATTTTAATAAAAAAAGACAAATGAAGGATGTTGAGGTGTGTTTATTGTATTAAAGGTATGTATTTAAATTAATTTCATATTTGTTTTTTCCCCATAATTTGTGGCTAAACTACTAGCGGCTGCACAAAATAAAGATTAGTGTAGAACCTCATCTTTACTAGACATCTAGGTAGTCTAGTGGACTAAAGCCTTGATATACAAAACCAAGGTACCCAGGTTTGATCCCCAAGAAAGCAAAATGCTTTATATATATTTTAATTCTTAAAAAAAGAGTTTAACTATAAGCAGACATCATTTTAAAGTGATAAACAATTATAGTATATCATAAACTATTTTCTAGACTAATATTTATAGTTTATCCATATTTTACAATAGTCAAGCCAAACAATATAAAAAATTACATAACCTTATTCACAGTAAAACAATATATAATCTACAGCAAACCTGATACTAACATTCAGAGGTCTTGAGGCATTCATAAAGTATAATACATAAAACAACAATAGGTACAAACTACCTCCTGGCGCCAATTAAATGCTCAGTATTAATAATAATAGTCTGTCTGCAGGTCTCCTAAATCAAAGGGACTACTCCGCTCTTCTCAAAGCAAACACTAAAAACAAAGAAGGAACTGGAAAGCGCTAACAGACTAATTATTTAAAATAGGTTTCTTCTACGCTACTTCATGGCAGCCATAACTACTGGGATTGTATCCCTATTCCTAACTTTAGACAGAGAGTTTTCCTAAACCACTAGGGCCCACCCACTATGGGTATATAACTGCACTCCACCCCTTCCTCCCTAGTCTTTTTCCTGTCTCCTAGCTTGACAGTAGGAGTTCCTGTATCATTTATTTTTCTGTTTAAATTATTTTTTCAGGGCTTACCTCATGTTGTTCCTAGCTGATACGTCTCCTGGCAGCCGTGCTAGAAGAGGGTGGCTCCCTGGGTGTTTGGCTAAGTGTGCTAGGGGCAGTCAAGTAAGTCCCCATATGTTCAGCTTAAGGTGTCCTCCTGTCAGCCCTTTGCTGCGGGTCCCCCTTTTGCCGTTTTCTGCTGCCGTGGCCGCCGCTCTGCTGTGTGCTATGGGGCCTTCCAGTGAGGAGAATGTGTGCTGCTGCTGCAGAGGAAGTCCCTCTTCGGAAGGGCATGTGTGCGGTTTCCGGACGGAGGTCCATCTGTTGAAGTGGATATGTGCTGCCGTCCTCTTTAGGAAGGGGACGTACGCGACTTCCGCCGGAAGGTCCTGGCACTAAAGGGGAAGTGCGGCGGTGGGCGGAAGTGCTGGGGGGGACGCAGTGGAGGCTGGCTGGTGGAAGTGCTGTTTGGCACCCGTCCCAGCTGATTGTGGGGGGCGGGCTGCACTGACGCCGCAGCCTTTTATAAGGCATGGAAATTTTGAATTAATGGCGCTGCACACAAGGAGTTAGGAAGCTCCTATGATTGCTGGGCTGTTTTTCTAAGCTTACCAGCAGAATGGAAAGAGAGCCTTCTCCCCAAAAGCCGGTCAGTGCCCTAAAGAGGTAAGTCCTCATAGAGGGCATGTTGTTTATTTACTGTTTATTTATTGTTTATTTGTTGTTTATTTTGTTGCTGTGTGGTAGTTTAGGATAGGTTGTAAGGTGTTTTTATTTTGCTGTTTTAGTGTGTCTCCACCTAAGAAGAGGTTGTGTAAGAAGAGGCATAAGGACATGCAGTGTGCAGCTTGTGACAAAATCTTTTCAGCTGCTGAAAATGTTAAATTCTGTGAGGAGTGTATGCAGAGTGAATTTCAGGAGACTGTGCAGTCCAAGCAAATAAGAGATTTAATGAGATGGATGAAGGAGTCTTTTGTTACCAAAGAGCAGCTCTCGGAATTCCAAGGGAATAAAAGGGCTAGGTTTCTGGATAGAATTGATGCAGTGGATGAGTCAGGTTCTCAGGATTTTGCTTATGATGATTATCAGGCTGCTTCTAGTGCTGAGTCGGTAGACGGGCAAGAAGAGGAGAGAAAGTTTAACTTGGAGCTGGTAGATAGTCTTCTGAAAGATATCTTTAAGACTATGAATCATAAAGTGCCTGAAGAGGAATGTAATGATGAGGATATTCTGTGATAAAACCAAAAAGAACAGGGTTTTTCCGGTCCATAAGGCATTAAAAGATGTTGTGAGTAAGGAGTGGAAAAGCATTGATAAAAGGCTGGGTAATACTAAAAGGCTTGATCGTATGTTCCCAGTGGAAGATGAGCAGTTTACTAATTGGTGTGCAATCCCTAAAGTTGATGCTGCAGTCGCAGAGATGGTATCAAAAACAACCATTTTGTTAGAAGATGGCGCAGTCTTAAAAGATGGGATGGATAAACGCATGGAGAGTGCGTTAAAGAAATTGCATATGTCTTCAGCAATATCACTAAAATCCGGTGTGGCGGTAGCATCTGTTTCTAGAGCGTTGAGAGTCTGGGGGTCAGTGTTGTCGACTGATATAGAAGAAGGTATTTCGAGGCAGTATCTGCAAAGAAGTCTGACCATAATGTCCAAAGGGATCGAGTATCTCTGAGGCCTATTTAGATGCTCTGGATTTTGCTGCAAAGTCTATGGCAGCAGGTGTGATGGCAAGGAGAGCTTTGTGGCTGCGTTCTTGGTCGGCAGATATGCACTCCAAGAATAGGTTGGTGTCCCTGCCATATGAAGGGTCTCTGTTGTTCGGAAATAAATTAGAGGCCATTATACAGAAAATGTCAGGAGGGAAATCGGCAAAACTTCCTCAGGACAGGAGGAATAGATTTCCAATACCGTCCACTAAACAGCAGTTTAAGGAGGCAAGAGGATATCGACCAGGTCGCTTTTATTCAGGAAGGTACTCCTCAGGTACCAATAGGCAGTCCTTTCGGCAGGCCTACAGGAGAGGTGGTCAAAGGGCATGACTGTCACAGGGTTCCGGTATCTTTCCCAGTGGGTGGCAGACTTCAGAAGTTTGCCGGCCGTTGTGTAGAGTCTATTCAGGATACATGGGTAATAGATGTCGTATCCCAGGGATACCGGATAGAATTCTCAAAACTTCCCGTGTGTGACAAATTTCTAATTTCAGAGACACCAACTACAAATCTAGAGTTAAAAGCTATGGAGGACAGTTTAATTAAACTGATCGAAGCAAAAGCTGTAGAGACTGTCCCGTTTTTGGAAAGAAACAGAGGTTTCTATTCAAGACTGTTTCTGGTGAGAAAACCTTCCGGCGAGTTCAGAACCATCTTAGATCTCAGACAGCTCAACGAGTATATAGAAATAATAAAGTTCCGTATGGAGACCCTAAAGTCTATTCTGTTAGGGGTGAGAGAGAGAGACTTTTTGGCTTCTGTAGATCTAAAGGATGCTTACTTCCACGTTCCAATTTGCAAGCAGCACAGGAAATATCTAAGGCTTTGTGTCCTCGGCAAACACTTTCAGTTCACTTGCCTTCCGTTCGGTCTAAAGTCATCTCCAAGGGTGTTCACCAAAGTTCTGACGTCGCTCATTGCTGTGATCAGAGGTCAAAAAGTAGCAATATGGTCATACCTGGACGACTTGCTGGTGTGCGGAGAGTCAATAGAGAAAGTGGACAAAGCGTTAAGTGTGGCGCTACAAATTCTGCAAGAACATGGCTGGCTCATAAACTGGGAAAAAAGCAGACTAACACCAAAGCAAAGAATACAGTTTCTGGGGGTACAGGTAGATACCCTCGATTATATGATAAGTCTTTCAGAGGAGAGGTGTCTAAAGCTTCAAGATCTGGCTACCCTCATAAAGTGGTGCAACAGTGTGACGATTCGTCAGGGGATGCGTCTCTTGGGGATGATGGCGTCCTCCTTAGATGTAGTCCCTTGGGCGAGGTGGAGGATGAGAGATCTTCAGTTGGACATCCTGAATTATATTCGGAAAGGATATTCTCTGAATTATCGTATAAAACTAGTCCGGAAAGCGAACGAATCTTTGACCTGGTGGACGGACGAACGGCTGGTCAGCAGAAGGACGTCTCTGTCGGACCATCATGCTCTGGTTCTGACAACGGATGCGAGTACAACAGGTTGGGGTGCTCATCTGTTGCACAGAAATTGTCAGGGCACATGGAGCGAAGAGGAAGCACGTTTGTCTTCGAATCACAGGGAGATGAGAGCGGTGTGGAATGCCATACAGCAGTTTCAAAAACAACTTCAAGGAAAGCATCTCAAGGTTTTTTCAGACAATGTTTCCGTAGTGGCGTATCTCAATCGCCAAGGAGGCACCAGGAGTCGAGTGCTGATGGAGGAAGTGTCAAAGATATTGAAATGGGCGGAATGCCATCTGAAAACTCTAGCAGCTCTACATGTTCCAGGAGTGAACAATGTGGTGGCAGACTTCCTCAGTCGACAGGAGGTATTACCAGGAGAGTGGGAGCTGGACGATGTAGTTTTTCAGCAGATCGTACAACAGTTCGGAAGGCCTCAGGTAGATTTGATGGCCACACACGTCAATGCAAAAGTACCACTCTTTTTCTCCCGATATCATCTCCCAGGAACAGGGGGAGTGGATGCTTTCTCCCTTCCTTGGATGTTCAGACTGGTGTATGTGTTTCCCCCGTTTCCTATGATTCCGAGGACTCTCAGGAAGATCTGGGAGGACAAGGCACAAATAATAATAATTCTTCCCTACTGGCCGAAGAGGGTTTGGTTTCCTTCAGTGCTCAGGATGGCAGTGCAGGGTCCTTGGCGGTTGCCGTTGAAGAAGGATTTGCTGCATCAGGGGCCATTGTTGCATCCGAATCTACAACAGCTTCATTTGACGGCGTGGAAATTGAGCGGCAGTTATTAAGAAATAGAGGTCTGTCCGAGCAGGTCCTCGATTTGCTTATCCAGGCAAGGAAAAAAGTATCCTCTAGTGTTTACTATAGGGTCTGGAAAAAGTTCATCTCATGGTCTGGATCAAGATTTAATCCATTAAAAGCAGAAACATCTCAAGTTTTACAATTCCTGTTTGAAGGCTTTGAGAAAGGATTGGCAGTGTCCACTATCAAGGTTCAGATATCGGCTCTGAGTATTCTGTTGGAACGGAGATTGTCTGAGGAGGACTTGGTCAAAAAGTTTTGTCAGGCAATTAAAAGAATAAGACCTCGAGTTAGGTCAACTCTTGCTCCTTGGGACTTAAATTTAGTTCTCAATTCTTTGATGCTGCCTCCGTTTGAGCCTCTGCAGGATATTTCGTTGAAGTTCTTAACTTGGAAAGTAGTGTTTCTGGTAGCCATCACAACGGCCAGAAGAGTTAGCGAATTACAGGCTCTGTGGTCAGAAGAACCTTATCTTAACTTTTTCCCGGATAAAATTGTTCTGAGAACTAATCCAGATTTTCTGCCAAAAGTTGTGTCGGAGTTTCACCTCAGTCAGGACATTGTGTTACCATCTTTCTATCTGGATCCGCAGAATGAGGAGGAAGAAGCAATGCATAATTTAGATCTGATAAGGGCAGTTTCAATCTATATGGAAAGAGTTAAACAGTTCCGTAACACAAAACATCTGTTCGTGCTACACTCTGGTGTGAAGAAAGGTGAAAGGCCTACAAAGCAGACCATTTCCAGGTGGATTACAGAGCTTTTGACATTTGTATATGAAAGAAGTGGTCGCAGAGTTCCAGAAGGTTTAAAGGCACACTCTACTAGGGCCATGGCAACTTCTTGGGCTAAGAAGGGTTGCGTGTCGGCGAAAGACATTTGCGCGGCAGCCACGTGGTCTTCAATGCATACATTCTCTACTCATTATGCATTAGATATTGTTGACACCCACTTTGGGAAGCAGGTCCTTCAAGGGGCTTTGCAATAAATAAGTATATTTTTCAGCATCAAAACAAGGCTTCCTGTGTATTACATTGCCCTCCCTATAACGAGCGTTGGTATATCCCAGTAGTTATGGCTGCCATGAAGTAGCATAGAAGAAAGAAGCAAATTATACTTACTGATAATTTTATTTCTTCGAGATACTTCATGGCAGCCTACAAAATCCCTCCCTTATTGGGTTTCTCAGAGAGACTTGTCGTAGGAGACACTCAAAAGACTAGGGAGGAAGGGGTGGAGTGCAGTTATATACCCATAGTGGGTGGGCCCTAGTGGTTTAGGAAAACTCCCTGTCTAAAGTTAGGAATAGGGATACAATCCCAGTAGTTATGGCTGCCATGAAGTATCTCGAAGAAATGAAATTATCGGTAAGTATAATTTGCTTCTTTTTATTTTAAAAAATATTTTTATAAAATGATTATTTATGAACCAATTATACTGGCTTCGAGTATGTAGCAGCAATTAATTTTCTTCCAAAGAAAATATATAAACAGAAAAAGCAACATAAAAACAGTGTTAATAGGCTAATAGCAACTTGGATTAACTTGCAGCATGCAAAAGAAACATTCAATAAATTGTTTAGAATGTTGCAATATTGTTTCTTATAAAACAGATGGTGAAGTAGCTTGAAAGTCTGTGTCCACAAGATGTATCAAAGCTTCACAGAAATTTAGTATGTTTGTCAAGCAAAAACAGTTATTATGCATACATAACTTGAAGCAATTTTGTTGCAAGATTTAGACAAATGCTGTTTAAGCATGGCCATGCTATTTTAAAAGCACATGTTTTGCTGTGTCCTCCCTCTGGGTAATAAGTTTCCTGTTACCTCCCGGCTCTGGTGCTCTAAACCTTTATTCCAAGCCTTATCCGGAGATGCAGAGAAAGTCCCAGTACTAAAAGAGGATTCCCACAGTTTAGACACTCAGCCAGTGTGGGTCCCGTAAATAAATCAGCAAGACGCATTTCCCGGCCTTAGAACAATTCAGCAACTCGGCAGCTTCCTCAGCAACTCTAAAGTATAATAGACTAAAATATACAATATATTATATGTATATATTATTTTGTGCATATATGGATATACTATAAATATTGGTCTTGAAAATAGTTTCTGATAGCCACAGAATCACTGCTGAAAAAATGTAAAAGTTCCACAAGTCTAGCAACAGTTTAAGAAATATGGCATAATTCTTTCCCATTGGTCTATTTAAAAAACATTAGTTATCAACATCCCGTGACAGTTTACTGCAGTAGGAGATTAATATTGTTACAATTGGTGATTTCTGACATTATAAGAACCCATCTTGTACAAGACAGCCACCATTTTCTCTGAGGAGACAGAGAGAATGGTAGACAGAGAGAGAGAGAGATACAGGGGCGGATTTACCGCTAGGCATCCGAGGACCCGGCGAGTCTCAGGGGCCTGGCCGCGCCCGCCGACAGTGATCAATGCTGCAGAAGTCTTTATTTTAATGGGAGACAAGAACAGGGAGAGCAAAGGGCATGATGTGGCCCTCCCACTCGTGACTGCTGCTGCCTGGGCGTACTGGTGTGCACACACGGGTGCATGGTGCACACAGGCACCCCCTAATGTCTGTCACCCCCCCTTACCAGTAGTGGACTTACCCCATGGGTGCACTGCAGGGAGCTCCCTGAGTTCTTTGCCTAGAAAGCATTTTTGTTTGGATTTTTTCTACATTTTTACAGGGAGCACTGCAGGCAACAGGCTCCCTGCATCGAGGGACTGAGGAGAGAGGGGCAGACCTTCTTGTCTAAGATAGGCTCTGCTTCCTCGGCTACTGGACACCATTAGCTCCAGAGGGGGTGAACACAGGTTCTTACCCCCAGAGCCGCGCCGCCGTTCTCCTCACAGAGCCAGAAGAAACAAAGTCAGAAGACGTCTCAGGCGGCAGAAGCCTTCAGAGCTTCACTGAGGTAACGCACAGCACCGCAGCTGTGCATCATTGCTCCCATACACCTCACATACTCCGGTCACTGTAAGGGTGCAGGGCGCAGGGGGGGCGCCCTGGGCAGCAATATAACACCTCTTTTATGGCAAAAAGTATATATACATGTACAGGTGGGCACTGTACATGTATATAAAAGAGCCCTCACCATATTTTAGTAAGTTTGAGCGGGACAGAAGCCCGCCGCCGAGGGGGTGGAGCTTCTCCCTCAGCACTCACCAGCGCCATTTTCTCTCCACAGCACCGCTGAGAGGAAGCTCCCCGGACTCTTCCCTGCTTGACACACGGTGAAGAGGGTTTTAAAGTAGAGGGGGGGCACATATTTGGTGATTATACATTACAGCAGTGCTAATGGGTAAACATTCTGTGTTTTTTCCTGGGTTATATAGCGCTGGGGGGTGTGCTGGCATTCTCTCTCTCTGTCTCTCCAAAGGGCCTAGGGGGGAACCTGTCTTCAGATAAGAGATTCCCTGTGTGTGTGGAGTGTGTCGGTACGTGTGTGTCGACATGTCTGTGGTAAAAGGCTCTCCGAAGGAAGAGATGGAGCAAATCTGTGTGGGTGCGTGGTCTCTCCGTCGACAACGCCGACACCTGATTGGATATGTGAAATTAAGTGCTAAGATGACCTTATTACAAAAGATTAGAGAACAGACAGGGAATCGGAGGAGGTCACGTGTCCACGGGCGGGAATTTACGAACACTCCTCAGATAGTGTTCATTGGCAGTTAATGGTCACGTGATCGGGATCGATCACATGACATTAATCCAAATGAATACTTTTAATGTTTTATGGTATTTCCTAACTTCGTTTTTTTAAATAAATACACTGTCTCTCTGAGACTTATGGATGACTGTCTTCTGCTGTGTTTTAAAGTGAGTTATGTTTAATATTAGTCAATGTATTAGAATGGAGATAACAGATGTTTTGTGTTATTCCTTAATTATAAGGGTATATAAAGGGCACTGGCAATACACTAGTTCATGCTCCTGAGGAAGCTGGCAGTTACAAGACCAGCGAAACGCGTTGAACTATCTTTGTAAGGACCACAAGGTGTTTCTCCAACAACAACTCTGACGCTATGGACTCTTTTGCATCCACCGGATAAAATCCCAGCACAAGTCACTCACAGACCCGGATACATCCCTGTTTGCCAATTTGGATCTTCATGTATGAGATTCCTAGGGGGGTTTTCTTCCGGAAGCAAGTCTGGTAACAATACATGCCATCAATTGAACTTGTGAGCTTAAGTGGAATAGAGTCCTAGTCAGAAATTTGGGACATTACACCTAAAGGACATAACCAGTGGTTCCTTATAATCTCAATCCTACATTTTACTACACTTAGCAATTGCTATAATATTTTAATAATCTACATCTGTTAAGATTGTTTAATAAAATAGTGGTTATATTTTACCTATTTCTATTTGTATTATGTCCATCATTATTTGACTTACAGCCGGCGCCAGTATACACACCTTTTTCTATTTTTTTAATTATTTAGGGAACTGACCTTCCCAATACAGGCTGCCGTTGATAGCGCACTCTTCTATTTGTTTCAGGGAATTTACCCATGTCTGCCCCTATGTCACAGAGACCTTCAGAGTCTCACAACGCTTACTATCCAAAATAATAGGCACTGTTATCGACACGGAGTCTGACTCCAGTGTCGACTACGATAATGCAAAGTACAGCCAAGACTGGCAGAAAAGTATTCAATATATGATTATTGTAATAAAAGATGTTTTGCATATCACTGATGACTCATCTGTCCCTGACACAAGGGTACACATGTTTAAGGGGAAGAAAGCTGAGGTAAATTTCCCGCCTCTCATGAAGGAAAAGAGTGGGAATCTCCAGACAAGAAGCTGCAGCTTCCCAAAAAGAATTCTCAGGGAATATCCTTTCCCTAATGGGGCCAGGATAAGATGGGAATCTTCCCCTAGGGTGTACAAGGCATTGACACGTTTACCCAAAAAGGTAGCGCTGACTTAACAGCTATCCTCAGGGATCCTGCAGATAGCATGCAGTAAAAGTACTTTGAAGTCCATTTGCACACATTCTGGTACACTACTCAGACCGGCGATTGTGTCGGCATGGGTTTATAGTGCTGTAGCAGCGTAGTCAGATACCTTATCAGCGGTGGTTTAACCCCTAGATAAGGATGCCATGTTATTGTCCCTAGTATATATATATATATATATATTTATTTATATATAAAAGATGTTGTCTTATATATATATATATATATATATATATAAGACATGCCCAAAGAGACGTTAGTCTACTGGGTTCTAGAGTCAACGCTATATCGATTTCTGCTAGACTTATCCTGTGGAACATGCAATGGACAGGTGATGCCGACTAAAAGAGGCATAAGGAGGGTTTACCTCACAAGGCTGAGGAATTGTGTGGAGAAGGGCTCTCGGACCTGGTCTCCACAGCTATAGCTGGTAATTCTGATCTTTTACCTTATATTCCCTCACAGACTAAGAAGGCACGACATTATCAAGTGCAGTCCTTTCGGTCACAGAATAACAAGAAAGTATGAGGAGCGTCCTTTCTTACCAGAGGTAAGGGCACGGGGCACAGCTAGTTCCCAGGAACAGAAGTCCTCCCCGGCCTCTACTACATCCACCGCAGGATGCGGGAGCTCCGCTAAGGGAGTCCGTCCCAGGGGGATCAGCCACATCTGAGTTCACTCACAGGTGGATCCCGGGGCAATAAAAATTGTTCTCAGGGTTACAAAGGAATTCGAAAGGTGCCTCCTCGCCGGTTTTCCTTATCGGACCTACCGGCTTCTCCCCCAGCAGGGGAGTTATATTAAATACAATTCACACATTGTATCTCCAACAGGTGGTGCTCAAGGTTCTCCTCCTGCAACAAGGAAGGGGCTATTACTCAACCTTGGCTGTAGTCCCGAATACGTACGGTTCGGTCAGACCTATTTAAAATTAAAACCTCTGAACCTATACTGGAAAAGGTTCAAATTTAAGGTGGAATCGCTCAGAGCGATCATGGCCAGCCTGGAAAGGGGGGATTTGATGGTGTATCTAGACATAAAGGCTGCATACCTTCATGTTCCCATTTATCCACCCCATCAGGCGTACCTGAGAATTGCGGTACAGTATTGTCATTACCAATTTCAGGGTAATGGGCGGAAATGATGGTGCTCCTACGCAAGCTAGGAGTCACAGTTATCCCATACTTGGACGATCTCCTATAAGGCGAGATCAAAAGAGCAGTTGTTGAACAGCGTGTCACTTTCGCTGAAGGTGTCACAGCAACACGGCTAGTTTCTCAATATCCCGAAGTCACAGTTGGTTCCTATGACTAGTCTGCCCTTCTTGGGTATGATTCTGGATACGGACCAGAAAGGGGTTTACCTTCAGATAGAGAAGGCCCAGGAACTCATGACTCTGGTCAGGAACTTATTGAAACCAAGACAGGTGTCGGCATCGCTGCACCCGAGTCCGGGGAAAATCATTCCCTTCGGCAGGTTCCATGCGAGGTCTTTCAAATGGGACTTACTGGGCAAGTGGTCCGGGTCACATCTACAGATTCATCAGTTGATCACCCTCTCCCCCAGGGCCAGGGTATCTCTCCTGTGGTGGCTGCAGGGTGCTCACCTTCTATAGGGCCGCAGGTTCGGCATTCAGGACTGGATCCTGGTGACCATGGACGCGAGCCTCCGAGGTTGGTGAGCAGTCACACAGGGAAAAATAAAATGTCCAAGGTCTTTGGTCAAGTCAAGAGACTTGTCTTCACTTCTTGGAACTAAGGGCCATATCAGGAGCGGTTCTTGGTGCGGGCAAGCAGTGCCTTTGCCCGGGGCGCTGCGGCCTGGGGGCGCGGCCGCAGTCACCCCGCAGGCACCGCCGCCTGCCCGCACCCGCTCCTCGCTCCACGGCTGCAGCAGACGCCGTGGGCTGTGTGGGCGTCTGCTGCAGCCGGCTCCAGGCACAGACACTAGAGGTCGTTATTGACCTCTAGTGTCTGTGCGGCGCTATGGGAGAGACGTCATTGACGTCTCTCCCATAGAGAGGAGCGAGCGGGCGGCCAGACTGACGGAGCAGCAGCAGAAGAAGCAGGAGCTGGGCAGTGGTAAGTATTGTTTTTATTATTTTGTGTGTGTGTGTGTGTTTGTAAGCGGGGGGCACAGCGACAGGGGGCAAATAAAGAGGGGGCACAGCTACTGGGGGCAAATAAAGAGGGGGCACAGCTACTGGGGGCAAATAAAGAGGGGGCACAGCTACTGGGGGCAAATAAAGAGGGGGCACAGCAACTGGGGGCAAATAAAGAGGGGGCACAGCTACTGGGGGCAAATAAAGAGGGGGCACAGCTACTGGGGGCAAATAAAGAGGGGGCACAGCTCCCCCCGCACACTAACTGTTTTGCCACAGGGGGGGCGCCAGTGGAAACTCTCGCCCTGGGCGCCACAAGGGGTAGAACCGGCCCTGGGCCATATACAACGCCCTACGTCAGGCGGAGAACCTACTTTGTGACCAATCGGTTCTGATCCAGTCAGACAACGTCACCGCAGTAGCTCATGTAAACCGCCAAGACGGCACAAGGTGGCGATGGTGGAAGCCACCAGAATTCTTCGCTGGGCAGAGAATCATGTAAGCGCACTGTCAGCAGTGTTCATTCCGGGAGTGGACGACTGGGAAGCAGACTTCCTCAGCGGACACGACCTGCATGCTGGAGAGTGGGGACTTCATCAGGAAGTCTTAGCACAGATTGCAATTCGGTGGAGACTGCCACTGATAGACATGATGGTGTCCCGCCTCAACACAAAGCCGCAGAGTTATTGCGCCAGGTCAGGAGACCCTCAGGCAGTAAGCTGTGTACGCCCTAGTGACACCGTGGGTGTTCCGGTCGGTCTCTGTGTTTACTCCTGTTCCTCTCATACCCATGGTGTTGAGGATAATAAGAAAAAGAGGAGTGAGACCAATTCTCTTTGTTCAAGATTGGACACGGAGGACCTGGTATCCATATCTGCAGGAAATGCTCACAGAGAATCTGTGGCCTCTTCCTCTAAGACAGGACCTGCTGCAGCAGGGGCCCTGTCTGTTCCAAGACTTACCGCGGCTGCGTTTGACGGCATGGCGGTTCAACGCAGGATCCTAGCGGTAATGGGTATACTGGAGGAGGTCATTCCTACCCTAATTAAGGCTAGGAAGGAAGTGACATTGAAACATTATCACTGAATATGGCGAAAATATGTTTCCTGATGTGAGGCCAGGAATGCTCCTATGGAGGAATTCCTTTTGGGCTGTCTGCTTCACTTCCTTCAAACTGGAGCAATCTTGGGCCTGAAATTAGGAACGATAAAGGTTCAAATTTCAGGCTTATTCAATTTCATCTAAAAAGAATTGGCTTCTCTTCCTGAAGTACAAATGTTTGTGTAGGGAGTACTGTATTTTTAGCCTCCTTTTGTACCGCCGGTGGCGCCTTGGGACCTTAACGTGGTGTTACGGTTCCTTAAGTCACATTGGTTTGAACCACTTAAGTCAGTGGTGGTGAAATATTTCACCTGGAAGGTGGTCATGTTGTTAGCCTTGGCTTCGGCTAGGCGAGTTTCGGAATTGGAGGCTTTTCTCACTAAAAGCCCTATATGATTGTCCATATGGATAGAGCGAAATTGCGGACCCGTCCTCAATTCCTGCCAAAGGTGGTCTCATCCTTTCATATGAACCAACCTATTGTCGTGCCTGTGGCTACGCGTGACTTGGAGGATTCCGAGTCCCTTGATGTGGTCAGGGCTTTGAAAATTTACGTGGCCAGAACGGCTAGGATCTGCAAAACAGAAGCACTGTTTGTCCTGTATACAGCCAACAAGGTTGGCGGCCCTGCTTCAAAGCAGACTATTGCTCGCTGGATCTGTAAAACGATTCAGCTGGTGCATTCTACGGCAGGATTGCCATTACCTAAATCGGTTTAGGCCCATTCCACTAGGAAGGTGGGCTCTTCTTGGGCGGCTGCCCGAGGGGTCTCGGCACTACAGCTGTGCCGAGCTGCTACTTTGTCGGGGTCAAATACCTTTGCAAAGTTCTGTTAGTTTGATACCCTGGCTGAGGAGGACCTCCTGTTTGCTCAATTTGGTGCTGCAGAGTCATCCGCACTCTCCCGCCCGTTTGGGAGCTTTGGTATAATCCCCATGGTCCTTACGGAGTCCCAGGAGAACCGAGGCTATGTTGTTGTTCATACTGTTAACTGGGTAGTTTATTACAAGTTATACGGTGTGATTGGTGTGGCTGGTATGGATCTCGCCCTTAGATTTACAAAAATCCTTCCTCGTACTGTCCATCTTCTCTGGGCACAGTTTCCCTAACTGAGGTCTGGAGGAGGGGCATAGAGGGAGGAGCCAGTGCACACCCAGAATCCAAAGCTTTCTTAAAGTGCCCTATCTCCTGCGGAGCCCGTCTATTCCCCATGGTCCTTACGGAGTCCCAGCATCCTCTACGGACTACGAGAAATAGATTTACTGGTAAGTAAAATCTTATTTTTCATCAGACCAGCCATCATGCCAACTTCTGTCCAACTTGTGTTGTCACAGAAGTAGGCGGACAGTGTCTGCCTACTCCTTTATGTTTTGCATAAATATTTGTCCGGCATGCGCCCCCCAAATGGTGCATCAACACCCACAAAACGTGGTGTTGACACCCCGTCACCGCATCGGTGTACGTGCATGCGCACATGTGCTGAAATTGCTTTATAGCGATTTCAGCACAATAGCAACTGATGCTGAATCGGCCTCATAGTTCTTCAGACCAGATATTTAACTGATTCAATAGGCTTTGTTAAAAAGTAGCAAATTGTTTTGTGGTTACCTTTGCCTGTGAATACAATGTAACAGATGTGTCCCAGACTAACACAATGAGGAAAAGAACAGTGCTATGTAACTGAAAATCTAGGCAGCTATTAAACAGGTTGTATTTTAAATAGGCATCTGGCTGTTCTATTTAGCGTGTACCAGGGGCGGATTGGGACGCCGGGACACCGGGCCAGTTCCTGCTTGGCCGGTCCCATTGTCCCCTGAGCAGGTCCCATTGTCCCCTTAGCAGGCTGACTCACCCCTCCACCTGGCCTCCGGCCGCGATTGGAGCTCAGCTCCGATCAGGCAGAGCTTGGAAATGGCCCCTGCAAACAGTACACAGCAACTACCAGTGATGCTGCAGTCCGTGCAGCACTTCCTCAAATGGCAAGCTCTGGACTTTGCATGACGTCATGTAGGGGGCGGGGCTAGCATTTGGCACTGCTCTGCCTCAAGCCTGTCCTGCAGAGGGGTTCAGTATGGTATGCCAGCGGTCGGGCTCCCGGCGACCAGCATACCGGCGCCGGGAGCCCGACCGCCGGCTTACCGACAGTGTGGCGAGTGCAAATGAGCCCCTTGCGGGCTCACTGCGCTCGCCACGCTACGCGCGCCATGCTATTTTATTCTCCCTCCAGGGGGGTCGTGGACCCCCACGAGGGAGAATAAGTGTTGGTATGCCGGCTGTCGGGATTCCGGTGCCGGTATACTGTGCGCCGGGATCCTGTCAGTCGGCATACTGAAGACCACCCCTGCAGAGACGTGACTAAACAGACTACAGGGGCAGAAAGAGGTTCAGTAGCTCAATGAAAGGTAAAGTACAGCAAGATGCAGTAGAAGAAGGGATGAGGGAGAGGACAGAGAGGAATATGGATTAGTAAGGAAAATAAAAGTGGAGTGAAAGAAAATAAATTGAGGCGTCAAAGAAAAGTATGTGATTGAGAGAGAGAGAGAGAGAGAGAGAGAGAGAGAGAGAGAGAGAGAGAGAGAGACAGAGAGAAAATAAGGCAAGTAAGAGGCTCTATGTCAGGGATTAGGAAGGAAAATATGTCAGTGAGATATTATGGAGAAAAAAGAAGACAAAATAAATGAGACTAAAGTATAAAGACTAAAGAGGCTTCAAAGAGTGTAAAGAGTGTGTTGTAATATAGAGGGACAGGGACTTGCGTGTTGTAATATAGAGGAACAGGGACTTATTTGCGTGTTGTAATATAGAGGGATATGGACTTGCGTGTTGTAATATAAAGTGACAGGGACTTGTGTGTTGTAATATAGAGGGACAAGTACTTACATGTTGTAATATAGAGGGACAGGGACTTACGTGTTGTAATATAGAGGGACAGGGACTTACTTGCATGTTGTAATATAGAGGGATAGGGACTTGCGTGTTGTAATATAAAGTGACAGGGACTTGCGTGTTGTAATATAGAGGGACAAGTACTTGCATGTTGTAATATAGAGGGACAGAGACTTACATGTTGTAATATAGAGGGACAGGGACTTACTTGCGTGTTGTAATATAGAAGGTTAGGGACTTGCGTGTTGTAATATAAAGTGACAGGGACTTGCGTGTTGTAATATAGAGGGACAAGTACTTGCGTGTTGTAATATAGAGAGACAGGTACTTGCGTGTTGTAATATAGAGGGATAGGGACTTGTGTATGTTGTAATATAGAGGGACAGGGACTTGTGTGTTGTAATATAGCGGGACAGGAACTTCCGTGTGTTGTAATATAGAGGGACAGGGACTTGCGTGTTGTAATATAGGGGGACAAGTACTTTCGTGTGTTGTAATACAGAGGGACAGGGACTTGCGTGTTGTAACATAGTGGGACAGGGACTTGTGTGTGTTGTAATATAGAGGGACAGGGACTTGTGTGTTGTAATATAGCGGGACAGGAACTTGCATGTGTTGTAATATAGAGGGACAGGGACTTGCATGTTTTAATATAGGGGGATAAGTACTTTCGTGTGTTGTAATACAGAGGTACAGGGACTTGCGTGTTGTAACATAGTGGGACAGGGACTTGTGTGTGTTGTAATATAGAGGGACAGGGACTTGCGTGTTGTAATATAGAGGGACAAGTACTTGTGTGTTTTGTAATATAGAGGGACAGGGACTTGTGTGTTGTAATATAGAGGGACAAGTACTTGTGTGTTGTAATGTAGAGTGACAGGGACTTGCGTGTTGTAATATAGAGGGATAGAGACTTATGTGTTGTAATATAGCGGAACAGGGACTTGCGTGTGTTGTAATATTGAGGGACAGGGACTTGTGTGTTTTAATATAGAGGGACAAGTACTTGCATGTGTTGTAATACAGAGGGACAGGGACTTGCGTGTTGTATTATAGCGGGGCATGGACTTGCGTGAGTTGTAATGTAGAGGGACAGGGACCATTGTAATATAGAGGGACAGGTACTTGCATATGTTAATGTAAAGGGATAGGGATTTGTGTGTTTTCTAACATAGAGGGACAGGGATTTGCATGTGTTGTAGTATAGTGGGACGGGTACTTGCGTGTTTTGTAATATAGAGGGACAGGGACCTGTGTGTGGTATAATATAGTATGAGTATGTAGTATGAGAGCGTGGAAAGATAAACATTTAAGGAAACTAAAAAGCAAGAGAGATTTGGAGAAAGTAAAGGACGAAGAGTAAAGATAATGAGAATAATATTAATATGATAAAATAAAGGAGAGACTATATAATAAGTGAGTGGAACAAGAGTAAAGTGTAGGGCATGACAGAATGTACAAAGAAGAAAGACGATAAAAGGTACAGATGAGACAGTGCAGTTCATTATGATCTACCGTCGCCTAGGATGCCGAATGTCAGTATCCCGACATCGGCATCCCAAGCGGTAGAATGCCGGCAGGGGGTCGAGCAAAACGAAGCCCCTTGCAGGCTCGGTGGCAAGCTTCAATCACCACAGGTACTATTCTCCCTCTATGGGTGTTGTGGACACCAATAAAAGGGGAATGACCTACCTCACTGGTATACAGGCGGCAGTATGGTGGCCCCCTCCCCCCCTCTCCATCGTGATCCCGGCATTGGTATTGTGACAGTCGGGATCTCGACGAGCTAACCGCATACCAGAGAATGTAACAAAAATATAGTGTAGGAGCATAAGGAATCTAGTAAAACTAAGGGTTCAAGTTCAGAATATGGGATTCCTTGGATTAGTATAACTACACAGGTCAAAACATTAATAAGTGTACCATCGTGGACTCGCCATGCTTCGGGCATGGCGGCTCACTCCACTTTGCTTGCCACAGGTTACTGTTCCCATTAGATGTCCACGTGAATAGTGAAACTAACAGACCAGGGTTCCCATGTTCTGAACTTGAGCCAGACTAAGCAATGACCACTGAATACGACAGTAAAGTACTGTATATAGTAGTGATGTGCACTGGAAATTTTTTGGGTTTTGTGTTTTTGTTTTGGATTCGGTTCCGCGGCCGTGTTTTGGATTCGGACGCGTTTTGGCAAAACATCCCTGAAAAAAATTTGTCGGATTCGGGTGTGTTTTGGATTCAGGTGTTTTTTTTACAAAAAACCCTCAAACACAGCTTAAATCATAGAATTTGGGGGTCATTTTGATCCCATAGTATTGTTAACCTCAATAACCATAATTTCCACTCATTTTCAGTCTATTCTGAACACCTCACACCTCACAATATTATTTTTAGTCAAGTGGCTGACACAAACACCTGGCCCATCTAGGAGTGGCACTGCAGTGTCAGAAAGGATGGCACCTCCAAAAAATAGTCCCCAAACAGCACATGATGCAAAGAAAAAAAGAGGCGCAATGAGGTAGCTGTGTGACTAAGCTAAGCGACCCAAGTGGCCGACACAAACACCTGGCCCATCTAGGAGTGGCACTGCAGTGTCAGACAGGATGGCACTTCAAAAAAATAGTCCCCAAACAGCACATGATGCAAAGAAAAAAAGAGGCGCAATGTGGTAGCTGTGTGACTAAGCTAAGCGACCCAAGTGGCCGACACAAACACCTGGCCCATCTAGGAGTGGCACTGCAGTGTCAGACAGGATGGCACTTAAAAAAAATAGTCCCCAAACAGCACATGATGCAAAGAAAAAAAGAGGCGCAATGAGGTCGCTGTGTGACTAAGCTAAGCGACACAAGTGGCCGACACAAACACCTGGCCCATCTAGGAGTGGCACTGCAGTGTCAGGCAGGATGGCACTTCAAAAAAATTGTCCCCAAACAGCACATGTGGCAAAGAAAAAAAGAGGCGCAATGAGGTAGCTGTGTTACTAAGCTAAGCAACACAAGTGGCCGACACAAACACCTGGCCCATCTAGGAGTGGCACTGCAGTGTCAGGCAGGATGGCACTTCAAAAAAATAGTCCCCAAACAGCACATGATGCAAAGAAAAAAAGAGTCTCACCAAGGTCGCTGTGTGACTAAGCTAAGCGACACAAGTGGCCTACACAAACACCTGGCCCATCTAGGTGTGGCACTGCAGTGTCAGACAGGATGGCACTTCAAAAAAATAGTCCCCAAACAGCACATGATGCAAAGAAAAAAAGAGGCGCAATGAGGTAGCTGTGTGACTAAGCTAAGCGACCCAAGTGGCCGACACAAACACCTGGCCCATCTAGGAGTGGCACTGCAGTGTCAGACAGGATGGCACTTAAAAAAAATAGTCCCCAAACAGCACATGATGCAAAGAAAAAAAAGAGGCGCACCAAGGTCGCTGTGTGACTAAGCTAAGCGACCCAAGTGGCCGACACAAACACCTGGCCCATCTAGGAGTGGCACTGCAGTGTCAGACAGGATGGCACTTCAAAAAAATAGTCCCCAAACAGCACATGATGCAAAGAAAAAAAGAGGCGCAATGAGGTAGCTGTGTGACTAAGCTAAGCGACCCAAGTGGCCGGCACAAACACCTGGCCGATCTAGGAGTGGCACTGCAGTGTCAGGCAGGTTGGCACTTCAAAAAAATAGTCCCCAAACAGCACATGATGCAAAGAAAAAAAGAGGTGCACCAAGGTCGCTGTGTGACTAAGCTAAGCAACACAAGTGGCCGACACAAACACCTGGCCCATCTAGGAGTGGCACTGCAGTGTCAGGCAGGATGGCACTTCAAAAAAATAGTCCCCAAACAGCACATGATGCAAAGAAAAAAAGAGGCGCAATGAGGTAGCTGTGTGACTAAGCTAAGCGACCCAAGTGGCCGACACAAACACCTGGCCCATCTAGGAGTGGCACTGCAGTGTCAGACAGGATGGCACTTCAAAAAGATAGTCCCCAAACAGCACATGATGCAAAGAAAAAAAGAGGCGCAATGAGGTAGCTGTGTGACTAAGCTAAGCGACCCAAGTGGCAGACACAAACACCTGGCCCATTTAGGAGTGGCACTGCAGTGTCAGGCAGGATGGCACTTCAAAAAAATAGTCCCCAAACAGCACATGATGCAAAGAAAAAAAGAGGCGCAATGAGGTAGCTGTGTGACTAAGCTAAGCGACCCAAGTGGCCGACACAAACACCTGGCCTGTCTAGGAGTGGCACTGCAGTGTCAGACAGGATGGCACTTCAAAAAAATAGTCCCCAAACAGCAGAATCTGAACCACTAGCCATGAACATAGGCCAGGGCCTCAGCCGTTCCTTGCCACTCCGTGCCGTAAATGGCATATTGGCAAGTTTACGCTTCTCATCAGACGCTTTCAATTTTGATTTTTGGGTCATTTTACTGAACTTTTGTTTTTTGGATTTTACATGCTCTCTACTATGACATTGGGCATCGGCCTTGGCAGACGACGTTGATGGCATTTCATTGTCTCGGCCATGACTAGTGGCAGCAGCTTCAGCACGAGGTGGAAGTGGATCTTGATCTTTCCCTATTTTAACCTCCACATTTTTGTTCTCCATTTTTTAATGTGTGGAATTATATGCCAGTATCAATAGCAATGGCCTACTACTATATATACTGCGCACAACTGAAATGCACCACAGGTATGGATGGATAGTATACTTGACGACACAGAGGTAGGTAGAGCAGTGGCCTTCCGTACCGTACTGCTATATATACTGGTGGTCACTGTCAGCAAACTGCAAAACTAAAATGCACCACAGGTATAGAATCTAGATGGATAGTATACTTGACGACACAGAGGTAGGTAGAGCAGTGGCCTTCCGTACCGTACTGCTATATATACTGGTGGTCACTGTCAGCAAACTGCAAAACTAAAATGCACCACAGGTATAGAATCTAGATGTATAGTATACTTGACGACACAGAGGTAGGTAGAGCAGTGGCCTTCCGTACCGTACTGCTATATATGCTGGTGGTCACTGTCAGCAAACTGCAAAACTAAAATGCACCACAGGTATAGAATCTAGATGGATAGTATACTTGACGACACAGAGGTAGGTAGAGCAGTGGCCTTCCGTACCGTACTGCTATATATACTGGTGGTCACTGTCAGCAAAACTCTGCACTGTACTCCTCCTATATAATACTGCTGGTCCCCAGTCCCCACAATAAAGCAGTGTAAGCACAGATATATGCAGCACACTGAGCACAGATATGGAGTGTTTTTCAGGCAGACAACGTATACTGGTGGTCACTGGTCAGCAAAACTCTGCACTGTACTCCTCCTATATAATATACTGGTGGTCCCCAGTCCCCACAATAAAGCAGTGTGAGCACAGATATATGCAGCACACTGAGCACAGATATGGAGTGTTTTTCAGGCAGACAACGTATACTGGTGGTCACTGTCAGCAAAACTCTGCACTGTACTCCTCCTATATAATACTGGTGGTCTCCAGTCCCCACAATAAAGCAGTGTGAGCACAGATATATGCAGCACACTGAGCACAGATATGGAGTGATTTTCAGGCAGACAACGTATACTGGTGGTCACTGGTCAGCAAAACTCTGCACTGTACTCCTCCTATATAATATACTGGTGGTCCCCAGTCCCCACAATAAAGCAGTGTGAGCACAGATATATGCAGCACACTGAGCACAGATATGGAGTGTTTTTCAGGCAGACAACGTATACTGGTGGTCACTGTCAACAAAACTCTGCACTGTACTCCTCCTATATAATACTGCTGGTAACCAGTCCCCACAATAAAGCAGTGTGAGCACAGATATATGCAGCACACTGAGCACAGATATGGAGTGTTTTTCAGGCAGACAACGTATACTGGTTGTCACTGTCAACAAAACTCTGCACTGTACTCCTCCTATATAATACTGCTGGTAACCAGTCCACACAATAAAGCAGTGTGAGCACAGATATATGCAGCACACTGAGCACAGATATGGAGTGTTTTTCAGGCAGACAACGTATACTGGTGGTCACTGGTCAGCAAAACTCTGCACTGTACTCCTCCTATATAATATACTGGTGGTCCCCAGTCCCCACAATAAAGCAGTGTGAGCACAGATATATGCAGCACACTGAGCACAGATATGGAGTGTTTTTCAGGCAGACAACGTATACTGGTGGTCACTGTCAGCAAAACTCTGCACTGTACTACTCCTATATAATACTGGTGGTCCCCAGTCCCCACAATAAAGCAGTGTGAGCACAGATATATGCAGCACACTGAGCACAGATATGGAGTGTTTTTCAGGCAGACAACGTATACTGGTGGTCACTGGTCAGCAAAACTCTGCACTGTACTCCTCCTATATAATATACTGGTGGTCCCCAGTCCCCACAATAAAGCAGTGTGAGCACAGATATATGCAGCACACTGAGCACAGATATGGAGTGTTTTTCAGGCAGACAACGTATACTGGTGGTCACTGTCAGCAAAACTCTGCACTGTACTCCTCCTATATAATACAGCTGCTCCCCAGTCCCCACAATTAAGCAGTGTGAGCACAGATATATGCAGCACACTGAGCACAGATATGGAGTGTTTTTCAGGCAGACAACATATACTGGTGGTCACTGTCAGCAAAACTCTGCACTGTACTCCTCCTATATAATACAGCTGCTCCCCAGTCCCCACAATTAAGCAATAAGCACAAATATTTGCATCAACATTAATAAACGGAGAGGACGCCAGCCACGTCCTCTCCCTAACATTTCCAATGCACGAGTGAAAATGGCGGCGGCGCGCGGCTGCTTATATAGAATCCGAATCTCGCGAGAATCCGACAGCGGGATGATGACGTTCGGGCGCGCTCGGGTTAACCGAGCCATACGGGAGAATCCGAGTATACCTCGGACCCGTGTAAAATCGGTGAAGTTCGGGGGGGTTCGGTTTCCGAGGAACCGAACCCGCTCAACACTAGTATATAGTGAGAATAGACAAATGCCACCATGGAAGGGTTATGTAGTAGAATTAGCATGAAGTCACAGGCCAAACTGCAGCAAAAGATGCAAGGACGGCTGTGCCAGGCTCTATGAAGAGTACCCACCCCTCATAACATACCCCACACCCTCAACAGACCCCACCTCCATTAGGGCTGCTTCCAGAAATTTCCCGGGCTGGTTTTCCATCCCAATCCACCCCTGGCGTGTACATACAGTATTATTCAAGCGAGGAAAATATCCGCAGACATGTATGCAGCTCTTGCCACATGCAGTGAGGGCAACTTAATTAACACAAATTTCTTACATATACATTAGTGTATTAATTAATCATTGATGTATGTTATATTTAAGGCAATATACTGTATTTGAATGGATGCACTGCTTTTAGGAAGATGAGTAGCTACCAATATATAAAGTAACAGAACTTGGAAAATATATATACACAACTGGAACAAATGTAGACAGCACTGCGTATTATTGACAAATAGACTGCTCTAGCCAGCTACAATGGCCACTATAAGAAGCAGCAGTGCTAATACATGCTTAATTCCACAGTATTGAGGATGCCTTTATTATTCAGTCACACAATGTTCGGTAATATTATTTATAAGCTGTGGTAACAGCTCTTATTAGTTATAATTAATTAGCTGATGATTGTACAATATGTTAATATTGTGATAAAATTGATATTGTATGCTTAGTCCAATGCTCTTTGTAATTCACGGGTTAAATACATCCATTAATGAATACATATATAATGAGTTGTAAACTATGTAGGTATCTATTGTATATTATAATCACCACTCTTAATGGACATTATGTTCACAATATATCCCTGTTACATTGGTGCTCTCCCTTGTGTGTGTATATATATATATATATATATATATATATATATATATATATATATATATATATACACTGCTCAAAAAAATAAAGGGAATACTAAAATAAAACATCCTAGATCTGAATGAATGAAATATTCTTATTAAATACTTTTTTCTTTACATAGTTGAATGTGCTAACAACAAAATCACACAAAAATTGTCAATGGAAATCAAATT